>NC_077230.1:235878372-236194812 GCF_027887165.1 Monodelphis domestica
GCATGATCTACATTGATCAACAACTCTAGGTTCCTTAATGATAACCTTTCTGCAATTTCTGATGACAGTGAGCTGGAGTTGGAGGATGTGTAGAGACTGAAGGTCTCATACTGAATCTGGAGGTCAGCTTGACTCAGTGGATGAGGGTGAATGTGCTGGTCTCTTCAATAACACTCAAATTTCCATAAACAAATTTACATTTGTTCTTAATCATTTTTCTGACACTTCTTTACAGACATGTCATTGATTGATTTCATGTAGATGTCTTGCCTGGAGGACCTTTGGACCTTAGCTGTTCCATGGACTCCTCACAGGGATAAATAACTTTCAGTTACTTTCAACAAATCCAGTGGCCGTACTTAATATAAGTCTTCATTATGAGACAATGAAATGGCATAAGGGAGGGAATAAGCAGTTAGATAGCATCTATGTTCCAGGAACTATGCTGAGCATTTTGCAACTAATTTCTCATTTCAGCTACATAGCAATCATACAAGGTAGGTGCTGTTACTATCCAGTTTTTATGATAAAGAAACTGAGGCAAACAGAGGGTAAGTGACTTAACCAAGGTCACACAGCTGGTAAGTGTCTGAGCCTGGATTTGAACTTATCTTACTGACGCCAGGCCCAATACTCAGTCCACTGTGTCACCTACCTTTCTTTGTGATCTCTGTTTGTACCAAAAGTATTTCTGCACCTTTTAAATGTGTTTATCATGTGCCCTAAGAATATCTATTGATCTTCCTTTTTGATGAGGGATTGTTAAGCTTTTTATTGTTGCTTGGGAGTAAGAGACCATGCTTTTTATTAACATTATTGAGTTTTTGTTAAATTAGTTTCTCGCTTTCTACTCTACTGTTGCAAAAGAATACATTAAGACTCATGTTGCAGATATATTAATTGCTCTAAAAGTGGTTTTCCCATTGTGTTTTGATTCCAGGATGCCAGTAAGTCTCTTGACACATACAGCCATAACTTTCTCCTTGTTGTCTTACCTGATGAATAATGCAAATAACAAGACTATTTATAAGTATAGGCTTCATCATTGATTCAATTTGAAATCCAGATTCAAATTTGAATCCTTCATTTCTGTTTTCCTTTGGTACACATTAGGGACTTTATATTTTTTATTATTTTATATTTATACTATTATCTATTTAGATTATTGAGTTTAAATGACATCACTCAGGAAAGTTCCCATGAAATGAAGAAACTGCTTAATGTTTTATAATCGAGTTATATTGTTTTTAGTCCTATCGTATAGCTTGATGACAGCTGAGTACATTAGGTGATTCATATGCTAGCTTAATGATAAATATGATGCTCTGTTATAATTCCTATCCCAATCTTCTCATTTTAGTTCAATGGAGCTCAAATAGAAGAGTTGCTATCAGCTATCATTCTTTTATGTTCTGTGGATTCGTGCACAGATGGACAAAACATCTGCCCTTAGTAATTGAATAAATATTGGAATATAAGTTCATCATCTGTAAATTCACTGAAAGCATATTCAGAACAACTCCACTGCAAACTTTAAAGTGCTACCAAAATGCTGGCTGTTAATGGCAGGCAGTGATGGTACATACTTTGTTTTGTTTCCACATGGCTCTGGTTTCTTCCACACATCTTTGTATTTTGAAAGCTTTTCACCCCATGTAGTTTGAAGCGTATGAGTCCCGATGTATAGAATTAAGAACATGGTTCTTAAATGGTTACAGGCCAATGTTATATTTGGGTGATTTGGGGCAACAGTTTCATGATTGATAATGTACTACTTCAGGCAAAGCATACTGGATTCTTTGGGATAGTTTTAATCCTGATTATATTCGCAGATTTTCTCATCTGCTAAATTTAGAGATTAGGTTTAGAGTTAAATTTAAAGATAGTCATTATCTGGTGTATAGTGACAAAAATCAAGTCTTTCTTCATATTTAGTAGGTGCTAAATTTTTGCATTTGCACTGATGTGTTGCATAGCATCTACTCGTTCTTTGCATAATTGATCAGTAAGTTCTGGCTCCTTAAAGATGATTTTTGCAGACATTTGTGATGGCCATGACCTGGTCCTGCTTTACTATTATAGAGAGTATTATTTCTAAATAGTTTCTTTTCATAAACAAATCCATATTTATTTAGAGTCACTTGTTTGATTCTCCTTTCTTGTCATATTTTTTGTTCATGTACATGGGTTTGTTTGTTACCCATGGAGCATCTTTTGATTCTGCTCTTGGGTCTTAGCAAGTTCGATACCCTTGGAGAGCAAAGCTATGTGACTGTCCTCAATGCAGGGATAAAATGTGTTGCTTTACGTACAATAAGTCCAGTGGCTACTTTTAGCCTTATTTCTAATGGGTGAAATTTCTTCTTTTTTCCCCCCAAAGTATTTCTGTACATTTTTAGCCTATTTGTCTAGTGCTCTGAGAACCTCAATCAATCTTCTACCTTCTTTCTGATGAGGAAGTATTTCTCTTTCTTGCCTTGAAATTATGGCCCCAATGTTTCGTTAATATTGTGTGGGTTTTTATTTGCATAATTTATTTGTACACAAATAAAGCAATAATCTCTTTCCTGATCTCAAGTACCATTTCACCAAAGGCCAATTGGATATCTTAAACCCAAGTGTCTCTTAGACAACTTAAACAAACACATCTAAAAGGAATCCATTATCTTTACCTTTAAAGTCTCTTAACTTCTCTATTACAGAAGGCACTACCAGCCTCCCAGACATCTGGATTCACAACCTGTGTGATGCTAGAGATTTCTCTCTCTGCCTCTGTCTCTGTCTGTTCCTCTTTCTGTGTGTGTGTGTGTGTCTGTCTGTCTTTCTCTCTCCCTGCCTCCTCCTCCCTCTATACCCCCCGCCCAACATCCAATAGTTGTCAAGTCCTGTTGTCTACCTTAGTAATATGCCTTATATATCTTTTCCTTATCTCCACTGACACCACTCTGGTGAAGGTCCTCATCACTTCATGCCTGAACCATTACAATAGCCAACTGGTTGGTCTCCCTTGACTTCAAATCTCTTCCCACTACAGTCCATTCTTTACTCAATTGTCAAACTGATATTCAATTTCATGTCACTCCACTATGCAATCAGCCATAGTGGCTCCCTATTGTCTCTAGGCTCAAATGTAAAATCCTGTTTGGTTTTTGAAGCCCTTTATAACGTGTCCCCTTGCTATCACT
The DNA here is from genome assembly GCF_027887165.1 of Monodelphis domestica. NCBI lineage: Eukaryota > Metazoa > Chordata > Mammalia > Didelphimorphia > Didelphidae > Monodelphis > Monodelphis domestica. The sequence continues at coordinate 235,881,558 of NC_077230.1, forward strand.
CCAGTTTTCCTTAAATTTTATGCTTTTCCCATGCCTAGCACTCAGCACAGTATCTGGCACACAGTACGTACTTAGTAAATGTATATGTGCTATACTCTGTGATTCAGTAATATTAACCTTCTTTCTAATCTTCATATAAAATACTCCATTTTTCAATGGAGAGAAGCAGTTATCCACTCTGACTGGAACTTCCTCTTTATCTCTTCCTTCAGGTTACCCTGACTTCCTTCAAGTGTCAGCTAACATCTTACATTCTATAACAAACCTTTTCCAGCCCTCCTCAATCTTCTTGCCTTCCTTCTAAGATGACCTCCAACCTGTCCCGTGTGTAGATAGCCATTTGCATGTTGTCTCCTCCATTAGACTGTGAGCTCCTTGAGAGTAGGGAACCGCTTGCCTTTCTTTGTACGGCCACATAATGCCTGGCACATTGTATATGTTTAATAAATGTGAATTGACTGACTAGACAATGTGACAAAAATTTCATTTCTTGTTGACAGTTTCACTTGTGACTAACAAAACCCAAAAGCAAAAGGGCCAAAGAAGGAAATTGGGCCTGAATTCTCTCTCTCTCACTGTTTAGAGATTATTGGACCAAGAAAATTGAGCAAGCCATTAAAGGATTTGTTTAGCTGCCTCACACATGCACTCTTGTTGGCTTTTGCACTTCCAGACAAGTCCTTTGTGTTATATACTGATGCCAGCCTGGAGGGCTTGGGAGGAGTTTTTTTACCAAGAGTGATGGCTACCAGAATCCTATTACATTTGCCATTAAAGGACTCAGTGACATTGAGACTCGTTATCCCATCCACAAATTGGAGTTCATGATTTTGAAGGGGGCTGTCACTGATAAGTTTCAAGACTGCATGTAGGAAGCTCAATTCCAAGTATGGACAGATAACAATCTGTCAAACAATATAATAACTTATATTCTGACAAGCAGTAAGTTGGATGCTGCCAGCCAGAGATGGGTAGTGGCATTAGACAACTTATGAGTTAAGCAGCCAGGGAAGACTTATGTGGATGCATGCACCCTAGCCTGGAGGGTCCGTTCATCAGAAGCCTAGGTGTTGCCATTGAGAGGATGAAGGCAATCTCTGATATAAAAGGAACAGAGCCATCCACCCAAGACATTACACTGAGACTCTGACACTTGTTCCAGAGACTGTGCCATGGGTGGAATATTATAGCATTGGATCAATCCTCCCCGCTTTGAGTGTGCTTGGATTATTAATGATAGAAAAATAAAAAGTAATATAAGCTAAGAAAAGTTCACATCACCCTTGAGACCTTATGCAAAAATCTCCAATGGAAACAACCCTGTTATTGATGGAGTGGCAGAAACTGAAATTCTCCATTTGAACACTATACTGGACTATAATTGATCTTACATGAGATACAAGCAGTTAATATAAACTTATTAAGCACCTCCATGTGCAAAGGCACTGTGCTGGAGATACAAAGAAAAGCAAATGATAGTGCTCACCCTTAAGGAGCTCTCAACCTAATGGGGGAGACAAGCAAATAAATATGTATAAACAAGCTGTCTACAGGATAAATAGGAAATAATTAACAGAAGGAAGGCACCAGAATTAAGAGGGATTGGGAAAGACTCCCTGCAGAAAGGAGAATTTTAGCAGACAATTGATGCTACCTAATATTTGCTGATTCATGGCTAGGAAAACCCTCCAGGATGAGTTTGGACACCTGAGTCAAGAGAAAACTGGAGAGCTTATGCAGAACATGTTTAACTAACTCACAATGGCAGTGGATGCATATAAAATGGGTGAGATTTGTGCTCAGTGTGTTAAAATTACAACAACTATTACTACTAGATAGGGCTGCCAACCTGAAGAACAGAATCTGGAGTAGGTCTTCAGAGCTGGTGAGCAAAGATTTCTTATCTCCAGAAGGTGCTAAGAAGAATATAATCAGCATCCTGGTAAAGATGGATCACATCTTCCAGCAGACACTGGCCTAGCCAACCAGGAATCAGGTTTCTGTTTCTATTCTATTCTATTCTAAAATACCTAAGGCATTGAAGGAGATGCATTTTTCTGCATGTAGCTTTCTACCAGGTTTTTTTCTCCCTGATTAAAGCTGATAACTAGAGAGAAAGAGAGGAGAAGGTGTTATACATGGCAGGAATCAAGAAAGTCTGGAACTACACTATCCCATCCCCAAGGAGAACTTTTGCCAAAAGCACTCTAATTTCATGCTGTTGAACACATTGGGGACCCTGAGGCCTGAAACAGAATAAGTAGAGTCAGCCTGTGACTTTTCTAGTTTGTACAAATAGTGTCTCCAGGAATAACTCCACAGGTTTCATGCCAAACCTGTTGATGTTTGAATAAGAGCCACAGCTTCCTGATTATCTGTGCTTTAGAATCTTGGAAGATATGAACAATCACAACCAGTACATCACGTGGATGAGAGATCTGTTTAAATGAGGACTCTTCCCGAATAATTTCCCCAATTTAAAAGATCTTAGATCACAACAAGTCATGGTATTATGCTTAAGATCACTGTCAAAAATTCCAATCCGGCAAGTGTTCTACTATGAAATTTTGGCTTTCAGGAAGAAACACAAAAGACTCAGAACTCCAGGGTTTCCTATTGCCCTCTAGAATAAAATAAAAACTATTTTCTTTAGCTTTTAGAGCCCTACACAACCTAGCCCAATATACTTTCTAGCTTCATTAAACATTATTCCCTCTCCTGAGCTCTGCAATGAACCCTCTATCTGTTCCTCACACAAGACACTACATCCCCTGTCTCTGTGCCAATTCATAAACGGTACCTCCTGCCTAGAGTGCATTCCTTATCTCTATCCCAAAGAGTCCTTCTCTTTAAGATGCAGCTCAAGCATTCTCCATGAAGCCTTTTCCCAACTGCTCTCCCTCCCCAAACTGTCGTAAACTTATTATGCAAATCTGTGTTGTGTATGTTTTGTATGTACTTCTTGTCTCCCCCATTAGGCTGCGAGCTTTTTGTGAGTTGGAATTGTTTCATGCTTTGTACTTACATCCCTACTGCCTAACAAAGTGTCTGGCACAGGAAAGCCTCTTAATACTTGTTGATCAATTGATTAGACCAGTGGGGATCCCATCCCACACCAACTAATTGAAATATTGGATAATCCACCAATTTACAAAATAATACTACAAAAGATTCTTCATCCAAGAAAATGCATTGCAAGCACCTCTTGCCTAAATTCATCATCTGTCCTGGCCACAAGATAGACAAGTCTGATGGAGAGTCATCCAAATAACTGAGAGAGGCACTATCAGTTGCAGAGGATAGTTAGTACTAGAGATTGTCCCACTGGAAAAAGTTCCAAGTCAAGATATAAATGAAAGAGAAACTTCAAGTTGGTATTCCTTTGAGGTTGTGGAGAAGACTAATCTAACCAGGGGAAATGACCAAATCCCCAGATCATCCTTTTTCTGTCAAATACTCCAACTGTGGATGCTTAAAGCTATTAACACTGATTGATGACATTACCTGATTGATGAGACTCTGGAGACAACAGCCTTTAACACGGCACCACTGTATTTGGGATAATTGCCTGTGACTACTTTATAATGGGTTATTTATGATATGTACATATAGATATGGGGCAGCTAGGTTGCACAGTGGATAGAGTGCCAGGCCTGGAGTCAGAAAGCCTCATCTTTCTGCAGTCAAACATATTACTAGCTGTGCAATCCTGGGCAAGTCACTTACTTTTATTTACCTCAATTTCCTGATCTGTAACATGAGCTGGAGAAGGAAATGACAAACTACTTCAGTGTCTTTACCAAGAAAACCCCAAATGGGATCACATAGAATCTGACATGACTGAAAACAATTGAACAATACATACAGGTATAAATGTGTATGCAGTGAAATATTCAGTCCCTATACTTTTTTTTAACAGTTGGGAGGATGTATTAAAGGAGTAACTGAAGACATTTCCCATGAGGCTATGAGCCCTAAGGATTGTCCTATCATAAAATTGAAGGGATTCAATTCCATGGGCCTGGGTATTGTAGTACATGATGATTATTCCAGCAGCCACAAGGACTTTGGAAGGGATTGGGGAAACTGGCACCTGAGTTGGAAGAAAAGAGTGTCTGAGGGTATAATTGCTGTACTTTAGAGTCCAAGAGACTCCAGAGTATAAAGAGAGATGAAAACCAGGGTGCAGAGAACTAGCAAGACCTTTCTATCTATATCCTAAGTGAAGATCTAGATGTTGGTTGAAATTAGTCACTCTTCAGTACAAATAGGATAGGAACTAAATCATATTTTCCCCTACTTATGTCAAAAGTACAAGTATTAAAAATATATTTTTATAGAGGATCATAAAGAATCTTCATTACTTTGCTTCTCAATTCTGCCATGATTAAATATTTTACTATTTTAATGTCTTACTATTTCCTTTCTAGTCCTTTAATAAAGTGCAAGCTGAATTTAGACTATCTTCTGAAATTTCCTGAGCAGGGACTCAAGCCAGTTGAGTTAAATTATAATTGTCATCCAAAATAACCCCATATCGAACACTTAATCTACGTAAATCCAATGTTGGGTGTAAAATAGGTTACAATGATAATTCTGTGAGCAGATTTACTTGACTGTAATGAAGAAAGGCAGCATAGCATAAGAGAAAGAGAACTGGACTTGGAATCAGGAAACTTTGAATCCAATCCTACCTCAGAAGCTTTGTTACCCTGGAAAATCACTCAATTTCTCTGTGCTTCTATATCCTTCTTGTTAAATGAAACGACTGGACAGGTTAGCTTCTGAGGTACCTTCCCAGTTTAAATGATATTCCCATAAGGATTAGGCCCAGACAGTTGGTGGAGCTTACTCAAGATTCCTCAAAGCTTAATGAAATATTCAACAATGAACTTGTGATATAGAGATAGAGATAGAGAGATATGAAGATAGACAGACAGACAGACAGATAGATAGACAGACAGACAGACAGACAGACAGATAGATAGATAGATAGATAGATAGATAGATAGATAGATAGATAGATAGATAGATATGTACTTATTATCTCCCCTGCTAGAATGTAAGCTCACTTTATACAGGAATTGCTTCATTCTTTTATACTCATATCCTTGGCATCTGGCACAGTGACTGACACATGGTAGACTCTTAATAAATACTTGTTCATTCATAGATTGAATTCAAGTATGTTGGGATTGAGGGGAGAAGATGATGGGAAGCCAAAATCATAAACTGTCTCTGAATTCATTTCTAGTTCTATACTTTATTATCCTGAAATTTTTAAAATTTTAATCAGTGGACTATGAGGGTCAAATAGGCTACAAAATAAATAAATAGTCATGGAGGGAGAAATGCCTTAGAAACAAATAACTTTGGCATTCACCATGTCTTCCCCTGATCTGACAGCTTTCTTCCTTCATATACTTCTAGCTAGGGCCCTATCTGCTCTCCCTCCTCTCAACTTGTCTCTCTTGACAGTCCCACCCTGGGTGGATTTCCAGATCCTCCTGACAAATACAGATTCAAAATCTGATTTATAGGGAGAAGGGGGTGATTTACAGTAGAGCAGCTGCTGTCTGAGAAGCATCTGATTGATGGGTTTGCTATGACAAACACAGGGGCCCTAGTAAATATCCGATTTATATGTTAACTTTCCAACTGTAGCTTCCCATCTGTGAATGAGCAACATTAAGTTCCCATTTAGGGAACAAGTGCTTTAACCCACTGGATTTAGGTGCCTGATTTATCAAATCTGGGTCTGATCCATAAATCAGAACCCTGTTCTCTAGGAGTGATTTCCATGTTGCCCCAGTTCATTCTTTGTCAGAGTATCTTTTACTTCATCTTTATTCCAAAAGAAAGAATGTTGAAACAGATTGAAAGGACTGATTGATATGTCAGAGTCAGAGATTAGCGACCCTGGGCCCCTCTGTTTGTGAGCCTGCCTGGTTTTCTTCTCAGGCTTTATTCTTTCTCCATTCTGATCAAAAATTGGCCCCTCACCAAGGATTTGCATGTACCATGTTCAATCCCATTCACCCTTAAAGCAGCATCCCTGGACAAATCCTCCCCTTTCCTGTATCTTTACCCAGTGGAGAATCCCAGATCATCCTTCAAGTGCTTTGGCCTCAGAATGCACAAGGTATTATCTCCTACTCAGCAAGATGGTAGAAAAAGTAGAGAAAGGGGAGGGGAAGTAAAAACCCAAATAATTCCTTAGGGATAATTTAATGTAACAACAGCTCAAATTTCTATGGTTCTTTAAGATTTAAAATACCCTTTTCTTGAAATAACCTTATGTGAGTAGGTAATATAATTGCTATTAAACTCATTTTAAATGCAAGGAAACTGAGTCTCTGAGATGTTTTGTAATTTGACCTAGAAATCACACAACTAGTATATGTGTGGGCTAGAATTAAAATCCAGGTCTCTTCTAACTCCAAAAACAAATTGAGTAAATCTCTAACATTTCTGGGAAAGCCCACCCCACTCTGGAAAAGTCACCTATCCCCCCACAGCTAAAGTAAGCAATTCTACTTTTGCCTCTTTCTTGCCTCCCACCCTTAGTGATGGCTATGGGGTAGTAGCATTCCCAGAATTCTCAGAGCATTTCAGTGATCCCCTCCAACCCATTCATCCAAATCTTAACCCATATTTCAAGGTTTTTCAATAATATCTTTTCCCAAGAGATTTTTCTGGGTCCCCTCTCAACTCCTAGGGATCCCTTCTTCTCTGAACTCCTACAGTGCTCAATGTCTGTACCACCCCTCTCAATACTTAATTTCATACTGACTCATTTCTTATTTGTCCCACTTATTTGCTACTTAATCATATTCTGCTTCATGATGGCTCTGGTTTCTTCTACTGTGATTTAACTTTTACTTTGTGTTTTACAGCCTGGAGAGCTTGGGCATATCACTGTCTTAATATTAACTGTAGCATTCAAATTGTTGTTTATCCTTCATTTTCAGAGAACCAATTATATCATGGGGTGATATCTTGACTTGCCTGTGAATTGTATTTAAGTGATTCAGAGTTGTGCCAAGTCCTCAGCCTCACTCTTTCTTCCAAAGTCATCAAAGTCCAGTGGCAAAACAAATGTAAGAATGATTAGGGATGGCCCAGAATGCAGTGGATGACCTTAGCTATCTCTATTACTATATTTTCATAATAAAGCTTGTTCCCTCAACAGGGAGTCAGCCTGAGCTGTCAAATTCTTTGGACAAGATCCTAATTTTGCCATCCCCACATAAAGTTGTCCTGACTTTTGTCTTGCTGTTGGACTTCACTGACTAGAACAGAAAGGGAGAATGCTGACTTTGTACAATTCTGCCTTATTTAAATCCAATTCACGCATAAATCAAGACATCACTACATAATGTTGATGATCCTCTTCAAAATGAAGAATGAACATTAAATAGAAGATCTCCCATGAAATGGGGGGTGGCTTGTTCTACTTCATATAGAGGATTCATAGCCAAGCCTGGATTTAAAAATAAGTCCTCTGATTCCAAATCTAGTGACCTTTGCAGCCTTATGAAGGATACTACACTCTAAGAATGGCTGTGGAATTTCCTAAAGGGATTTTCAAATGCAGAAACAGCCTGGGATGGTTTGAGTATAATACAACTTGAAGGCAGAAAGAGGAACTAGAAGACTTCTCAAGGTCCTTTCAGCACTAAGACTACACGATGTAGGTGAAATTTGTTACTGGTCTTTTGGGGTCATTCAAGAGATTTCACTTGCTCCACCAGGTTCTTTGGACAAGAGTCAACTATCCCTTGTCATAGACACAGGACAGAAAACTTGTCCTCAGCTCATTCAGTACTGAAGAGGTTAATTGTGGCCTTGAGACACTGTACTGACATGGGGGGTGATAGAGGCTGTGAGCTCTCAGCCAGAGAGGATATAAACACACATGACAGCTCCCTAGCTTCTGAGGCCCATAATTGGGTTGGTAACATGCCAGACCTCCCTCTATCATTTGCCCAGTGATAGCTTTCTTGCCCTATCTTTGCTGGCCTGCTTCGGGATTCTCGGCATCCTTTCCGCAATAGTCCAGCCTGGCAGGGTTCAGAGCTTCCTGAGTATTTATCATTCCCTGGGCTCACAGCCGGGGCCCAGACTCCCTGGAGAATCTGTACATAATGTCATAGGCTCCTGGCACCTTGCAGAGTAAACCAGCACAGAGAAGCCTCAGACAAATGAAAAGAAGGTGGATGGGAATGGCTTGGAAGTAAAGAAGTCTAACTATCAGAGATAGGGACCACCAAGCTGACTCTAGAGTTTCCTTCTTCCTGCAAAAAAAACACTGCCCATACCAACTGAAGTGACTGGCAAAGGAAGCTTGTCAGAGGGTCAGAGTTCTGGGAAAAGGAACAAAGTTCCATATATATATAAGCTATGTCTCCAAAATTGCCATGATTTCACCCACAAGGTTGGGCTTCTCATCTCCATTTTTCAGATGGAGAAACTGAAGAGGATGAAGGGGAAAGTAGCTTGCGTTCAGGTCATGTCTACAAAGAGAAGGTAAGGAACAGAGCCTAGAAATAGTAATAGTTGGACTAGTGTTATTATTCTTATCATAATCATTATAATATCATTATATTAAGCATATTATGCTAACTTTCTTTATACCAGATCTCTGCTCTCCTCCTGGAAATTACTTTGTATGCATCATATTTTACTTTCTACCTGCATATTGTTTCCCTCAGTGGAAAGTAAGGGTATGTTTTGAACCCTGAAAGCCTAGCACAATGTCTGGCATGTAATAGAAGCCTAATAAATGATTGCTGAACTGATCATCCAATTTCTGATGTTTTACATTGGTATGAATAGGTCCCTTGGTGTAGAGCACAGAGAAATGACCTCAGAGTCAGAAAACCTAGTTTCAACTCTTGCCTCTGACACATACTTGGCTGCGTGAGCATAGCCAAGTGAAAACCTCCCAGGCTCTAGGCCAGAGGTGTGAAAAACGAGGTCTACAACACTCTCCAGTAGGCTGAACCAGATTAAAATACAATTGAGAAATATTTAACACAATAAATAGAAATACAATAAAAATGATATTCAACATTTTAAAGCTGTCAATATGCAGCCCACAAGGATACTTATAAACAGATTAGTGGCCCTGTTTTTATCTGAGTTTGACACCACTGTCAACTCCCTCAGACTATTAATTTGCAAAATAAGCACTGACCTAACTAACAGTGGTAGATTATTAAGACTTCCCTATATCAGTGAAATCACAAATTTAGATTTTTTTCATTGATATAATTTATTATATAAAGATTTAATTTATTGAATAAAACTAATCTACCATAGGCTTCCTACTCTGAAACCTCATCATTGAATATTAAGAAATTGAGCTATCCTCAGTGGTATATGGAGCACTCAAGCCTTATCAAGTCTGACCAATTGGGGAAAGCTTTAGGTGTGGGCCAGCAACAGAGTATTGTCAGAGATTCATCTTTGACACATTCATAGAAAACAGTCAATGAACTTTTTGGCCACATTTGGCCACATTCTACCTAAGTTATAAAGGGATTGCACTCTTCAGAAGCAGGAGTAGTGAAATAATAGATCTTCAAAGAATATGAACATATAGTTCTCAAAAGAAGAATTTCAGACTACTAAAAATAATATGAATGTTCCAAATCACTAATAATAAAGAAACGCAAATAAAAACAAACTGAGATTTCATTATATAGCTTAGAACCTGGCAAAGATGACAAAAGATGGAAATAGTCAATGTTGAAAGGATCTGAAGACAGGTATACGAAACCACTGTTGGTGAACCAGTACAACCATTTTGGAAACCAGTTTAAGATTCTACAAATAAAGTGATTAAAATATTAATTCCCTTTGACGTGGAGATTCTACCACTAGGCTTTTCAACCAAGATGCCGTTGATAAGAAAAAAAGGCAGGGGGCAGCTGGGTAGCTCAGCGGATTGAGAGCCAGGCCTAGAAGCGGGAGGTCCTGGGTTCAAATATGGCTTCAGACACTTCCCAGGTGTGTGACCCTGGGCACATCACTTGACCCCTATTGCCTAGCCCTTACCACTCTTCTGCCTTGGAGCTAATATACAGTATTGGCTCCAAGACAGAAGGTGAGGGTTAAAAAAAAAAGCCATCAGATACACCAAAATATTATTACAATCCTTTTAGTGATAATAAAAGTTTGAAAATAAAGTAGATTCTCATTGTTCAGTAATGAATAAACAAATTGTTAATGGCTAAATATTGTGACTGTAATAAAGGAATATTATATACTATAAGAAATGGCACTATGATGAACAGAGAGGCATGGAAAGATTTACACACTTATCTGTAGAGTGAAGTAAACAGAAACAAGAAAACAAGGCTCAAGATGACTACAACAATGCAAACAAAAATTAAAATTACAGAAAAATCAAAAGTACCAGGGCTAGCACTCTATTCACCTACTCAATCTTAAGCTTCTACCTGCTCAGTTTCTAATGGAATCCCTCTTGCCTCCAGAATCAAATATGAACTCTTCTGTTTGACATTGAAACTAACTCCAACATCCCTTTCCAGATTTTTAACACGTGACTACCCTCACATAGCCAAAATGAATCTCCAGCTGTTCTTCACACATGGAAGTCCATTTCCCATATCTATAATTTTTATAGGCTATTCCCTATGTCAAGAATGTACTCCCTCCTATTCTCTATTCTTAGAATCTCTTGTTTCCTTCAAAATTCAGCTCAAGTGCCACCTCCTAAATGAAGCTTTTCCTGATCCAGGGTTATACTGAAGCCAACTCAAGGACTGGTTGTTAAATTTTTTAGCATGAGCATTTAAACCTTGGAAATCAGCTAGAAATTAGAGTGTAATTTATCATATGGTTGATTGTCTAGACTTAAGAAAGTCATAAAGAAATTGTTATTCATGCAGATCAAACTTAAAGTTATGTCCTGGATACATTTTTTCTTCCAGAGAGCTGGTTGTTAAATATTTATCATTACATACCTGTCCCCATTTTAGCTGCAAGTGCTTCCAGCCCTCCACATAATATTTTGTGTATTTTTTGCATATGTTTTTGTACCTATTGTCTCAACTCTTCAATAGAAAGTAATCAACTTGAAGGCAAGAATTAATTATTTTTTGTCATTGTGTCCCCAGTGCCTAACAGTGCCTGGCCCATAAGCGTTTCTTGACTGATTGATGAGTAATCTTTGATTCCATTAAATTGTGAGCTCCTTGAGGGCAGCAGTGACTGGCATGTTAATAAATGCTTGCTGAATTGACTTAGAGACTTGACTCCTTATTGTTAAAAGGTTGATATATTATCAAGTCAAACATTACATACCATGCATGCCCCATCCTCCTTCTTCCTTAGATCTCCTCTCAGGGTCTTTGGACATGATCGCTAGCTGACACAATCTTCATTACCATCTTAGTGAAAGGAGGAACACAAAGTACACCGTGCCAAGTTACTTCTCTCATTTCTTCATTCTCTGTCCTAAGGAAAATAGCTTGAAAAACAATATAGTTCTGCAGGAAGAATGGTGGTCTGGGAGGAAAAATACCTGAATTAAAGTTCCAGCTGAACCATTACTAGGTATATGACACTCAATGAGTCACTATACAACTTTCAATCTGTTTTCCTGCCTGTAGAATGGGGACAAAAAGATTAGTGCTACCTGGCTCAAAGGGTTATCGTGATGAAAGTATTTTCTAAACCTTGAGGAGGTATAGAAACTTGAGACATTCTTATTAGTATACCTTCCCTATCCTACTCTGATTGGCCCCACCTTACACAACTTTCTCTTTCCTTAGAAAAATTATCATATGTTAAGCCAAATTGGTTAACCTTCATTATCATTTTGGGATTAAGTAGCTTGGCCAGGGTCATATAGCTAGGACATATCTGAAGCCACATTTAAACCCAGGTCCTCCTGACCCCAAACTTGGTACTCTATCCACTGTACAACCTAGCTGCCCCTACAGATCACCTTTTAAGGCCGAAGTGCTACATAAATTTTATCATCATTGCTTCACCACCAAAGCTGAAACAATGAATGGTGGGATGATGCCCCTCTTCTATCTTAAAATTGATACTATGCTTTGATTTCTTCATCCAAAAATTGTCTTCATATCTTTTGACCATTTACCAGTTGGGGAATGGCTCATATTCTTACATATTTGACAAAGTCATCTATATATTTTGGATATGAGACCTCTATCTAGGAAACTATACAGTTTTTCCCCCTAATTTACTGCTTTCCTTCTAATCCTGCTTACATGAGTTCTATTTTTAATATTACCATTAGTTTTCTTTCCTAAGGTTAACAGGAAAAAGGGGAAAGAACCTATATGTTCTAAAATATTAATAGCAGCTCTCTTTGTGGTGGCAAAGACCTGGGAAAAAAATGCCCATCAATAGGGGACTGGATGAACAAGTTGTGACATATGATTGTGAAGGAATTCTACTTCACTATAAGAAATGATGAGCAGATTAATTTTGGAAAAACATGGGAAAACCTATATAAAATTATGAAGAGTGAAACAAGCAGAACCGAGAGAAAGTTTATATAGAGAGACAGAAATATTGTTTGAAGGGTGACTTGTGTATTTCCACCTCCACAGAAAGAACTGATATTTGGAAATCAGCAATACATTGTTTTATATGTACATGTCTTTTTGTCAAATGATGCCTTCCCTAATGAGGTGAGAGCGGAAGGGACTTAACTGGGTCTTTTAATATAACGAACTAATTTAAATTTAACTAAATTTCAATTAAAAAAAAAGAATTGAGATTATGACAGAAGATAAAGGTTTGGGGGGGAAACCATTATTTACATACTTTATCTTCTCACAAGAACCCTAGGATTTTTTTTTTTTAAACCCTTACCTTCTGTCTTGGAGCCAATACTGGCTCCAAGGCAGAAGAATGGTAAGGGCTAGAAATTGGGGGTCAAGTGACTTGCCCAGGGTCACACAGCTGGGAAGTGGCTGAGGCCAGATTTGAACCTAGGACCTCTCGTCTCTAGGTCTGGCTCTCAATCCACTGAGCTACCCAGCTGCCCCCGAGAACCCTAGGATTTTGAGGGATCATCATTTGACAGATAAGGAAACAGTATCAGAAAAATTAAATGACTTCTTATAAGAGCTATTTTCTGACTCAAAGTTAAATTTTCTTTGCACTGTGCCACAGGATCCATCAATTAGGATGCCATCTGAATATTCCAAATCCCTCCCTGGGCTTCAAATTTCAGATTTACAGGTGGTTGAAACTTGCTTTTAAATATCCCCAACTGGCTCTGCTACTGCAGTTGTCGCCTGTAACATTTATTTATAATATTGCAAAATTGGCCAGTGGTTAAGATATATAAACCTGAAGGGGGACCATGCATTTTCAGTACATTAAGGTATATTTAAAACATGCTGTGTCCTATCAGGGACTCTAAAATACACATTACTGTACAGGCAGAAGGAAGGGAGTGGTATAATTGGCTAATGAGAATTCTGAACAGTGACTTGAAATATGGCAGAACTGGCCTTTGAGAACTGTGCTCACACCTATTAATGAACTTGATCCAGGGCTAAAACACAGCCCAGAGTTTCTAACATAAGCCCAGGATGCTGTACAGCATGGATTCTGTGGCGTTAATTCACACCTAGTTATGTTGACTGGCACCAGACTTCAACACTGGTCAGGAGAAGGCTGTTTTGAAGCCTTAGAATAATTACAAGGGTTTGATTTGGGCCATGCCGGGTGCCAGGTGCTAATGCAAAAGGATGTTTTCTAACTCGGTCTCTGGGCATGTTTCTGCTGGGCTAGGTATGTTATGTGTGAAAGCTTGCATGTGTATAATGGTACAATCATGTGTCTGACCTAATGTCAGTTTTATCTGACAGACTATGACCTGGTAGATGGAAGAATGGCTTCCATGAGCTGGTGATCCTCAGGGATATGGTAAAAGAAATTTTGTAATCCTAGAAGGATCTTCCAATTGTGAGAAGTTGGGCCTATGAAGGAGATTCTGATGAGGAATCATTTAATTTTAAACCAGTAAAGACTAGAACCTTTGACAACAATGGACCAAGTTAGAAGACCCAGGTTTGGGTCCTTTCTCAGATACTTCCTGCCCAAATGACTATAGACAATCTGCAATTTATTATCTGAAAACATTTTCAACACTTCCCTTATAGATGGTTAAGAGAACCAAGAGAAATAATAAGAAAGGTTTTTAATTCCATGATATTTATGTAAATACTTATATCAAATAGATATTTGTGTTATTATAATTTGTGTCCAATTTTGTCTATGAGGGGAACTTCTTTGACTTGATGGTGGTAAACTTGAACTGGAAGTAGAAGGACCCCTTCTACTTCCACAGTTGCTCCAAAGTCAAGAATGTCACAACAAATTGTCAAATTAGGAGAATGATTGGGAGGCAGCATCAGGTCACCAGCAGGAAACAAGGACAGCCAAAAGAAAGTAAGATCAAGCATTCACAGCTGATTTGTCAATCCAAAGTCATGAACATGGAGAAATGAATTCAGGTTGTCAAACCAAAGTGAAGAAAGCATAAAATTGGAGAAATTGGAGTCAGGAAGGGTAAGAGAAGCAAAGATCCACAGAATTCAAGATCTATAAGAACCCTAAGAAGTCAGCTCATCCAATGCCCTGTCAAATCCATGACTCCCTCTCCTGTGACAAGTAAGCATTCAAATTCTTGAATACCTCCAGTGACTATGATATCATAAATAAATTAGAAAGGCAAGAAAGGAAATGCCTTTCAGATCTATGGATAGGAGAATAGTTCATAAACAAACAAGGGATAGAGAAGATCCCAAAAGATAAAATGGACCTTCTAGAAATGCATGATAACATTTCTAGAGATAACCTTTTTGGTCGGCCAACTAGCCCAGTAGAGTGTTTTTTTAAATTACTTAATCAACAATAGTTTTTAAAAACAACAACAACAACAACCCATATGACTTTGTTACTTTGAAAAAAAGATAAAATGGACATTATGGATTATATAAAATTAAGAAGTTTTGCTTAATCAAAACCAATGCAGCTAAAATTAGAAACAAAAAGGAAATGGGGAGGGGGGACTTTGTAGCATTTCTCTATAAGAGTCTCATTTCCAAGACATAAAAATCAGATTCAAGTTTCTAAGAATAAGTGCCATTCCCCATGTGATATAGGGTCAAAGGATAAAATCAAGCAATTCCAGAGGAAATATACACTTTTAAGAGTTAAGTGAAAAAATGCTCCAAATCACTAATAATTGGAGAGATACAAATTAGAGCAACTCTGAGCTATTTTATCTCATCTCATACCAATCAGATTGGTGAAATAGACAATAAATGGGAAAGGACAAATGTTGGAAGGGATGAGAGAAAACAATCATAGTAGAGTACTCTTGGCAGGTCTGTAAATTGGCTAAACCTTTTGGAAGTCATTTTACATCTATGACCCCAAAGTCACTAAAATAAGAATACCATTTCATCCAGTGATATCACTACTAGGACCTTTTCAAAAATAGCAGAAGGACCCATATGTATAAAAATATTTAAAGCAAATCTTTTTGTAGTGTCAGAGAACAAGAAACTAAGGGGTTACTTATCAGTTGGGGAATGGTTAAATTAATTATGGCATATGCATGTAATGGAATACTATTGTGCCATAAGAAATGATGAAAGGGGTGATTTCAGTGAAACCTGGTGTTAGAAGTAGGGCCTAACTGAAGCCAGTCCCCTAGTAGTTTACATTTGATACTAGAATAGAATGAGATGCTTCTAGATCATCCTCTTTTGTCCCTGTTCTCCTTTGCTTAGCAAAAATCCTGTGGATGCTTCTACTGCTAGAGACTTACACTGCCCTATATGCTGGGGCAGAATACTACAGGCCACGCTGTCACCAACCCTGGCTGGTCTACCAAAATTGATGAGGTCAGGAACTACCACTCCCAAGGACTCTACATGCCAGAGTTTGAATTTCCTTTCTGAACACCGGTCACACTCTCTAAGGTAGTTAATTCCTCATGTTACCAGGTAGTCCCTATTTAGAGAACTGATATCTTAAACTCACAAGACTACCATGAAGGCTAGAAATATCCAGGTTTCAATGACCTTCCTATCAATGTTGCAGAGAGTACCTATGGTGTAACCTCTGCTGGAAACCCTCCCTGAAAGCTCCAGAGAGAAAATTACAGTTCACAGTTTAGGAGTGAGGGTGGAAACTTTTTAAACTGATGCAGCACCCCTGCCTTCCTCAGCTAATTAAATTGAGTGCAATTGGCACATTTATCTATATCCCCAATTCTAGAATTGACTCTGGGCTCCTGGGGAGAATTAAGTATTGTCCTTTCAAGTGCCTCCACTGATGGCTTGCATCAAAGAATCACAAGTTCATTTAGCAAAATTCCATTTGGTCTCTCAAAAGCCAAAATAAAACAAATAAACAAGCAAAATTCTAATGGCACAGTTGTTACACAATCCTAAAATTCCTAAGATCTTTGGTTGGCATTCTCTCACTGCCAGAATTTTTCATGGCACTCCTGGATGGCTAGCTTTTTCCATATAGAATTTAGGACTTGTTCAGCTACATTGTCCTTAAAAAAAAAAGGCATTGCAAATCAAGCAATTCTTTTTCCATTTACACATACATATAAATTCTTTAGAGGTATTAGAGGCCTTCTTTCAGGAACCTTCTTTCAGGCAATTAGGTAAGGATTATCATTACCAACACAAAAGCACCAAGTCCCAGCCAGGAAAGAGAAAACACTTTCTTCAGATTTGTTCTTTTTGAGGGAGGGGGAGATCTTTTTTGATCCACCCCAAATGTAATCCCTCTAGGCTACTTGGAAGGTAAACTGATTTCTGAAGAGATTCCCTAGGAGGAGTTAAAGAAGGCTCAGGGGTCCAAGAACAATCCAAGTGATATGCCTTAAAAAAAAAAAAAAAAACTTTACTATAATTATCTTTGGGGTAGATTATTAAGGACACAGAGGATACTTATAGGTCTCTTCTTGCTGGATGATCATAGCTAGTTTTCTCTAATCTTCCAAGAGTGAGAGGAGCCTTGAGATAAGTCACTCTCATCCATCACTAAAAGCATCTATAAAAATCTAAAGGTCCATCTGTGCTCACCTTTCTCTATGCTCATCCTAAATTCCAATCCTGTACACTTAGACCAATTATTCTGGTCTTTTTTTTTTTTTAGTAATATTTTATTTCTTACCCCAGTTACACATAAAAACAATTTTTATCATTCATTTTCTCATGTTTTGAGTTCCAAATTGTCTCCCTCTTTTCCTCCCTAACCCCCTCCAAGATGGACAGTAAATGATCTAATATGTTATCCATGTAGGATCATGCACTACATATTTCCATGAAACTTCACTTTTTTTTCCATTTGAATTAGTTTATTTAGTCAATTTAGAACATTATTCCTTGGTTACAATAATCACATTATTTCCATCCCTCCCCTCCACCCACCCTTCCGCAGCCCACTTGAAATTTCATTGGGTATTACTTGTGTCCTTGATCAGAATCGATTTCCATGTTGTTGGTGTTTGCACTAAATGTTCATTTAGAGTTTCCTCTAAATGTGGATGGTGGTTTTTCTCGTAGATTCCTCCAGGTTGTTCAGGATCACTGCATTGCCACTAATGGAGAAGTCCATTACCTTCGATTGTGCCACAGTGTACAATGTGTCTCTGTGTACAATGTTCTCCTGGTTCTACTCCTCTCACTTTGCATCCATTCCTGGAGGTTGTTCCAGTCTCCATGGAATTCCTCCAGTTTATTATTCCTTTGAGCACAATAGTATTCCATCACCGACATATACCACAATTTGTTCAGCCATTCCCCAATTGAAGGGCTTCCCCTCATTTTCCAATTCTTTGCTACCACAAAGAGCACAGCTATGAATATTCTTGTAAAAGTCTTTTTCCTTATTATCTCTTTGGGGTACAAACCCAGCAGTGCTATGGCTGGACCAAAGGGCAGACAGTCTATTATCGCCCATTGGGCATAGTTCCAAATTGCCCTCCAGAATGGTTGGATCAGTTCACAACTCCACCAGCAATGCATTAATGTCCCAACTTTGCCACACCCCCTCCAGCATTCATTACTTTCCTTTGCTGTCATGTTAGCCAATCTGCTAGGTGTGAGGTGATACCTCAGAGTTTTGATTTGCATTTCTCTGATTGTAAGAGATGTAGAACACTTTTTCATGTGCTTATTAATAGTTTTGATTTTTTTAACTGAAAATTGCCTATTCATGTCCCTTGCCCATTTATCAATTGGAGAATTGTTCTGGTCTTGACTCAGACCAATTCCTAGGAAGTTTAAGTTCCAAACTGGGGGTGGAAGTGGGGAATGGGACACTCCTCAATCATTCAATAGTTACCACAAGGAGATTTGCTTATCTATAGCTCAAGGATATTTAAGAAGATAGGTATTGAAGGTCCCTTAAATTGATTCAGCTGAGAGAAGCTCCCTTAACTGAGCTGCCTTTCCTTAAAGAGAGGGCCTGCAGGTTTATGACTGTTATGTACTCAGGTAATCAGGAAACAATGTCAATAACCTGAGCCAATTAAATCTTGAGGATGTTCTCAATATCTTTTAAACTATCCTAAAGTGAAATAGAGGAGGACTTAAGATATTACTCCTAAAACATCTAGGAAGCCTTCTGTAAACAGATGCAGAATAGTATGAGCAGAACTAGAACAATTCCTATGTAACAGTTACTGTGCTGGGCCCCACTTCCTAAAAGCCAGGGATTTTACATTGCATCTCTCCCTCAGTTTATCTGGTACATTGGGGGGAGGGGGTTGGGGATATTTATTCTCTTTGCCATTAGTTCAAAATTGTAGAGCTTCAGCTCTACAAATTATACATGGGTCAACAAACCAGGATGAGAAAAATGATTCTGGGATTACAGGGGGGCCAAAGTGACAAACTGAAAGACACACAAGAATCCTCTTAATAACTAGTGACAAAGTTTAATGATTTGGGGTACATACTTTATGGGGAAAATGACATAGCTAAGGGTTAGGATAAGCCTTTTGCAGAGACAATGGTTAGTGATGATTTATAAGATAGAGACAATGGATGCAGATTACCCCAGTGGCTCTAAACAGAGTTTTCTATAGATGATAATTCGATGTGTCAATGTGTAACCCATCTGGTTAAGTTTCTCATAGAATGATTTTACTAGTGATTTCTTGGAAGGACATTTAGTGTTTGGGAAGGAATTGGATTAAGTTCTCATGCTGGGGGGAAGTTACATGTCTGATTACTTCTAGATTATGGCTGTGATTTTACAAGGGCCTATTCTCACTTCTGGGGGCTACACAAGGTCTCATTGATTTTATAACCCTAATTTTATGAGTTCATTGAAACCCAATTCCATCTAATCACATAAGGTCAAATTACCTTTTACAAAAGAATATTTGCCAAAAAATAAATAAATAAATAATATTTGTTCCAAAGATATATCAGGTATAAATTTATAATTACCCACCTCCTCCCCCCCCCCCACAACACCTAGGGAACATAATTCCCCTTCAAACTATCTTAGTCACTGAAAAGAGTGATTAAATTCAAAACTTATCTCAGTTCCTTTATAACATGGGCCCATAAAGTCTTCTGGGCTCAAGATCTGGTCCTGTCTTTTCAGGCCTTCACTACTAAGCTACAGAAACATCCAGGCTGGAATCTTGCCTCCAACATAACAGTGGCTCGAGCTCCCAAGTGTGTGTCTGGGTCTGAAGAGGGCAAAGAAAACAGATAAAAACCTCAGACTTATTTATCTGAACCACAGGCCCTAAAAAGGTATCACTTCCCTCCATTCAGCTTAGTTCATGTTGTCTGTGCTGCAAATGAACAAGGCCTGAAAAAGAGAGAGTGGGAAGTGAGAGAAAGAGAAAGGAGGAAGAAGAAAAGGAGATAATGTGGGGTGGCAGGAAATACCCAGTAATCATGTGTGAATGTAAATGGGATATGCTGACCCATAAAGTGGAAGCAGATAGCAGAATGGTTTAAAAACGAAATTCAACAATATGTTGTATATATTTGAAAAAGAAAGATAATAGAATAGAAGAAGAAGGAGAAGGAGGAGAAGAAAAGAAGAAATGAGATGTGGGATAGAAGGGAATATCCATAAATCATAAGTATGAATGCAAAAGGGTATCACTTCCCTGCACTCAACTTAGTTTATGCTGCCTGTACTGTGAATGAATAGGGCCTTCACTCCATGGGGGTGGGGGGGGGGGGAGAGAGAGAGAGAGAGAGAGAGAGAGAGAGAGAGAGAGAGAGAGAGAGAGAGAGAGAGAGAGAGAGAGAGAGAGAGAGAGAGAGAGAGAGAGAGAGAGAGAGAGAGAAAGTCTGGCTCACATAGTGGGGGACTAAAGGACTTCTTCCCCCAGAAAAGAACCCTTGCTATCTTCTTACATGTATGACTTCATCTTAGGTGATTAGACCATAGTCATCAAGGTTCCATTACATTTCCAATAACAACAATACAATAAATAATACAATAAAAATAAAAACAAACAACTATGATTACAGAGGGCTTAAGATGAAGCAAGCCACCCCTTTCCTAAGAGTTATATGATAGACTCAGGGTAAAGAAAGATATAGATAGATAGATAGATAGATAGATAGATAGATAGATAGATAGATAGATAGATAGATAGATGATAGATATTTTGTTAAATATATAATGATCCATTACTGCTTTAGCTGATTGTAGGAAGATATTTTGTACTGATATAACTCAAGATCAGATCTTGAAAACGCTGAGCACATGTCCATGCCCATGCCCAGTGGACTGATGAAAGAATTTTTGTTCCATAAAATAGTCAACAACAACAACAACATTTGTTATGAGGGTTTGGGTTTGCTTTTTGTGTTTTTTTTTCTCCAATGAAGGTAATAGGAAAGAAGAAAAGAAAATATTTTCATTGCTATTTTTTTAATTAAAAAAAAAAGACCAATATAATGACCAATTTCAAACAATTCATGTTACTATTAGTTGCCTCATCTCTTCTTCTGGTAAGTAGATCAAGTGTCTGCTGATTTTAACAATTTGAGGGACCTTTCCTCCTTTTCGTCATGGTGACTGTTTTAATTATGTAGCATTTTGATATCTTTTTGTTTACCCGCTTCTCATTTTTAAGCATCACACAATTTTGTCAGGCAGCATGGTGTGTTGATAGAGCATTAGACTTGGAATTAACAAGATATTGATTCATCTTCCACCTGATACATTTACTATCTGTATGACACCAGACATTTCACTTAAACTTCTTTTGGTCTCAGTTTCAACTATAAAATGACACTTTTATTCATTGATTTATGAGATCCAACTTTCAGTCTAATATGCTTCAGTTCTTTTTTTTTTTCTTTTTTTACTCTTATCTTCAGTCTTAGAATCAATTCTGTGTATTGGTTCCAGTGCAGAAGAGGGTGAAGGGCTAGACAGGATTACATAGCTAGGAAGTGTCTGAGGTCAAGTTTGAACCCAGGACCTCCTATCACAATTCCTGGCTCTCTATCCACTGAGTGAGCCAGCTGCCTTCTGACCACAATGATTCTTCATGCCTACAGAGATAGCTGTGAATAACATCTGCCTAAGTCATTCCCACCAGTTATTGTTTCATATGGAGGCCATTTTGTGACTAAATTCCTTTGGGAAAGCCATCCACAATAAGTGCCTCCACTTCCTTTCCTCTCATTACTTTCTTATTGCTAAATCCAAAGGCACTTTCTAAATCCTCATTTTTCCTGACCTCTCTGAAACCTTTAAAACTATGGATTATCCTCTTCAATTTGATACTCTTTTCCCTAGGTTTTCATGACACTATTCTCTCCTGGTTCTCCTCCTGTTTGTAAAACTGGGCTGTCTTCTCTTCTCCCTCTATTCTATTTCACTTAGTGACCTTATCAGCTAACATGTATTCACTTACCATCTCTGTGTTGATCGTTGTCAAATCTACAAAGTCTGCCCCCACCTCTCTGTTGACTTTTTTTTTTAACCTTTACCTTCCATTTTAGACTTGATACTGAGTTTCCATTCCAAGAAAGAAAAACAATAAGAGCTAGGCAATTGGGTTTAAGTGATTTGCCCAGGGTCACACAGGTAGGAAGTGTTTGAGTGTCAATTTGAACCCAAGACCTTCCATCTCCAGACCTGGTTCTCAACACAGTCAGTCACCTGGTTGCTTCCTCTCTATTTTCTCTTGATCATATTATCATTTTTCAATGGGTCCAATTATTATCTCTAGGCAGACAATTCCCAGATCTACATAATAAACATTTATTCCACTGAGCCACCAAGCTGCCCCTCTGAAGACTTTCAGACCTATATATCCAACTGCTATGGGGAAATCTTGAACTGGATATCCTGTAGAAATCTTAAACTTGAACTAGTTACTTTTCCCCAAAAATTCTTCTTCTTAACTTCCCATTACTGTGGAGGGTACTAACAGTCTCCTAATCACCCATTCTCACAACTTACTTGTCATCCTTGACTCCTCCTTCTCTCTTACTCCCCTATATCTAATCCGCTGGTGAGACCTGGTTTACCTTGGAATATCTCTCAGGTGTGACCTCTTCTCCATCACTCTAAGGCAGGCCCTCATCACCAAGACCTAAACTATTGCAATAGGTAGTCTGCTGGTGGGTCTGCCTGCCTTAAGTATTGTCCTACTCCGGTCCTTCCTCCACTCTGCTGTCAAAGGGATCTTTCTAAAATGCATGTCTTACCATACCATCCTCCTAGTCAATAAACTCCAGTCATTACCAATAACCTCCAGTATCAAATATAAAATCCTCTAATGGGAATTCAAAGCCCTTCATAATATGCTCTCCCTGCCTTCCCAGGCTTCTTAGATCTTATGCTTCTCCTTCCCTATGTGCTTTGCACTCCAGTGTCATGGGCTTTCTTGATGATCTTTAAGGAAAGAACATCAAGAGATGAAACACTTTATCTCCTGACTGGGCATTTTCCCATGCCTGGAACTCTCTCCTTTCTCATCTCTTCCTCCTGGCTTCCATGAAGAGAAAGTCCCACCTAAAATTCCACCTTTTCCAAGAAGCTTTCCCTGATCTCTCTTAATACTAGTGTCTCCACTCTGTTGATGATTTCTAGTTTGTCTGACATAATAGCTTATTTGTACATAGTTTTTTGTATGATGTCTCCCTCATTAGACTGTGAGCTCCTTGATAATAGGA
The DNA here is from genome assembly GCF_027887165.1 of Monodelphis domestica. Lineage (NCBI taxonomy): Eukaryota > Metazoa > Chordata > Mammalia > Didelphimorphia > Didelphidae > Monodelphis > Monodelphis domestica. The sequence continues at coordinate 235,904,783 of NC_077230.1, forward strand.
CCGTCCTTTGCCTTTATTTGTATCTGTAGTATTAGTTTCCATCTTTTGCACAGCATCTAGCACATAGTTGATGCTTAATAAATGTTTATTGACCACAAAATGATCCAGTACAATTCTGAAGGATTTATGACAAAGAATGCTATCTACCTCCAGAGAAAGAACTGTTGGTGTCAGAAAGCAGATGAAAGCATATGATTTTTCACTTTAGTTTATTTGTGTTTTTATTTTGGGATTTTGGTTTTATATGAGTATTCTCTTACAACAATGAACAATATGGATGCATTTTGTGCATGATAATACATGATAACCCAGATCAAATTGCTTACCATCTCCAGGAGGGTAGAGAGAGGTGATGGAGGGAGACAAATTTGGGTCTTTTAACTTCAGAAAACATGTGAAAAATTATTACATGTAATTGGGGAAAAATATATTTTAAAAATGAACAAAAAATTTTACATGTTTATTGACCAACTGACATTTGAACTAGAAACATAGGATAAAGGTTTTAATTTTACGCAATCTCATTTTCTTGTTTATCCTTCTGATTTGGTGTTTCAAATTATGTGGACAGTTTAAATGCATACAGACCACTTATTCAAAAGTAACTACCACATCAGTAACCAGATGGTTATTATCTATTAATTCAATTTATCTTTTGCCATATCTAACACCTTCTGACTCACTTCTTTAAAAAAATATTTATTTATTTGTTACATTTAAATATACAGTTAACTCCCTCCCTCCCTCTCCTCCTCCCCCCATTAGAAAAGACATCATTTGACAAAAAGATATATGTATAAAGCTTTGTCTTAGTTATTCCTATTTATCAGTTCTTTCTCTGGAGGTGAATATCCACAAGTCATTCTTCAAACGATATTTCCATTGCTGTATATAGTGTCCTTTTAGTTTTACTTGTTTCATTCTTCATAATTTCATGTAGATCTTTCCAAGTTTTTCCAAAATTATTTTTTGTTTGTCATTTTGTTTTGTCATTCCTTACAATACAGTAGTATTCCATCACCATCATATGCCATAACTTCTTTAGCCATTTCCAAATTGATGGGCATCCTTTCAATTTTCAGTTCTTTGCATGAACAGAGAATGCCAGCTCCAGTGACTTAAGCTAAACAAGTATCTGCACTAAATTTGACATTAATATGCTGTGCTTCTATGAATTGGGGGTTCACCAGGTCACTTAAGGAGGGGCATATTGGCACCAGTCAGAAACAGAGCCCATCAAACAGAGCCCACTGTGATCAAAGTAGGACCAGGTGAGTGAGAAGCCCCTGTACTTCTAGTGAAGCAAGGAGAGTCAGTCTTAAAATGAAAATAATAATAATTCTTAAAATAAATACTCACAATATATAGGTGAGAAGGTCCTGAGAAGCCTACAAGCTCTGCGCCTCTTTCATTTCTTAGTCCTGAAGCATATGTTCTATTATATTTTTCAATAACCTTGTCATATGCCCCATTTTGCACTGAAAATAAGTATTAATGATCTGTTGACTTTGTTTAGAGGTTCTGGGTGAATTTTTCCTGAATTTTCCCTGCCCCTCTCATGTTCTAAAACAGATATTAGTTCCTAAACAACAAATATCTTTATAGAAGTATTTTTGTTTATGCTCATCATGGGCACTAGAAGGCATTTCAAAAAGTAACTCTCCCATGAAACGATGTCTCTTACTGATCTGGGCCACATGGTAAAATAATTTCCATCATCTCCTTTATTTGCCTCTTCAGGGAGAACCTGAGGCATCCTTCCTTGGAATTTCCTTATAGCTTTTCATTTCAATTATAGCGGAAATCTCTAAATTGATATAATTTAGTTTCTCCTATAGCATGTTAGCTCATTGGTCCATAGACCAATTATAATACCAAGGGTATTATATTTTGAGTACTCACAGTTAAATTAGATAACTTCTCAGAAATGTGTGATTCTTCATGCCCTCTGACTCTTTCCCACCACTGGGGAGGGAAACAGAAAATGATTGAGAATTAATTTGCCTTCCTGTCTCTGAGGTTAGCTCTCTATCCATTATGCCACACTGCCTCTACCCTAATGATGTTTTATGATTGCCAATTATGCAATTCCACCATCTCTGAAATGTCAAAATTTAGAGTGATCCAAAGAGTAACAGAAAGACCTATGGTGGACATAGATGGATTACAGTGTATTATCAGTCACAACTTGTACTCATCCAGGAAATGTATGATCATAAAAGGAAATAGGACAGTTAAATAACAACTAGGTGGTACAGAGGATAAATCCTGGAGTCAGGAAAACCCAAGTTCAAATCTGGTCTTAGAAACTTGCTAGCTGAATGACCAGTCATTTACCCTCTGTTTGCTTCAGTTTCTTCATCTGTAGAATGGAGATAATAATAGCACCTATTTCCCATATTGAGGATCAAATGAGATAATGATTGTGAAACATTTAACATAGTGCCTGGCACATAGTAAGCACTATATGAATGTTGGCTATTATTATTATTAAAGGAAAGGGAGAGGGAGTAATGGACCACCTGGGCACTGGTATTTACACAGAGTTAAAAGATCTAAGAAAAAGGCTTCCAACCTGCCTCTGAAAGATGTATGAGGAGAAAGCACAGACAAGAGCTGCACAGAATGAGAAGACGAGATCTCCACCACTGGAGGTAGTGCCTGTCTTGATGGGATCCCATCACCTGGCATCCAGAGAGGCTGTCATTCATTTTTTTTTAATCTTTACCTTCCATCTTAGTGTGAATTCCAAGGATCTGTTCCAAGACAGAAGAATAGGAAGGGCTGGGTGATCAGGGTTAAGTGACTTGCCCAAAGTCACACAGCTAAGAAGTATGTGAGACCAAATTTGAACCCAGGACCTCCCATCTCTAGGCCTGACTCTCTAGCCACTGTGTGTTTCTGCTCTTCATTCACTTTTTTGACAGCCTAATCTTTAGGTTGAATTTGTAGAACTCTAAAGTACCTAGGATTTCTTTACACATGAACTAGTGTCTAGCCACTCTTCCTCTATCCTGTATTTGTGCCAGTAGATTTGCTAAACCTGAAAAGGTTTTTTTCTTTTTAATTACATTTCATCTTATTATTTCATCTCAGGAGTTAAAGTGAACAGAATTACTGTAATCATGAACTCAGGAAAACATGAGTTCAAATCCACCTTCTGACACTTAATAGTTGTATGAACCTGGGAAAGTTACCTAATCTTTCTCAGTCTCAGTCTTATCTGTAAAATGGGCAGGATATTAGCACCTACCTCTAAGGGTTGTTATGCGGCTCAATTGAGATAATATTTAGGAAGATGCTTTACAAACCTCAAAGGGCTTACTGTTATTGTTAGATTTTCCTCTTTGCTCTGATCGAATCGTGCAATTATACAGCACCATTCTTCTCCATCTTTTCTATGACTACATCATATATGATTTTTTTTTGTCAAATACTCCTCTGAAAGCTTCTGTCTCTAGCACTCTCCTGAGCTAGCAGTCACCCAACTCTGTCCAAAAAAGAAGTTGGGTTAATCTAGCATGATTCAGCTCTACCCACAAGATCTTAAGGTTAGAAGGGACCTCAGGAATCATCTGGTTCAACCCCCTCATTAAGGATAGGGAAACAAACCAAAGAATTTAAATGATTTAGCTAAGATCATTCAGCTAGTAGATAACAGCAACTAGGACCCTGGTGCTTTGATTCTAAACCCACTGCACCATGTTTCACCTGATCTAGTATGGCGCTAAGGATCTGGCCACGTCAGTTTCCTGTTATTCTCATACTGCATGTGTTTTTTAGAGCTCTGTCTAGAATAAAAAATAAGTTTAATGGTCTTTGATTTCACACATCCACCTAGTTGTTTTTTTTTTCTTTTGAAAATCAGGACCACATTGTCCCATAGCTAATCCTGAAGCATCTTTGCTATTTCCTACCAGTTTTCAAAGCTCACTAACAACTGGTCAACAGGCACATCTTTAAGTCCTTAGAGCCTCTTTAAATGTTGCTTATCTTAGCTCATCTGAGCCAAGGGGAGCTATGTGGTACAGTGGGTGGAATGCAGGACTTGGAATCAAGAAGACTCATTTCATGAATTCAGATTCTGCCTCAGACACTTACTAGTTGTGTGATCTTCGGCAAGTCACTTGACCTTGTTTGCTTAACTTCCTCATCTATAAAATGAGCTGGATTCCAGAATCTTTGTCAAGAAAACCTCAAAATGGGGTTACAGAGAGTTATACATGACTGAGCAACAACAATTTACTGAGTTCATTGAGGGCAACTGAGGTCTCTCATACAATCTGGATTGAAACCATCTTAGATGAAATTGTTCTCTCCTAAATTACCAAGGATGATCTCTTAATACCCATATCTGATAGTCTTTTTTCAGTCTTTATCTTTCTTTTTTTAAACCCTTGCCTTCTACCTTAGAATCAATACTATACATTGATTTCAAGGCAAAAGAGCTATAAGGGCTAGGGAATGGGAGTTAATTTGCTCAGGGTCACACAGCTAAGAAGTATCTAAGGGAAGATTTGAACCCAGGACCTCCTGTGTCCAGACCTGGCTCTATTCACTGAGCCACCTTGCTTCCCCAGGCTTCGCCCTTCTTGACCTCTCTGTAATATTTGATATTGTTGACCACTTCCTCTTTCTTGGTTCTCCTCCTACCTATCTGCTTGCTCATCTTCAGTCTTATTTGCTAGATCATTATCCACATATTGTCTTCTGACCATAGTTCTACCACAAGTCTATGCCCCAGATTCTTTTTCTTTTTTCTCTATTTTCTCTTGATCATATTATCACTTTCCATGGGTCTATTTATCATCTCTAAGCAGTTGACTCCCAGATCTACATAATAACAAACATTTGTATAGTATTTCAGGTTTGCAAGCATCCATACATACAATATCTCATTCAATTTTCACAATAGCTCTGTGAGGCAGGTGCAATTATTATCCCCATTTTATAGATGAGGAAACTGAAGCCAAGAGATTAAATTATATTCCAGAATCACATGGCTAGTAAGTGGCTAAGGTAGGATTTTAATTCAGGTCTTCCTTCCTCCCAGTCCAACACTTCATTTCTAATCCTAATTCCAGCCCCAAGCTCTAGTCCCATATTATCAATGACGGACCAGACATTTTCAGCTAGATGTCCTGTGGGCATATCAAAACAAACGTGTCCAAAATAATCTTTGTCATTGTCTTTCCCATAAAACTCATCTTTCTTCTGAATTTCCCCATTCCTGTTGAAGGCACGACTGTATTTTCAGGTTAAAAATCTCAGTCATCCTTAGTTAGCTCTTCTTACCACCACCTCACCCAGCATACTGGTTTTGTTGATTTTAACTCTGTGACATCTCTAACTTCTATTGCACTCTTTCTACTCACAAAACCATCACCCCACTTCAGGCCTTCATTACTTCTCCTCTGGGTAATTGCAATAACCTCCTAGATGTTCTCCCTGCCCCATCTCCCCCTTCTTCACATCCTCCACAAAGTAGTCAAAGCAATTTTTGTTCACTGTAGCTCTGAGCATGTTATTCCTCTATTGAATAAACTCCAGTGGTACCATATTTCCTCTAGGATAAAATATAAACTCCTCTGTTTGGCATTTAAAGCCCTCCATAACCCGGCTCCAACCTACCTTTCCAGCCTAATTATACATTACTCCCCTTCTTGCACGTTTGGTCCAACAGAACTAGCCTACTTGTTATTCATCACACACGACATTTTGTAACCCCTCTCCATTCTTTTGCCCATTACCATCATCCCAGTCACCTCAAGCAACAGTCTTTTTTTGTCATTTTTAGCATTTATTGCAAGCCTTGGCATATTTTGGACTTTAGTATTCTTGGTATTATTCTCTTAGTTCCATTCCGCTATTTTGTATTCACTCTTAGTTTTCTTCCTTCGCTTCCATCTTCTCTATGTGACTTTTAAAAATGTGAGTGGGTTGATGTGTTCCTTGTCCATTCTCATCAGTCTCCTCAGACAGCTCCTTCTTTTCTTCCTCATCATAATCGTTTGTGTGAATCAGAATTATATTCTTGTGAGCATCCCATTCTTCTTAAGCCATCTTTCCCTATAGAAATCTAGGCCATGGAAGCCTGCCCCTCCTTTCTGTGTACTCTTTAAAATCCACTCTCCCACAGGCTATGGCACATATCAAACTATGCCTGGATTCCCCAGCTTTAATTATTATAAATTCGGAGATGTCTTGACTACTTCCTCCCAATGTTCCTATCATTTTTATTTCTTTATTGGTCAGAATCTGGTCTGAAATAGAAAGTTCCCATCCCACAAACTTCTGAAAGGAAAAAAATTTCATTAAAGCAAGTCAAAAATTTCTCAGCTGCTCAGCTTTTCAGTAGATTCTGGAAAGGTAAAGATTTTCGTTACTACTGTTTCTCATCTCCACATCAGCTTTGCAACCTGCTCCTAGGACTTAGCATCATTTTCTCTGTCTGGCTGGGCAGTTCAAAATACAAGCCTGTGGTCACTTACATATAAACACATATATGATATATTCAGAAACATATAAAATGAATGTGTGTTCACGTATGTATAAAGATGTATCACACTGTACATGTGGACAGTTCTCACTTTACAGACTATTTAGCTGACCTCTAGTAAAGCAATTTTTATGAAATGTGAATTTCCCCTGGGGTTGTGGGGAAGGGAGGGAAGAAGGCAGGAAGGTGGCCTCATGCTGTAGAGGGAGGGGGCACAAAGTTCAAGGATGTGTAGGAGCAGGGGACAGAGAAGAGAGAACAAGAGGAGGAAGAAGCGGGGGGCCTGAACCCCTATAAAGAACATATCAGAGGATGGATGGGGCTGGGCATAGACACAGAGAGGTGACACTAAAGGGGACCAGGGACAGACACAAGGTACCTAGCATGGACCAATGGAAGACAGAGATACACAGACTGAACACAGAGGCAGTGGAAGAATGGGGCAAAGGCCAGTCTAAAGCCAAGCCCTTGGTCCACTGGCTGCAGTGTTCTTCCTTTGCTTTCACTTGAAGGCATTTTTTAGAGTTTTTTTGTTGTTGTTTTTTGGTTTTTGATGTGAGGCTTCAGAATGTCAAGCTAAGGGGCAGGAGTAGAAAGAATATGGTATTATACAGTAGAGTTAACATAGGTAATTTTTTTGGAATGCATATTTCTTTCAGAATTCTTTACATAAAGTAGAATTTGCATAAATGCAAATTTACACAGAATAAGAACTGTCTATATAGATTATGTATGTTCTACCCAGCCTATAGACATTCCCCAGAACATCAAGTTAGGTCACCTCCTGCCCTACTAGTAGGAGCAGAGGGAGTAGAGGTGGAATGAAGGTACCAGCTAGAGGCAATGGTAAAGAGAGTCTGGAGTACAGGATGGAGAGGAAGAAGACATGGTTGGCCTGGGCACTCTCCTTAAAGGGAGCTTCTGGGAAGAGTCATCCAGTTAGAGAAAGATCAAATGGGTACAGGGTACTAGAAATATTCCAGTGTTGCAGGGTGAATTCCAGGGTTGGAATGAGCTTCTAAAATGAAGAGATTTCTGCAGCATGATAGAGAAAGACCAGAATACAACCTGGAGAGGAAAGAAAGTCCAAAATGGGAGTCCTTCCCCTTTTCATTTTATAAAGGAGGAAACTGAGACCCAGAGAGATGAGGTATCCTGATAAGACTAATACAATTGATTAGCGTGAGCCAGGTGAATGGGTAGGATATGAAATGTGGAGGAGACATAAGAAACCTCTTGCCTACCTCCTTCATTTCATATTTTTACCTGAAACTCAAGGAGGTGCCTCAACTTACTTGTGTTACTCAGGGTCACCCAGAAAGTAAAATGAAAGAGCCTGAGCTCAGAGTCAGGCCCTCTATCTTCTGATCTCCCAGACTTTCACCACTATTATGTTCTTCTTCAATGCCTCCCTCCCAAGATGTCAATGTAAAGGCCAGAAAGATGACTACTAGAGAGGTGGTAACCAATGCCAGTGATGTTACACAGTTTAATAAGATCGAGCTTTAAGTTGGCAAAAGTATGCCTTGTTGTTGCCTATTTCCCACATGCTTGAGACCAGAGCTGAGGCGGCCCAGCTCCGAAGTATCAGGGGGACAGTAATGCCTCCCCAATCAGCAAAGCATCATCCATTAGAAAACAAAAAAAAGGTACAGTAAGTGCCACCGAGCTCCTCCATTAATTGCTAAGTAAGGGGAAAAAAGAGAAGAATAAAGTGCTTTTACCTGCTCGGCTGGATAATTAAAAGCTGCCTGAAGCACTGCTAACCTTTTTCATTATGGCAGTGTTCATTATAAAGCCAGAAAGAATTAACTACACTGCATTATCAGATATCGAAAAATATTAATAGCAAAAGTGAGAAAGGGAAAGGAGGAATTTTGGGCAAGTTAATTAAACCACACGTCCTCAATGACTTATTAAGTGACTGGACGAGCTTCCTGGAGCTCTCTGCAAGTCCCAGGGAGCATGTGATGTGTGCCTGTTCCTCAGGAAATGAGTTTCTAGACCACAGAACTTTTTTTTCTTTTTTTCTTTGCAAAATTTTCCCCTTTTTCTCCTTTTCCCAAACCCATCCAACTGTTTAAGGTCCCCATTCCGAGGCTCTTTGAAACATCTGAATATGGGAGTTTCCCTCGTATGCCATTGTTAGGGGTCTTGAATACAGGATCACTTTTCAGGTAAGATTGTCTTATAACAAGGGCCCAAATTTGGGCAACTCAGTTTCTCAGCAACCTTCAATGGGGTCTTCAACAGCCATTTCCTGGTGGATTCCACTTTCTGGCTTCCAGTGTCCTAAAGGAACCCTACACATTTGACCTTGGGGGTCACACTGAACTGCTTTTAGCATGTATACGATTGACTCATTGTCTCCAAGAATGAGGGCAGCCAATAGTTCTGTAGCACCAGGCACGTGTGAGTCCCCTCTGCTCTAGTCTGCTGAGCGAATACAACTGTACTAACAAATCTTCTTCCATGGACTCGACTGACATCCTCAGCAATGCCATTAGGTATTTAATAAGGAAGAGGCCAAACTTCCCCTGCTGTCCTAAAATAGAGCTGTTCACTTGAGTTCTGCAGACATGGTGGAGGGGGTGAGAGGAGTGGGGTGGAGAGAATCGATATCTGCAAGGGTGATGGGGAGGAGGAGAGGGACAGGAGAGAGAATGAAAGCATTTCCATTTAGCAAAAAGCAGAACTGATGATGAAGAAAATGCAGTATTGATTTTTCCCATGCTGGCCCTGGCCCTTTAAATGAAGTCATAGAGCAATTGAGACTCCAACTTTGATTGGCTTTGGTTCAACCTAATCTCATTGTAAGCGTCTCTTTTGCATGATGAGTGACATTTGGGGAGTTTTACTTTCTGCAGTGCTGGGCCATTCATTCTCCAAACCGTAGACACAAAAGTCAGAAAGTGTCCCTGAGAATTGATGTTTTTTTGCTTATTCTGGCATCCTTCAGCCTCTTTACAACAAAGGCTCAGAGGACAAGAGAAAATGGTGCCGGGTCAGAAACATGACACAGTGTGCTTTACAAATGATGGGCCGTATCTGTGGGGGGCCTGTTCTTCTGACAGCCTTTTGGAAAAGCAAGAGGTGGTTTACCAATCTACAGCTCAGGCAGGGTTAATTAAGAATGGAAAACTTTGGCTGATGTACAAGGCAATGCCCAATTAGGTGAGGGAGCCAAAACACATCATTCCATGAAAATGAACTTACTGCCCATGTCTGTTTCTGACATACTTCTTTATAAAAATGATACTTGCATAGAAAGCTAGTGTCTGGGCAACCTATCACTTCTACATAGCAGTTAATACCCAACAGTAACTCAACACAGCTATGGCAAAGTGGAATTCTGCAACATTTTCCCCTGTAACTTCCCAAAGGCTATATAGATGCCTTGAGAGGCCCTGGCAGATAAAATCTAGTGATGCCCAGTGGTGGTATGAACATAGAAGATTTAGTTCCCTTGTGTGGAGGGAGAGTAAGATACTGGATGACATGGTGATTTTCCCAAAGACTTAAAACAATGGCCCTGGGAATTCTTGACCCCTTGTATTTATATCTGGACTGCTCTGGGAAATCCAGCCTTTTAGGGAACTAGCAAATTTAGTATCAGGTTTAGGTGACTCTTCAAATTCTGAGAAAGATAAACCACTCAGCAGAATTGAACAGAAAATTCTGTCTTGTATATGAACAAGGGCATTGTTTAGAACAGTGATGGTGAACCTATGGCACTGGTACCAAAGACAGCATACAGAGCACTCCCTGTGGGCACTCAGCCACCCTCCTTCCCCACCCCCACTCCCCCACCCCCCAGACTTTGTTATTAGAAAGGCAGAGGGACTTGGGTAGAGCTGCTCCTCTTCTCCTATCCACTGTGCATAATGATATTTTTTCACAACCCTTGTCCCTCTGCCCAGCAGCCCAATGGGAGCACACAGGAGGTAACGTGGGCAGGCTCATAGGCAGCAGAGCTGGAGGGGAGCAGAATGCTCAGGTTGCTCCCCTCCCCCTCTCTATACTCGCTGAGGACATTCTTCATTTCACCCACCCCTACACCCAGCAGCCCAATGGGAGTGCTTCCTCCCTCTCCTGTGTGGGGTAAGGGGGATGGTGTCCCCACCATGGTGGGGGAGAGGCATGGTACACTGTCTTGGGGGGTAGGAATGGAACTCAATGGGGGGGGGGGGGTTCCCAGAACTCTATCTCTAAAAGATTCACCATCACTTGCCTAGAGTATACCTGCAAAATGGTCATCTGGACTTGTTTAATAACATTAAGTCTTTGGTCAGCAAATGTGGGCTATCTGGAGTATGCCTCAGTAGAGGTTTTCCAGCAATCTTCTAAAAAGATCCACTGTGATGTTCTTATGTACATCAGACTTAAAGGTGCCTCTCAATTGTTTGGAGCCATTGATTCTAATTCTACGTGCTGAGGGAAAGAGAACAAATCAAATCCCTCTTCCACATGACAGCTTTTCAAATACTTGAAGAGGGCTATTTATGCTCCCATTAAATCTTCCTTTTTTCAAGCGGAACATTAACCAGTATCCACAGTGACACTGCCTGGAGATCATTCACTAAACTGGTGACCCTCCCCCAAGTATTCTACAAGAAACGAATGTTCTTCCTAAAACATGATACCCAGAGCAAAGATAATACTCCAGGTATGGTCTTCTGCAACTGTTGGACTCATTCCAAGAGCTGGAGAGGTTATCAAGCTTTCCTGCCCATTACCCAACATTTGACAGCAAATGCTCTCAAAATGGATCATAAACTTTACCTCTGAGCTATTAAAAGATAAAAACAAAACCCAAAGAATAACTCATATATTTTATAGCAGAACTTAACGAATGATATGATACTATTGGCTTAATCTCAGAGGAATAGTGAATATATAAACACATACCAGACATTCTCTGGTGGTTCCAGCTGAGAAGCCATTTCCCCTCTAGGTTTATGAGTACCTAGTCCTCCATCAGCCTTTGACATACTAATTTTTAAAAAAAAAACTAGCATCCAAGTGAGTGTTGCAGGACAAATCATTGGCAGAAACAAAGTTAAGAGTCAAGATTGTATTTTCTTACATAGATTGTTTTAAAAAAGGTTTATTTCAAACCATTCTTGCCAATGGCCCTAATTTTTAAAAAATCATCCTAAACAATTTAGAAGTACTAGTTAGCCATAGTATATGTGGCTGAGCTGATAGTCTTTTCCAAACTAATAGTTGGTCCTTTGGGCAACTTGGTCTTGGATTACATTTAAGGCTCTCAGTGGCCTTAGATATAGGTAGCCACTATCTGGAAGAAATCTATAATAAGCAATTTCTAATAATTAGCAGAAGGATGATGTGTACTTATTAATCTCAGGAAATAACTGTTATCTCATGGTGAGCAGCTCATGTAGGTGAATCTGCCAATCTGGGTATTAATAATTATCCTAATAATGACCTTGAAGAAAAATACCGTTTATTATCTCAGATTTATGGGTGGAGCAGAAAGAGGGAGCAAAGTTTATAGAGAAAGTTACAAATAAAGACAAAACTCTGTTGTCATTTTAGAATACAAACTACAAGGTTGCAAGCAGCAATATTTCTAAGAATTATTAACTCCTAACATGTAAGCAAAAACAATGAAAATAAATCAAACTTTAACCCAGATAAAATTGCTTACTATCTCTGAGAGTGGGGAGGAAAAAAAGGGAGGGAAACAATTTAGATCTTAAAATTTTGGGAAATGTATGTTAAAAATTGTTATTAAATGTAATTGAAAAAATAAAATATCTTTGAATCAAGAAAATAAATAAATGAATGAATGAATAAATCATACTTAATACACATGTTTCTCCTCTCTAGGAAGTGGGACTCCCAAAAAAAGATTTTGCATTTAGAGTTTGAATATACAGTAAATAACAAATGCAAGAGCTTGGTTTATCATCTAGCCTCACTTAGCCTTTCTAAGTAAAATTAATAAGGGTATACCCCTTTCACACTTTGGAAATTTTGATTTTTGAAAAGGGCAAAGACAAACACAAATATGGAACTTATTTATGACAAACACGAAGAAAATTTCCTATAGAGAATGCTCTTATCTAGATTGGCCTGAGTGCCTTCCAGATGATCACCTGCATATCATTATAGAATTTTGAAGTTAATAACTGAGTAACCCTAAATCCTAGAATTGTTTTGTGACTCTTGAACATAAGTGCACTGCCTGGTTATGGTTTAGCTGTTAGAGATGAGGATTTGGTTACTCATCATACACCAGAGTGAAGTTTCTCACTCTGAAGACTTACCCCTGGGACAGAAAGTGCTGGTCAAATAAAAAAAAAAAACCTCAAAGTTCAATGAAATAAAGGCTATTCTTCTCTATGCTGCCACTTACCACACAGGATGTTGAAAGAAGAAAAGGAGAGTATGTAATTCTTTGCACTGTCTTGTGCTACATGGGAAACAGAGAAGAGCCTTAAAGACCAGTTAAGGGAGCAAAATTAAAAATGCTTCTGCCAATCCTAGATTAAGGATCTCTTTCCTCTATCCCCCTTTGTCTGAGGACATCAGTTGCGGTTGAAGAGGAAGGTGGTGAAGACGATAATGAATAAGAAGGAACAAGCCCAGCTGAGAGGAAGAACATTCCAGCCTACTTGCCAATTATTTAGGGAATTCAACAGATCAATCCATCCAACTGAGATATCATGTCTCTTTTCTTTTTTTCTTGTTCTTGAGACTTAGCCTCCCTATCTCTACTCAAGCTGAAAGTGCAGTGCCCCCTGACCCAGTCATCTATATGACTGATCAGGTTCTGACCCAGGCCCTTTTGCCTCTCCCTAGGCAGCCTAGTGTCTCTCCTCCTACCACTTCCCTACTGAGGCACCATGTTGGTAGCAGGTTTCGCTCAGACATCACAGTTCAGAATTCCCAAGTTAAAGCATTCTACCATGCTCAGTCTCCCTGTTGGCAGAAATTCTTGGCTTGCACCATTGGAGCCAGCTAAGTCTTCTCTTCTCTGGGTTGAACACGCCCAATTCCCTCAACCATATGGCTTGTTCTGGATACTATTCACCATTCTGATTATTCTCTGGAAACATTCCAGTCACCAAAGGCTTTCCTAAAATGTGGTATCCACTATTGAATATGATATTCCAAATGTAATCTGAGGGGAGGCAGAGTCAAGATGGTGGCTTGGAGGCAGCAAAAATTCAGACCTTCATAAACCCTTCCTCACCGATCAAAAACACAATGCTTCCAGGGGACTGAAAACCAAATATAACAACAGGGCAGAGCTAGGGAACACTCCTCCTGGATTCAACTTAAAAGGTATGCCTCCCAAAAAGCCTGAACTCTAGAACACACAGGTTTAAGGGGAAGGAAGAAGGAAGGTTCCAGGACCCCTCCCCCACAACAGTGCTGAGCCTCCAGCAGTGGCTGGAATCTCTGGGCTGGCAAGGGTGCTAGTCTAGAGGGAGAACCTTGATGGAAAAGCTGTGCCAGGATCAGGGCTTAGAACACAGGCAGCATAGAGGCAGCTGGAGGAAAAGCATAGAGCAGGCAGCCCAGTCAGAGCCAAAATGCTCCATCTTTCCCCCCCCTTCTGGAGGTTTTGACTTCAAGGCACAGCCAGTTTTGAAGATCAACTCTGCCCTGGATTAATCTCATCATTAAGGGCAGATAAGAAGCTTTCAGAGGGCAGAGAAGCTCAAGCTCAAACACCCCTCTCCCACAGACTGATCTGAGAGTCTTGCTGACTGAGCTCCAAGGGGAAAAGGCTGCAACAAACTACAGGCAACAACCTTGACCACAGGGCAGGAAGCCCAGCTCCTTCTCAGCTTCTTTTATCATCTGGGGAAGATCAGACTACCTGATCAAACAACAGAACAGAGAAGAAGCCCCTTCAGGACAGAATAGCCCAAACTCACAGATACAGCATAAAATGAGAGGAACAAGACTACAGGCAACTACAGGGGGGAAAGAAGGGAGAAATATGAGTAAACAACAGAAAAAGAAAAAAGAAAGTACAATCGACAGCTTCTATACAGGCAATGAACAAAGAGCAAATGAAACAGAGGAAGATCAAGGAACACCAAGCAAAAACACAGAAACTCCAGCAAATTGGACACAAGCTTTGGAAGAACTCAAAATACAATTCAAAAACCAATTAAAAGAGGCTGAAGACAACTAAGAAAAGAACTTAAAATGCAAAATAAATCATCTAGAAACAGAAAATAGCGTCTTGAAAGCCAAAATTAATCAGCTTGAAAATGAGGCAAAGGAGATGAAAGATGAGGCAAAGAAAATGAAAAATGACCTCCAAAGAAAATCAGACCAGAAAGAGAAGGATGACCAAAAAACCAGAGATGAAATTCAGTCTTTAAAAACTAGAATACAACAACTAGAAGCAAACAACTTCACAAGGTAGCAGGAAACTATAAAACAAAATCAATCGATGAAAAAATTAAGGAAAATATGAAACGCCACATCCACAAAACAGAAGATTTAGAAAACAGGTCCAGGAGAGACAACTTAAGACTCATTGGTCTATCAGAAGATCATGACAAAAGAAAAAGCCTGGACATCATTCTATAGGAAATTATCCAGATGTAATCTGAAGAAAGTACATCAGGGAAATTATCACCTTTGTACTTCTATGGAATTGTGCTATAATTTCTGGATAAACTATTCATGTTTGGTTTAGTTGACAGCTCTAATTTTTTATTTTAAAACTAAAAGAAAACTATCTTGTTTTCAAACAAAGCAGCCCTACAGAATTCATCTCACATAAACATAGTCATTGGATAAGTATTTTATATTTATAGTATCAATAGTTAATGTTTATAGAGGGCCTAAAAACTGTGTGATTCTTGACATATGTCAAGACATATGATAGACATAGACACATGTCTATCATTTTCTTACCATCACTACAAAATGACATCCTCTTCTTTCTTTCCCCCTCCTCCTTCTCCAATGCTAAAAGGAAGAAGGATCAATTTGTATTTTTCTGCTTTCTGGATTACATATCCTACATGAGATTTAGTTATAAGACTAAGAAAAAAGTCAGAATTGGGGAGAAGACTAAAATAAAATAGGATATAATCAAAAGATTTGATACTATGGAGTTAGCATAAGGGTTAGAAGCATTGATTCTGGAGTTAAACGAACTGGATTCAAATTTTACTTCTGATAATCACCTATGTGATCTTGGGCAAGACACTTAACTTCTCTGGGCCTCAATTTCCTTATTTATAAAATAATGGAGTTGAACTAGATGGCCTGTGAAATCTTATTCAGCTCCTGCTTTATGATTTCTAAACACAGCCTAAGATCACATTAGATTTCTTAGCTCTTTTTAGTTCACTTTGAGTTTATAGTCCTCTAAATTCCCAGGTCTTTTGCTAATCATTAATATATAAACTTCTCTCATCTTAAACTTGTGAAGATGATTTGTTTGAATCCAAGTTTAAGACTTCACATTTATGAGTATTAAAGTTTTTCCTATTTTCAGTTCAATAGTTCTACATGTTCATGTCTTTTAGTGCTGACCCTGTCTTCCAGTCTGTTAGCTTTTCCTTTCAGCATTGTATCATCTGCAAAGCTTTCAACTATGCTTTTATTGTTGTTGTTGTTGTCGTTCAGTTGTTTTCAGTCATACCTGACTCTTCATGACCCCATTTGGGGTTTTCCTGGCACAGATACTGGAGTGGTTTGCCATTTCCTTCTCCAGTTCATTTTACAGATGAGGACCTGAGACAAACAGGGTTAAGTGACTTCCTCAGTATCACCTAGCTAGATCACATAGGCCAAATTTGAACTCAGGAAGATGAGTCTTCCTGACTACAGGACTGGAACTCTATCCATTGTGCCACCTAGCTGTCCTAGTACTCTTTCTGCTTCCATCCAAGAGGATATGGATAAACATTTTTGAAAGCACAGGGATAAACACAGATACCTAGGACACACCAATGGAAACTTCCTTGCAAGTCAATATTTCACTGTTTAGAGGTATTCTGGCCATTTGGCTTAACCATTCAACCTCTTCTGAATCGTAACTCTATCTCATTTCTCTCTTTTCTATAAGAACCAAACAAGAAACTTTGTCAAATGTTTTGATATAAGCCAAATAATCTGTTTATATAACATCCCCCTGATCTACCTGCCTAGTAACAACGTTAAAAAAAAGTGGGGGGTGGAGACAAGATTAGATTTTGAAAGATCTGGTGGTATTTTTTTAAATTTATTAATCTTGTACCAAACCTAACAAATATCAAATAAAATTATTATTTCTAAATCTGGAGTAGACCAGGAAAAAAAAAGATTGTACATGAAACAACAAGTCTATAGCTTGCTTTTCATATTTTAAATATATGTTAAATTCAGCTTGTAACTTTCGAAGCTGTTCTGCTTCTTTGTGCCTTTTACTGACCTTCCTTCTTTTCTCTTCTGTGCATTTAAAAAAGTATATTACTCATTGACCTTTTTTCTTTCTTCCTTTCCTTTTTTTCCTTTTTTGCTATCCTATCCATATCCTTCTCACTTTCCCACTCCACCCTCAGCTGAGAAAAAGAAAAACATTGCCTAGTAACAAATATATATATAGTATATAGTCAAGCAAAACTAATTCCCATAAATATAAAAATATGTCTTATCTACACCCTGAATTCATCTCCTCTCTGCTAAGAATTACATATTTCATCATGTACAAGTCATGCTCAACATCAGTCACCTGGAATTATGGTTAGCAATTGTATTGATCAGGATTCTTAAGTTTTTCAAAATTGTTTTTCTCTCTAATGTTCTTTATATAAATTGTTCTCCTGGTAATCTTCACTTCATTCTGCATAAATTCATTCAGATTTTCCCATGTTACTCTGAAACCATTTTTTCATTTCTTATTGCACAATGATATTCCATTATATTTGCATAACATATGTGCTTTTCAGTTTCCCAATAAATGGGTGTTTCCTTAGTTTCTGATTCTTTGTTACTACAAAAAGAGTTGCCATATAAATATACATATATGTGTATATATACACATATATGTATAGATATGTAACTTATGGGTTATTTTTCTCTTCCTTTGATGTCTTTAGGGTGTAGGGTTAGTAGTGACACCACTATTATGCACAGTTTTATAACTTTGAAGTTACTACCAAAATGGCTGAACCAATTCACATCTCCACCAGCAGTTCATGCATATGGCTTTTTTCCCCATAGCCCCTCCAATATTTGTCATTTTCCACTTTTGTCACCTTTACCAATATGATGGATACGCAAAGGAATCACAAAGTTTCCTCAATTCACATTTCCTGATTTATTAGTGATTTAGAACACTTTTTCTTGTAATTGTTGATAGCTTGGATTTCTTCTTTTGAAAACTTCCTGTTCAAATCTTTTGATCATTTATCAATTGGGAAATGGCTTTTATTCTTATAAATCTGAATTGATTTCTGGTACTGTTCCTACATAAAGATATAAAAACCTTAGAGAAATTTGCCACAAAGATTTTTTCACCCTCTTTCCTTTTCCCTTCTAATTTGAATTGTATTGGTCTTGTTGGTACAAAAACTTTTCAACTTTATATAATCAAAATTGTTCATTTTTATCTTTTGTGATTTCCTTTGCATGTCAGGTTATGAACTTTTGCCCTATCCATAAATCCAAAAGGTAATTTCTTCCTTGTTTCTCCAATTTCTTTATGATATCTCCTTTTTATATTCAATTTACATATCCATTTAGAACTTTTCTTGGTATCCAGTGTGAGATTTTTTTATATCTAATTTCTACCATACTGCTTTCTGGTTTCCCAAAAGTTTTTGTCAAATAGCAAGTCCTCACCTCAGTAGTTGAGGTTTTTGAGTTTATCTAACAATACACTACTGTGTCTGCTTCTATATGGGGTACATCTAATCTGTTCCACCGCTTGACTTCTTTATTTTTTAACCAATAAAAAATAATTTCAGTCTTATAATATAACTTATTATATGATAATGCCAGGTCCTCTTCCTTTCAACTTTTTTTCATTATTTCATTCTTCCAGATGAATTTTATGACCTGTTATTGATGAAGCCATGATTCTTTTTTGAGAGATTTGCTAACCATGCTAGAACTTTTCTAGGAAGTGAAATATAGCTCACTAGCTTATAGTTTGTAGATTCTACTTTCTCCTAAAAAAAAAAGAAAAAAAACCCTAGAACATTTACCCTCCTCTGATTTTTCAGACCTCACCAACAGTGGGCCTCAGTCTTTCCTTTGGCCAGTTCTTTCATCTCCTTTTGATGATTTAAGCTCATTAAGGTCAGTGAGGTGTTGTCTTTAACTTATTGTTGTTCAGTTGTTTAAGTCGTGCTCTACTCTTTCTAACCCCATTTAAAGTTTTCTTGACAGAGATATTAGAGTGGTTTGCCACTTCTTTCTCAAGATCATTTTACAGATGAAGAAACTGAGGCAAACTAGGAAAAATGACTTAGCCAGGTCACACAGTGAGTGTTTGAGGTTAGAGTTTAATTCAGATCCTCCTAACTTCAAACCTAATGTTATATCCACTATACTATACTATATACTATATCCACTTAGCTGCTCTCTCTCTTTATCTTAGCTACCATGCTATCATATTCATAGATTTATAACGGAAAGGTACTTTAGAGGTCATTTAGTCCAATGTTGCCCCCTTTTTTTTTAATAATTAAGGAAACTGAAGTCCAGAGAGATTAAGTGATTTGTCATAGATCACACCAGCAGTAAATTTCAGAGCAGGATTTGAATGCAGGTCTTCTGATTCTAGAATCCGGTTGTCTTTTCAGTGAAACACATCACTTCTAAAGGTTTTATCATGTTTTTTCTAATACCCCTTCCTCCTTATTGCCAATAAATTTGGGTGTTGGAGGTCATGCTTTTCAGGCTTGAATCCTTAGTATTCCCATTTAGGTACAGATAGTCTCTCATAAAAATTCCATATTTAGAAAACTGCCTGTGGGGCCAAATTGAGTATTAAATACATATGACTTTTCTTCAACTCTTTCCCCTCCCCAACTAAATATCAAATTAGAAATACTAAAAATTAAAAGTGAGATTAATAAAACTGAATGTAAGAAAACCACTGAATTATTAAGTAAAACTAGGAGTTGATGTTTATGAAAAAATCAATAAAATAAATCAATAATTGGTTAATATGGTTTTTAAAAGCGAGGAGAAAATGAAGTCACTAGCATTAAAAAATTAAATAGATGAATATACCATCAATGAAGATGAAACCAAAGCCATTATTAGGAGTTATTTTGCCTAATTATATACCAACAAATTTAACAATGTTAATAAAATGGAAGAATACCTACAAAAATATAGACTGCCTAGACTTTCAGAGAAGGAAATAAAATATCTAAATAAACTTATTTTAAAAAAAGAAATTGAACAGGCCATAAATGAACTTCCCAAGAAGAGCATCAGGACTAGATAGCTTTATAAGTGAATTTTACCAAACATTTAAAGATCAGATAATTCTAGTATTAAATAAATTATTTTAAATAATTAATGGAGTCCTACCAAACTCCTTTTATAAAGCAAATGTGATGCTGAAAGTTTAAAGACAGGGAAAGAAAAATATAGACCAATTTCATTAATGAATATGGATGCAAAAATCCTAAATAAAATACTAGCTAGGAAACTAGAACAATATATCACAAAGATTATTCAGTGCAACCAAACAGGACTTATATTCAGGAATTCAAGGATGGTTTTATATAAGAAAAACTATCAACATAATTGATTATAGAAGTAATAAAAGTCATATTATTATTTCAATAAATGCAGAAAAAAGCTTTTGACAAAATATTCTTACTCCCACCTCCCCCAAATACTCAAAGGGCCAATTTTCTTTCTTTAGCCTATGCAATGCTGCCAAGAACCTCCTGTGGGCCATTCCCTGTTCCACATGCTAGGAACACTTGGGGTTTACTATTAGCTTCTGTGACAGAGGCTGGCACATAAGAAAAGTGCCAGGCTGAAGAGTATGTGAAACTGATCACCTCCACAGGGGAGGGGCTCCAGGAGCTTGGAATATTGAGGAGGAGAAGATTCTGGCTGTGAGAGGAGTTGGGCTCTCTCAATCTTGAGAAGCTAAAGGGAGAGGGTGAAAAAAAAAGACTTTCTCCTGCGGGTTACCCACTTTTCCTGCTGGTGACTGGAAATCCCCCCCCCCAACACTTCCCAATTGAAGGGACTTTTTGAAGACTTTATCTCAGCTCCTGTTGCCCAGGGGTGAGTCAAACTGACTTTCTCTCAGGGGCCTCAAGCTGCCAAGGTCTGAGTTCCCCCCAAACTCAAGGAGGGAGGAGAGAGGGTTTGGATAGAGACAGGGACCCCCTTTCCCCACTTTCCTTTTCCCATTCTTTCCCTGCTAGTTATTCCTTTGTATTATCCTGATTGAGTGGACATTAAAATAGTTATCTGTTCCCCAAGCTGTGAACAAGTGTGAGTGAACAGATCAAGGGGAGACCCTTTGGTCTTGAGTAGTGAAGGGGGGACAAGAGGGACAAGAGTGAATTGGGAAGAGCAGCTTTAGCTAAAGGAGGGAAGGCAGAAGGAGGAAAATCTTCAAACTCCTCTCCTTTCTCTGAGTCAATCCTAAAATCAGCTGCCTCCCCTGTACCCCACTTTGAGAAAGGGGGTCTCCACTCCTTCTCCCTCTCAATACTGAAAGGCTGAGCCCCTCTGTTACAACTTAACCTCCCCCTTTTATAATACACTTCCCACATAAACTCCCCTACCAGGGTAGCTATAGCTACTAAAAGAACCAGCTTCTTATCAAGGGCTAGGAGAGGATATGTATCATTCTGCTAAATCCTTCTGAGATCACTCAAGTCTAGGCTTGGGAAACCAGTAGTGTCTTTAGATTCTTTCCCATTGCCACAAATGAGAATTCAGAAGCTCAGAGGAGCTCCTGGGAGAGGAGTGAGGCCAGAAGCTTTGGCCTGTTCTAAGTAGAGAGGTTAAATTTCCCTATTCTGGAGTTTGGAGTGGTATCTATCCTGGTCTCTGCAGGATAACTTTTTATGGGAATTAAGGAATTCCAAATACCTTGCCAAAATTCATCAACATCAAAAGTCTCTTCCAAAATTTCCCACCCAGATTAGGGAAATTCAGCCAGAAATTTACCAGTGCCCCACTCTCTTTCAGTCATTTTTTTTTTCTGTCTTTACCAGTCCAAAGAGTATTTTCCTTTAGAAAGAAGAAAGAGAACTTACTCTGGAGTCAGAGTACTTGGGTTCAGGTCCCACTCTTGATGTTTACCTCCTATGTGAGGTAAACATCAAGGTAACCTTACTGAGTCTCAGTTTCCTCATCTGTAAAATAAGACAGTTGAGGTCCCTTCAGTCTCTAAGTCTATTGTGATTCTGTGAAAAAAGAAACAAAATAATAATTAAAGATCTGTGTCCTTTCTCTGTCTTCTTTTATCATTGTTCAAACTCCCTCTATTCGAGCTTTCCTAGGGCTTATTTGAGTCTTCTCTTGGTTGCCTTTCCTTGTTTCCATTGCTTGTATAAGAATTTCCATACATCTAAGTAGGTTGATGGGTTTCCAATTTGCCTACATAATTCTTTTCAGCAACTCCCATTTTTCTTCCTCATTGGAATTATTTCCTTTATGCCTTCAGAATTGAACTACCCATCATTACTGGGATGGCCTTCCCTATAGAAGTTTAGTCTATAGATGATATCCTTTTCCTGAATCCTTTGAAATCTGCTCTCCCAAAAACTGAGATTCATGATAGGATTTCCTCTCCTCTAACATAAATTCTAGAATGAAATGGTCATTTATTCTTAAACTTCCCATCATTTCCATTCCAGCAATCAGTCCTTCCTTTTTAGTTAGAATTAGATGCAAAAAAAAATTTGGAATTATGCTTTAAAAAAGATAAGATAAAAATGAATACATGATGTAGGTATAAAGGGAGATAACATAAGCAAATTAGAAGAACGAGGAACATGTTAGCTATCAGATTTACAGATGGGAGAAGAATTTATGAATAAATAAGAGAATGCATTGTGAAATATAAAATGGATAATTTTGAACACATTAAATTGGAAAGTTCTTGTACAAATAAAACCAAGATTAGAAGGAAAGCAGTAAGTTGGGGAAAAAAATTTAAAGACAATTTTTTGGATAGAGGTTTCAAATCTAAAATATATTGAAAACTTTGTCAACTATATAAGAATATGAACTATTATCCACTTAATAAATGGTCAGAAGATATGAGTAGACAGTTTTTGGATGAAGAATTCAAAGCTATATATAACTATAATTAAAATGTTCTAAATAATTATTGATTAAAGAAATGTAGATCAAAACAACTCTGAGATATCATCTCACACCTATCAGATTGGCTAAAATGGCAAAAATGTCAAATGTCAAATGTTTGAGAGGATGTGAGAAAATGGGGACACTAATACTGTGAATTATTTGTTGGTGGAACTGTAAACAGATATAACCATTTTGGAGATCAATTTGGAATTATTCTCAAAGAATTATAAAATTATGTATGCTTTTTGATCAAGAAATACCACTCACTATAAGATTTACTTCCTCAGATGATAAAAAAAAAAGAAGAAGAAACTATATGTTCTAAAACATCTATGGCAGCTCTTTTTGTGGTGTCAAAGAACTGGAAACTGAAAAGATATCCATCAATTGGGGAATGACTGAAGAAGCTGTAGTATATGATTGTAGTGGAATACTATTATGGCATAAGAAGTGACAACCAAGTTGATCACCAAAAACAAAAAACAAACAAACAAAAAAAACAACCTGGAAAGATTTATATGAAGTGATGCAAAGTGAAATGAGTAGAATTGGAAATGTCTTAATTATTATCAACGAGGCAAGGATTCAGTACAACTTCAAGAGACTTGTGATATAAAATGATATCCACTGCCATAGAAGGAGCAGATGAAGTCCAAATGCAGATCAAAACATACCATTCTTCAATTTATTTCCTTCATGAATTTTTCTCTAGTGCAAGTGATATGTCTTGTTTCACAACATGATGAATGGAATATGAAAATAAATATACAACCTCTATCATATTACTTATCTCAGGGAGGGGAAAGGGGTGAGATGGAAGGAGAGAATGTGGATTGCAAAATATCAGAAAACAAATATGAAAAATTGTACTGACATTCCATCTGAAAAAAAAATTACTTGTTAAAAAGTTACTAAATAAATACCCAAAGCCTTTGACCCAGAGATCCCATAAGCCCATCAAACTTATAAAGGGTTAGAGATTGAAGCTGCCACTTGGGCATGGACATTCCTCTCACTGGGAAGTATTCAACTCTCTAATCATTGACCTCAATTCCATCCCTGAAAAGAGTTTTCTTTGGACATGCATGTGTGGTGAAGGAACAGTGCAGTCAAAATGTAGCTAGACAATCCAGCCTCTTCCCAGCCAGCAAAAATAACTCACTCTTAACTAGGGGATGGGGGATAAGAGGAGAACATGGGGTTGGGGGGACTCTAAATTCAACTTTCCTAAGACATTTATTTTTTTAAAATTAAAAACCAATATAATCAAGATTTATTATCCTTTAGCTTGGAGCCCCCAACTGAGATAAAAGCTTAGCACTTTAGACTGAGGGGTTGAACTTCTGTCCTTTTTATTTCTCCATATGTGTAACATGTCAGTCATTGGCCACTTTCTCTCTAACTTACCCTTCTCAGATAATAAAGCAGTAAGTAAAGAGTGTCCCTTTATCTCAAATAGGCCAGCTTTAGTACTAAATAAAGCAGCAAGTAAACAACTTCAAAGAATAGAAAACTTTGGATTAAACATCCATCCTCTCAGGTATAAAAGGAGAGAAAGAGAAGAAAGAAATACTTGCATGAATTCTGAGAGAAAGATCATCATCAATCAAATATCCCCTCCCCTGACCTCCACCCCACCCTCACTCACACACTCCTGCCATAGCTTTAGTATCCCCCCAGTGGATAATAGCATCAGCCATGTTGGAATCCAGTAGTTCTGAGTAGCTGCTAAGGCCAGCCTCTCCTCTTTACTGTGCCCCTCTAACGTCCATCTTCTTTCTCATTTAACCAACTCTCTCCAAAACCTCCACTCAGCATCCTCCCAACCCTAGGTACCCATGGCTATGGGGCTGCCATTATGGCAACAACAGTATTAATCAGGCAGAAGTAGTTTTAGGGGGGCAACTTGGTGCCTCTACCTCTGAAGCTCCTTTCCTTCTCTCAAATCACCCTTTTATTGATTTTTCTCAATCCCAAGCCACTGTGTACATCTACTAAAAATAGTCTTTCAATCTCTCTCAGGAAAGGAGGAAATAATACTGTCTGTTTATGACTATTTCCCAGAAACTCATGTAGCTAAACTCTTGAGAAACTTCATTGTCTGCAGAGGAAGACTTCCCCAGATCTCACTACACATATTACTCAAGGAGATCAAAGGCAGAAAGAAATTTCCCATAGATACCAAAATATTCACAGCAGCTCTTTTTGTCCAGCAAAGAAATAGGAAACAAGTGGAAACCCATCGATTAGGAAATGACTAAACAAAATGTGACACATAAACAGAGTAGGATCTTACTTTGCTTTTGTGAGAAATGAGGAATATGAAGGCTGCAGAGGATTAGAGAAAAACCAATATGAACTGATGCAAATTAAATGGAACTAGGAAAATAATCTGTATGATGAAAGCCACAAGGTAAATGGGGTAGGGGGCCTGAATTTTGTGTAATTAGGATGACTAAGGTTGCCCCAAGAGAAGAGTTGAGAAAGCATATTTCTATACCTTCTTTTCAGAGGTGGGGGAGTATGGATGTGAAATATCATATGCATTATCAGACAAACTAGATAGGTTGGTTACTTTTGCTGAACTGATTTTTTTCCCCTCTTTCTTATTCTTTGTTACAAGGGATGGCTCATGGGTAGGGATAGGTAATGGATATATCCAGATATAAAAATGGTGTCAATAAAAATGTTTTTTAAAGAATCAAATCCAAAATAAAGGTTTCTGTTGTTAGTTCTTTTATAATTTATGAATGAAATTTTCATTAAGGTAAGAAATCATTAGCTGGTCTGATTTCATCAGAGAAAGGGTTCTAGCAAAGGCCCAGATCATTTGATTCCATCTCTCCTTGCCACACATTACCCCCCCCCCATTCCCTCAATATGCTTCCATGAGAAGATTTTTATCTGATTTTCATCATCTTCATCTATTTCCTCTGTCTGTTTGATTGGTCAATAGTAGACTCCAAGTACAAAATAATTTATATTTCTTCCTCCATGGATTTTTATTCAAAAGATTTCCATCATGTTTCCTAGATTTCCTCAACACAGCATCATTTATTAAGCAGCTATCAAGTTCAAGTATCTGTGCTAGGTACTAGGGACACAAAGACAAAACCAAAACACTACCTACTCTGAAGAAGTTTCTATTCCCCACTTCTTACTATCCAATGTCATTCTAATTTCCCCTACTTTTTTCCTGTCTTGTTCTTTTGTTTGTTTGATTTTAAATCCTCACCTTATGTCCAAATCAATACCAAGTATTGGTTCCAAGGCAGAAGAGCTATAAAGGCAATTGGGGTCAAGTGGCCTGCCTAAGGTCATAAATTTAGGAAGTATTTGAGGTCACATTTGAACCCAGGACCTGCTGTCTCCAAATCTAACTTTCTATCCACTAAGCCACCTAGTGGTCCCTTGTCTTATTTCTCTATGCTAATAGAACCCTATTCTAGTCATCGGGTTCATCCTACCAAGTAGTAGTAGTAGTAGTAGTAGTAGTAATGATAAGTAGCACAAACAAATCACTTTATAAAACTAAACATTTTATATATTAAGGTTACAAAGCACTTTACTACTGTCCTCTCATTTTATCCTCATGACAATCCTGGGAGGTATGTGTTATTATTTTACAAAACAGGAAACTGAGGCAGATAGAACTTAAGTGGCTTGCTCAGAATCGCACAATTAATGTAGACTGGACTTGAACTCAAATGTTTCTGACTCCAAGCCTAGTACTCTATCCACAGCATCACCCAGCTATCAAGCATATCTCAGTGATGTATATGATTCTAAATTTGCCTTCTTTCTATATCCATTTTTGTATAGCTGAGGTTATATATTGTATTAAGAATCCTACCTAGGTTTTATCTCCAAAATGCAAGGACATTGCTATCCTTACTCTTCTTCTAGCATTTTAGCTACTGACTATAGTATCTAGCTTGAGAAATATACATAGGTTCTTTTCTCTCTTGTTCCTTTTTCAACTTTAAAACCCTTTTTTATTATGAGGGAAGGGAGTCAGGGAATCTCAAAAAAATGGATTGGATGAAAAATAAAAGAAGAGGGGGAAAGGAAGACAGACAGAGATGGGGGAGAAACAGAGATGAAGAGGGAAATGTAGAGGGAGGGAGGGGGAGAAAGAGAATGAAAGAGAGAGAGGTGGGGAGACAGAGGGGAGAGATGGAAAGAGAAATAAGAAGGAAGAGAAAAACAAAAGGAGAGATTGAGAGGAGGAGAAAGAGGGAAAAGGAGGACAGAGAAGAAATGAAAGATATTCAGAGAGAGAGAAAGAGATATTCAGAGAGAGAGAAAGAGACAGAGAGAGGGGGGGGGGTGTCTCAGAACTGCTCAGCTTTTATTTTGTTTCTTTTTCTCTGCCAAAGAGAATGACCTTTGGACAGCAAGGACAGAGCAAAAATAGCAAATAGAGAGTTGATACACAAGATAAATATGGAGATAGTAAGAGAATTCCTTGCTGCCCTTGAAGCATTTGAGTTTACCTGCCCCAGATGCACTCCATCCTTGGATACTAAACAAATTGACTCACAAGATGGTGGAGCCTCATCTGTGATCTTTGAAAGATGTATGAGACTGCAGATCTAGAGAAAATGGTCTCATGCAAAACCTCCAAAGCATTAACCAAAGATCACAAGTTATAAAATGCATAGTTGTGGGCAGGGAGGTAGCACAATGGATAGAACATCAGGTCTGGAGGCAAAAGAACCTGGGTTCAAAACTGGCCTCAGACACTTCCTAGCTGTATGACCCTGAGCAAGTCACTTAACTCCAGTTGCCTAGCCTTTATTAATCTTCTTAGAATTCATACCAAGAAAAAAGGTAAGAGTTTAAAAATAATTTTTCAATGTATAGTGAACATTGGAAAAAGAATCTATGATCCCAGAGTTGGTTGACTGATAGAGTCAGCACTTCATTAAGGACAGGCTACACCAACTAACCTTATTTCCTTTTCTGTTAGAGATCTTTAGACAAGAGGATCAGGGGAATACTGTGGGCAACATTTATTTTGGCCTTAGCAAAGCCTTTTTAAAAACCCCTTCTCTATTCTTATAGAAAAGATGGAGAGATGTTGGTTAACCAGAGCTAAAAGAAGCTGAATCTGAAACTAGTTGAATGACCAGACCCAAAGACTAGACATGAATGGTTCAATGTCAGTCTAGAAAAAACATCTCTAGTGGAGTTCCCTGGGACTTTGTGCTGTTTAACATTTTTGTCAGTGATTTGTCTAATGGTATGGGTGTCATGCTTGACAATTTTGCAGAATAAAGTAACCTAATAGGTATAGCTAGCCAAATGGATGGCAGAGTCCAAATTCAAAAAGAACTTGACAGGCTAGAACATTGGGCCAAATATAATAAGGTGAAATGCAATCAAGTTACATGTCTTACACATGGGCTCAAAAATAGCAACTTCACAGGTGTAAAAGAAGGGAAACATGGTTAGATAGGAAAGAATGAAGGGAGCAAGGAAGAAAGATAGAAGGAAGACAGGAAGATAGACAGGGAAGGAAGGAGATAGGACAGAAACAAGCATTTGTTAAGTACTGTCTTTGTGCAAGACACTATGCTATGTGCTTTACAAATATTATCTCATTTAATCCTCACAAAATCCCTGGAAGGTCGGTGCTGTTAGGCTCTATTTTACATTGAGGAAACTGAGGTAGAAAGAGTGACTTGCCTGGCTCCACATAGTAAGTGTCTGAGGCTGTATAACTCTGGGCTTAGAGCTCTGTCTATGCTACCAACTAGAAGTTCATCCTTTTAAAACAAAACCAACAAACAAAAACACCCATCTTTTTATCAAAAAGCAAGTTCAATATAAGTTAGCACTTAAAAGAGAGCTAAGAAAGCTAATGTAATCTCAGGCAGACTTAAGGAAGGCACAATCCCTCCCTGTCCTCTGTTCCAAAAAGACCACACCTGTAGGATTATGTTCCACTCTGGGTGCCATATTTTAGGAAGGACATTGATTGAAGGACCTTTTAGGAGGGATGTCCTCCAGAAGAGTGATAAGTGACCTTGAGAATATGCTGCGTGACAGTCAACTAAAGGAACTGAGAGTATTTGGTGTGGAGAAGAAAAGGCTTAATGGAAACATGAAATTTGTCTTCAAGTACTCAAAATGTTGTCACCTGGAAAAGATATCCAACCTCTTATCCTTAGTCTCAGAAGGAAGAACTAGAGGCAAATTGGTAGAAGACATAAAAAGATTAATTTAAGCTTGATGTTAGTGAGTCAGTCATAAAACATATATCAAGTATTTACTTTGTGCCAAGCACTGTGTGCTAAGGTGATGGGAATATTAAAAAAAAAAGGCCAAAGAAACTTCCTGTTCTCAAAGGGGATAATCCAGATGCAAACATCTATGTAGAAACAAGATAGAGACAGGATAAATTGGAGATAATCAACAGAAGGAAGGCACTAGAATTAAGGGGAAATGGGAAAGACTTCTTGCAGATGGTTGGATTTTAGCTGGGATTTGAAGCAAGCTAGGAGACAGATGAGGAGGGAGAGTTCTCTATGCATGGAGGAAAGCCAGTGAAAATGCCCAGAATTAGGAGACAAAGTGTTATGTGTGAACAGCAAAAAGGCCAGTGTGGCTGGATCATACAGTATATGGAGGGGAGTGATGTTAGAAACTGCAAAGTTAGAAGGGGCCTGGATTATGCAGGGCTTGGAAAGACAGAGAAGTTTATATTTTACCCTAGAGATAAAAGGCAAACCACTGGTGTTTATCCAAAAGTGAAATAGGCTACCTTCAGTGATGACAATTTTTTCCTAATTGGACATCTTCAAGCAATGGCCAAATGACCACTCAATAAAAGAAAAGAAGAAAGAGAAGAAGCAGAAGAAGAAGCAGAAGGAGGAAAAGGAGAAGGAGAAGGGGAAGGGTAAAGAGAAGGAGCAGGAGGAGGAGAAGAAGGAAAAGAAGGAGGAGGAGGAGGAGGAGAAGGAAAAGAAGGAAGAGGAGGAGGAAAAGGAGTAAAAGAAGGAAAAGGAGGAAGAGGAGGAGGAAGAGAAGGAGGAGGAGAAGGAGGAAGAGAAGAAGAAGAAGAAGAAGAAGAAGAAGAAGAAGAAGAAGAAGAAGAAGAAGAAGAAGAAGAAGAAGAAGAAGAAGAAAATTTATAAAAATGCTTTATATGCGTTATCTCACTTGTTAGCTCTGCGAAATAGGAACTATTGTTGTCATCTCTAAAAATATTAGGAAACTGAAAGTGAAAAGTTAAGTGACTTTCCCAGGGTCATCAAATTCCATTCTTTATGATTCCAAGTCCAATATTTTTTCCAGGCAGCTGGATGCTCCAGTGGATACAGCACCAGGCCTACAGTCAAAAAAAAAAAAAGATTTAGGGTCAAATTTGGCCTTGGATGTTTACTAACTGTGATTCTGATCAAGTTATTTAACTTTTCTCTGCCCCAGTTTCCCCAACTGTAAAATGGCTATAGTAATAGCACCTAACTCCCAGGATTGTTTTAAGGATTGAATGAGATCACAGTTGTAAAATGCTTAGCACAGTGCCTGACACATAATAGGCACTTAATATATGCCCATTTGTTTCTTTCTAGCACACCAACTTGCTTGTTGCCTCATAATATTTATTAATGTATTTATTTTTACATCACAATTATAGAGTACTCTCACTCTATACTCTAGAGCAGAGGTCCCCAAACTACAACCCGTGGGCCACATGTGGCCCCTTGAGGCCATTTATCCAGCCCCCACCACACTTCTGGAAGGGGCACCTCTTTCATTGGTGGTCAATGAGAGGAACACAGGATGCCACAAAGCACGGCATCACTCGCGTACAGTACTACTTCCGATGACATAATCCTTTGTATGGCACCTTGTTCTGAGAAAACGAGGTGCCACACAAAGGATTATGTGGCTGCACAATGGAAGAAGTCATTATGGTGAGAGGCAATCTGGGGGAGGGGATTCCACACTGTGTATACTGCTTCCCAGTATAGTAGTGGTGGTGATGGGCCTGTGCAAGGAGTGACAGGCCCATCACAGCCAGTGCTGCAGCCTCCACTATCCCAAACAGGGGTATACAGATTTGTTCATAGTGTTTTTCATAGTCCAGTCCTCCAACAGTCTATGGGACAGTGAACTGGCCCCCTGTGTAAAATGTTTGGGGACCCCTGATCTAGAGGTCTCTTGTAACAAGTAAAATAATTAAACAAAACTAATAATACAACAACCTCATTTGAAGTGCATATACCATCCCACATCCTTAACACCTCTATCTCTATTTTTTTAATTATTAAAATAAAAAATTTCTCCCTTCTACTTCCTATCCCTTTTGGAAAAACAAAAACAAATTCCTTATAACAATTTTTTCATGGATAAGCAAAATAAATTCTTCTTATACTTGTGTTTTTCTATACCCTAAGTCTTCTTAATTCGATACCCTAAACTCTGTCAATGAGAATATATTTCATCATTGGTCCTGTGGAATCATAGAGAGTCACTGTATTGATCATAGTTCTTATAGCTTTTAATATTGTTTATTTTTACAGTATTGTTATATAAATTATTCTCCTGATTCTGCTCATTTCATCATCAGTTTATAGAAATCTTCAAATCGTTCATTTTTATAAAATTGAAGTTACAATATACATTGTTCTTCTGGTTCCACTCACTTCTCTCTTATCAATTAATACAAGTCTTTTCATGTCTCTTTGAAATCATCTATTTCCTCATTTCTTATAGTACAATATTATTCTATCATATTCTTATACCATGATTTATTGAACCATTCTTCAGCTGATAGGCATCCTTTTAACTTTTGCCACTATAAAAAGAGCTGCATTAAAGAAAAGTACTACAATGAGAAACGATTCCAAATTTGGGGTGATATGTCCAAAGTAGCTCTATGGGAGAAATTTATTTTATTAAATATTTTTGTTAACATGATATTGAGAGAAATGAATTGAGAATGCAACTAAAAATAACAGAAAACTCACAAAATTTTGAAACTCAATTAAACACCAAAATAGAAATAAGGAAAATTAAAAAAAAAAGTTAACAAAATCAGAAGGGAAAAAAATAGATCTAATAAATAAAACTATGAGATGGATTTAAAAAAAAAACAATGAAAAATATAAACCATGCACTAGTTTGATTAAGAAAAAGAAAGAAGAAAGGTATACTCTGGCTTTCTTCCCTTGAGAACTGCCTGTTCATGTTCTTTAGACTATCAATTGGGAAATGGCTCTTATTCATATAAATTTGATTCAGTTCCTGATATATCTTGGAAATGGAACCTACATCATAACATTATAAAGGTTGATTCTTTTTCATATGAGGCTAAATGGCTTCTAAGGTTGCTTCCAACACTGAGACTCTCAGATTAAATTTCCAAGACTAACTAAATATATCTGTACTATCCCTTTGTAGATATTCACCATACCCAACCCCTATTCTAGCATCCCTATATTTTAAGCCAAAGTCCTGAATCTAACTCCTATCCTCAGTCACCAACTTCTTTTGTGTTAATATCTATTTTTATATATAATATGCAATGTAACACTAATATAATATTAGCTAGTTGTTCATTTCTCAGATTTCACTTTCTCTTCTGAAGTCCTTGTCTTCCAGCAGCAAAAATGATGAAAATGCCACTTTTGCCCTTTAAATCTCTCAGTATCTTGCCCAAAACTTCATAATTGTTAGCAGTGCTTTCCAGATTCTTTCTGCCTCTATCATTTGTTCTGACTATATCATGTATTCCCTAGAAAGTAGGTAGTAGGCATCTGATTTTGTGAAATGTTGAGAGTTTCATTTTTGTGTTTGGGATCTATTTGTCAAAAATATATTTATCCTGTGTCTTACTAAGTAAAAAAACAAAAACATAACTGTTTCCACCCTTTGGTGTGAAATAATCAACTACCAACCATCTCTTCCTCTGACCCTTACTGGCTGATTTCTCATATGGGACTGTCTGTGGTTCCACATCACCATTCACTGGAGAACAAGCAGTAGTTGACTCTTAAGAAGCTCTACCTCCCTCTGTCCCTTAAGGTTTCGTATGTATTACTCAACTCCAAATGTTCAGTGGTCATTCTTCTTATCTTTCTCCTCTGTATAACATTCTTCTACCTTCAAAACTCCTGTCAGAGGTCAAGACTTTCCTTCCCCATCTTGAGATTTGTTCTACCTTGTTTCCACATTGAGTCCCATTTCTGGAACTTTTTAAAAGGAACACTCCAGTGTCTCTAATAACCTGAAGAACAAAGAGTTACTCCATAAGTCTCTTGGGTCTCCTTTCTAGGAAGGAGAGATGTACTCTATAGAGATAAACACAAAATTTTCATGTTCTCCATACTTATGGGAAGATCCTCAGTCCTTTGTTATTATTGTTCATAGCTCCTCTGAGAGACTATCTCCAGTTTTCTAGTTTTCCTTTGCAAAAATGGTTCTCCCTGGAAAACTTGGTGACTGATTGGTGAAGGGTTAGAGAGAAGAGAATCAAAGGAGATTATAATGTTAAATATGTGATATCACATAATCATTGTTATGAATCCCTAATACCTTCCCTTCCTGATTCTGACGATTGAGGATCTCAGGTTGCTTCAATCTCATCAGCATCCTCCCTAAATCTGACACCCAACTTTATCAAAGCATTTTCACTACCAACTGGTGGGGGGTGGGAAGGTGCCCCATATTATCAACAAAGATTTGTATCAACATTATCCATGCCCCTCTCTGAGAAACAGCTGAGAACAAATACTATTTGGTTTTTTAGACAGTCATCCCACTCTGTGAGATCCCTTAAGCAGAGATACTATGGAGGGGTTTGGTTTTTCCCCTCAGACTTCTATCCCAACTCTTTCCATTCATCAGGGTGAGGAAGGCAAACCTGTCCCCCAGGCTGAGCCCAGAACATAGGTAATTAATAGGCGATCATGGAACTATCCAAATGCAGACTGACAGCAAGTTTACCTTTCTTGTAACCTGCGTCTTGGCTAACATTAGTTCTACAGCTAAACCCGGGGCTTGTTGACATGTTGTTCCTTTTCATTAATAAATAACTGCCCAAAACAATTACACTTCAGGAAACTAACCTTATTTTTCTCTTTCCCTCTGAAAGGTACCAAAAATTAAAAGCAAAGATGCTTAAATCAACAAGACTGCTTCTGGGCAGATGTTTCTAAGTGCAATCTTTCTAATGGGAAAAAGCTTTCCACTGCAGTGACTGTACATTGGGCCCTTCCTGGGGAAGCTTCATTTAAAGGCAGACTGCCCACAGTCTCTGAGAAAGGAACACACTTTCTCTGCCATGCCCCAGGGTCTCATTCCCTTGACACTGCATAACTCTTCTGGTACTCAGGATCCTACCATCCAAATAAAAGTCTGTCCTGGTGCTGCAGACCCATATCAATCTGTCGCTATCTGCCTCTCCTCCATCACTACCTTTTGATAAGATCCAGGGAAGGTGAATGTCTGGAGAGGAGGAGAACAAGCTGGTCCTCCCTCCCCCTGGGAAATGAATATGTGGAAATGACTTAAGGCTTAAAAAACAGGATTTAGGGAAATCACAGATTCAGAGACATTGATAGACACCAAGAAGAATGTGTGATTTCTCATTGGCCAACCTCCTTCAGGCCTAGGTGCAGACAGGGCAATCTGGAGTCAGTGGGATGGATATGATAGCCTCAGTGAGGGCTGAATGTAGATAAAATAATCCAGCTCAGAATCAAGGGGATGGATGATGGCTTCTAAGGACCCATTCCCTTTGAGGATGCTGGGTCTCCTATAGGATCCCGATTTATCTTCTAATGGATGGGGGTATTACAGCACACTTAAGTGGTAAGACCATTACATTGGCATTTGCTGCTAATGGAGCTTCAGTTATACAAATGCAGAGAGCTGGAGGGCTGGTGGTAGAGAGAGACTTTCAGCTGCTGCCTGTCTGTTGCCCAATGAGTCAGAGCCCCCAAAGGCTGAAGTTTGGTTCTTGCCCCAATAACAGGGGAAAAAAAGTTGAAAGGCTTTTCTCCTGGGGGAGAGCCCAAAGGACATTATGCTCTGGTCTCAAGCTACCTCTGCTGCCTTCACCAGAGGCTTCCAATGGTCTTGGCACATCCCCAAGGAATGTTGAGCCGGAGGCCTTCATCCACAACAATGTCTCATCTTCCCCCAAGGTCAGTGGACTGTGGAGCAGGCTCTGGACACTGATCACTTTCTCTTTCCCTCTCTAATTCTCACCAGTTCATTAAAGTCTGACCTTCGGGGCTCTGGCTTCAGCTGTGGATGTCCAGCCAGAGAGACCATTATATTTTAAAGGCTGTTAAACTGTCCAATGATATTTTAGCTTCTTTTTTATATTTGATAGCAAATCATCAATCACTTTTGGAAACCTCAGAGAGAAACAGGGAGAAAAAAGGTGGGGAATAATATGAAATTATAGTAGAATGAGGCAGCTAAATTTCTCTCTATCAGCACAGGAGAGGAGAGGTGAGGTGAGATGATGGTCAATTATCTTTTTCTACTCACTGATAAATCACTGGAGCTTAGAAAACTGTCAGCATCTGACTCATGACAAGCAGATGGGGGAGTCAATATGATGTGAAGAAAAAGCAAGAAGACAAGGCAGCCTTGCAGATAGAGCTGTGACTTATTTCACTGGCCTGAAGCTTTTAGCATAGGTCCTGCCTTTATTCATCAGTTCCCCTTCTTCCTCCACCCACCTCCCACTTCCCTTTCCTCTTACTTCTACTCTTCTCTCTCCAATGGCAGAAAACAATGGTGACCCCTGTGCTACACCATCCTTGCCAAATTCTTTGGAAACCCAACGAGGAAAATGGAGGAAGAAATCATTCTAGAACCACCACTTCATAGCCTTCAGCCTCACCACTTGATGTCTTTGTATCCTTTGGACATAAGCTGATTGGTCTAGCTTGGGGAAAAAAATGTGTTTGTTATCAATGTCCCAGCCTCCGCTGGGCTCCAAGGCAAATAAGCTGAAGGATCTCATCAACCCTCTAAATAGTTTCCAACTTGCTTGTCTGGGCAGAGCATTTTGTGTACATGCAAATACAGCTGGTCAGACAGGTAGGAGTGTCTGCCACAGTGAGCCAGCCTACGCCAACATGACACATTGCACTAGGAACCATGATGCTTGGGAGGAGAGAAGGATTCTCCTCCCCCTGAAATCACTGTCATTCAGGGAACATTTGATTCAACAAACTTTTATTAAGGGCCTATATGCAAAATATTTTGCTAGACTTGGGGTGCAAAGATTTTTTCAGGGATAGGATCCCTGTCTGCCTTCAAGAAGGTTATACTCCATTGTCATAGATATTTTCAGACATGACCAATGTATGGATTTGTTTTGTTAGACTATGCTAATTTGTTACAAGGGACATTTTATTGAAGAGTGGAGTGGGAGAAGGGAGACTATCAAAAGGAAGACCCCCCCAAAAAAAAGAAAACAAAAGAAAGGAGAGACACTGTAGCATTTTAAAAATAGAACAGAGGTTCAGAAGTCAAGGATAAGCAGGCCAGCTTTAAAGCTAACATGTTGAATATTGTATTATTTTTTCAAATGTGAGCTTGGTTTCTTGTACATTTCTCTACTTGTTCCTTTGTATATATGCTGAAGTTCATGTTTGATGATGTTTGTCAGATACAGAAAAACAAAACAAAAAAATTTAAGGAGTTTCTATTCCACAGAGGGGCACAGTATAGTTGCCAGGGGAGTGGCTCAAAAAGAGATAAAACATCCACTTATCAGGGTCATATTTTATTTAAAAAAATGAATGAGGTTAAAAATAAGACTATTCGACTATCGTCACACTCCCTCCCCTCAAAGACAAACATCAGCTCGCAGGCAGCTGATACCACTAGCACAGACACACACAGGACACCTTCCTATATATACTACACTTCCTCTGATCATCGTCCCCAGAGGGAGAGTAATCAGGACAGCACATAAAAGCCATATAGATGAGACACAGTCAGGGGGTCCGCAAGCAAAGGCATTGTCTTCTCTGGTGTTTGGGAAATGGACCATGGGTATTTGAATTGTCACATTTTCTGGGTCATGGGGAAAACTTCAGTTGTATGTATCATTTTTTTTATCTTCCGCCCCTTTTTCAGGTGAAAGAAGGAAAGCTCATCAAATTGTAACATTAGAGATAATAAATAAAATTAACATTTTGAAATGTAGCTAGAACACCTTAGTTGTATAGGAATATGAGGAGAATACTCCCAAACTTATCATGCAACCAGGAAGCTTTCTGAATGAATCCTAAGATCGAATTGGACTCAGAGTACCCAGGTACACAAATCCAAAACTGGCCTGGGACTGTCCTGAGAAGGAAAACACACTTCTCTTTAGGGAGTCATGAGAAAAGTGCATGTTCCAACTCTAGAAATGGTCACAGTTCAAATTAGACCCATGACACTCATGTAATTACACTGCTGACCACCCTGACTGCCTTTGAGTTCCCACATTCTACAGGAAGCCTTCCCCAGCCTCTCTTTTTTTTTTAACCTTTATCTTCTGTCTCAGAATAAATATTAAGCATTGGTTCCAAAGCAAAATAGCAGTAAAGGCTAGTCAATAGGGATCAAGTGACTTGCCCAGGGTCACATAGTGTCTGAGGCCAGATTTGAACCCAAGATCTCTCATCTCTGGGTCTGGCTCTCTTTACTGAATCACCTAGCTGTGTGACCCCCAACCATACTTAATGCACCTGCATTTCCTCTTTAATTATTTTCTCCTTATCCTGGATATGACATGCTTTGTACATATTTGTTTGCACAGTTGTTTCTCCTATTACATTGTAAATTCCTTGAGGGCAGAGACTGTCTTTTGCTTCTTTTTCTAAGCATAGTACCTGGCACAACAGTAGACATTCTATAAATGTCAACCGATTGATTGATTGATTAAACAGGCTGGAAAATTTAGTGGGAAGAAGTGCCTTTTATATATATGTGTGTATTTATAATAATCTTATTCATGTGTATTATTTCTGATTTTATACTTCTCCTTTCCTAAGTAAATAAACTCCAGAGAACACATCTTGTGATCTGAGTTTGTGGCTGCAAAAGTCAAAAACAAAACCAAACAAAAGAAGGAGGAATAGACACTGGTGTGGGTCATGCAGTTAAGAGTTGCAACAGAAGGCCAGGGAAGAGAGAAGCTTAAGGCAAATAGGGATGGATGCACCTAGTATGGAGGTCAAGAGTCTTTGTTCTGTCTTGGAGTCTGGAGATCAAGGGAAACAGTGAAAAAATTAAAGCCTTGACTGAAACCCAGGACACGGACTTCTGGATCTGTTCCAAAAAGGAACTATAATCCCCAGAAAGAGGATGGAGTTCAGCTGGTGGCCAGGGTCCAGGCCTTCAGAGATTCCCTTGACTCTTTCTTTGCTCTCTCTTCTCTCATTTACTCTAGAATTTGAGAATAACAGATAATTCTCCAATAAGATACCAGAACTGTTTTCTTCTGTCTGCTTCATTGAATCCCCTGGCTACCACAAGCCCCAGACAACCAGTCAGCCTCCTCCCACTCCCAATTGGTCTCAGTCTCCATAGAAGGGTTAAAGTCTTCAGTGGGCACCTGAGGTTCCACTTGTGCTTTTCCCTCTCTATCTACGCTCTCCTCAGATTGAAAGTTTCACTATCAGTCCTATGAAAGAAGCTTGTTTCTTTCTTCCTAGACTGATGTGTCCATTGAGAGCTAGGCACTTAGTGGCTTTGACCCTGAGGAGTCACACAGAGAGAATATGGTACCTACCATGCGCGATGTGCCTTTGGCAATGATGAGAATGGGTAGGGAGGAATGAATAAAGAATAAAGACCTCATAATCAAAGAACTGGCATTGTTGGTAAAGCCACAGGTGACAGGAAATGAGGAGAAAACAATGGAGGATGGGGCCAGACATGAGGCATAGTAGCACTAGGCATTCTGGGCAAATCTATCATTGCTAGGTCAGAGAAAATAATGTCTCGTGAACATCATTTAGGAGACTGCATGTTTAGTGGCAAAGACACTGCATTAGAAGTCAAGAAATCCTGTTGTAATCCTGACTTTATTACCAAATCACTATAGGATTCAGACCTGGTCATTTCATCTGTTTGGGCCTCAGTTTCCTCCTATCTAAAGTAAGGGAATTATACTAGATGGACTAAAGTCCCGTTCCTTATCTAACATTTTATGTTTCTGTGGTAAAGATATTATATAGAAAGTAGAACAGAATGAGATAGAGAAGGTTAGGTAGATAAAGCCCTGTGTCTGGGGTCAAGAAGAGTTGAGTTCAAATTCAGCCTCAGATATTTACTCACTATGTGACCCTGGATACTTATTTAAATTTTGTCTGCCTCAGTTTCCTCAACTAGAAAATGATAAAAAAAAAAGCACCTACTTCACAGAGATGTTGTAAAGATCAAATGAAATCTTTCAAAATTAGATATTTGTGAAGTGCTTAGTACAATGCCTGTCACACAGTAGATGTTTAATAAATGTCCCTTCCTTACTAGTCTAGTTCTGAAACAAATTGGGACTGAAAATTGGTAGGGGAGGGGGTGGAACCTACCTCAAATGGGGCCCAGCACCAAGCTACTAACATTTACATGCACAGGTCTTCTTCCTTGGTTGGTCCTCTTCAAATCTATCAAAGGAGTTTAAATTCTGGATGATCTAGGGGTTCTAGGCTGAGCACAAAGAATGGCAGAGTCCATTAGAGGAGATTCTATCCAATTCAAATTCATTCCAGTGAGCTGCCAGTCACAGCCATTCCCATTCATCTTCATCATTCACAAGCATGGATAGAATATGGCATCATGGTGATCTTGAGCATGTTCTAATCTGAGAGGACCTGCCCCTTTCAGACCCACCCTTGGTGGAAAATATTTGGTCTTCAGCCCACTGAGTCTATTCATTGGTTTTCTGGAATGGAAGGGTCTAGATATGGACCTCAAAAATAGTTAGTATAGCAGAGAACTAGAAGTATCTTCAATGTTTCAAGAAGAGCCATGCTCCTGCTGGGTTTATACCCCAAAGAGATAATAAGGAAAATGACTTGTACAAAAATATTCATAGCTGCGCTCTTTGTGGTGGCCAAAAATTGGAAAATGAGGGGATGCCCATCAATTGGGGAATGGTTGAACAAATTGTGGTATATGTTGGTGATGGAATACTATTGTGCTCAAAGGAATAATAAAGTGGAGGAATTCCATGGAGACTGGAACAACCTCCAGGAAGTGATGCAGAGTGAGAGGAGCAGAACCAAGAGAACATTGTACACAGAGACTGACACACTGTGGTACAATTGAATGTAATTGACTTCTCTACTAGCAGCAATGCAATGACCCAGGACAATTCTGAGGGACTTATGAGAAAAAACACTATCCACCTCCAAAGGAAGAACTGTGGGAGCAGAAACACAGAAGAAAAACAATTGCTTGATCACATGGTTTGATGGGGATATGACTGAGGATGTAGAATCTAAATGATCACGCTAGTGCAAATATGAATAATATTGAAATAGGTCTTGATCAATGGAGCATGTAAAACCCAGTGGAATTGTGCATCAGCTATGGGAGGGGATGTGGGGAAGGGAGGGAAAGAACATGAATCTTATAACCATGGAAAAATATTCTAAAATAATTAATTAAATAAATAAACTTTAAAAATAAACTATGAAAAAAAAAAGAAGAGCCATGCTCTCCATTCCTTGACACACATCTGAAGTATATAGCAATTTTCATTCCAGAATCACCTCTCCACTCCTCTCCCAAAACTTAAAACAAAATTTTATTTAAGAGCCGCACAGGACTGCTCAAAGCAAAGAATATTCAATTCACTTCATCAAGGGAGGGAAAGGGGAAAGGACAAACATTTATTAAATACTTGCCCTGTGCCAGGAACTCTGCTAAGCACTTTATGAATATTATCTCATTTTAAAACCTTTACAACAACCAGAAAGGTACATGCTATTACGATCAAAATTTTCCATTTGAGGAAACTGAGTCAGGCAGAAGTTGTGACTTGCCCAGGGTCATGCAGGTAGTAAGTATCTGAGGTCAGATTTGAGCTCAGGTACTCCTGACTCTGAACCACATTTACCCTTTATATCTCCTGTGTCCTCCAGGAGGTGTGTTAATGAAATCATAAGCCAGGAAAACAAGAGCCTTCAGAGGTTGGGGGACAACTCGTTAAGACAGTTAATAACCATGCCAACATGATTTATTACTTAGCAATGGAATGGAATCAGTTTTCATACTTTTCAAACCCAGCCCTGGCTCCCTTCATTTGCATAGGTAATGGTTGTATTATTAACAGCTCATTAGTGACAGCAGAGGAAGTCCAGCCCAAGCGACTGAAAATACAGGGTCACTGCCTGGACTGGAGAGCATCAGCGTCTGGCTGGTTACAAGACAAAAGCCAAACAGGCCTGGAATTCCTGCATCCAGAGCAAGCCTACTTTGGGGTCAAAGGAAAAGGATGAAGGGTGGCGGGAGGGAAGGCCCCAGAGCTAAAAGCTATGGTGGATAGCAGGGAGAATCCTCACCTTTTCTCTACTCCAGAGCTGTTTCCAATTTCTCCTAAGTCATCATGTTGATTGCTGCCAAGGCTGGGGAGGGAGAGGGAAGGACAGAAATGGGGGCGGAGGCACATGACTGTGAAGAAAATTGGCTGGGGATTGTGGAAAGTGGAAGATGATGATGGCAATCATGGAGTGCTCACAGGGATGGTCAAGATTTGAAGTCACTGACAGGAGTGACAGCCAGCCTGGAAGCTGTCAAGACCAACGAGAGATTGACCTGTTGAGTGTCCCCTGATCTAACTTAACTCCAGGACTTGGCATGTGAGGGGTGGGAGAAAAGAAACAATCCCTTCCTCTTCCTCTTTCATTCTCACTGTTAAAGAGGAAGGAACTTTGTCCTAGGCGTTTAGGGACTTGGGTTTTAGTTTCAGCTCTGATGCTAGCTAGTTGCATGTCCTCAGGCAAAGTAAGTCACTTCACCTCATCTGCAAAAAATGAAGTGTTGATGCAGATGATCTCATGGTCCCTTCTCACTCTTAAAATTCAATAATTCAGTCATTACTTCCCCCTTTTCTCCCTAAAGTTAAATGCAACAATATACCTGAGAGATTTTTATCCACACATAAATAGCAAGAAGAGAAGCTTTGCAAAGAACTGACAGACAATTCCTTATTGCACTGGATAGCACCCCAAGGCCTGGACACCTCCTGGAAATCAGTAGCAGCTCCAAGGCTGAAAGAAATGAATCGAGGCCTAAAAGAAATCTGTCAGTAGGTGGAAAAGGAGTGAAAATAAAAATATAAAGTCCACTCTTTGTTCTGGAACTACCTTTGCATCTCTAGCACATAGATGAGTGTACTAGTGGGCAGAATGTTGTGAAAGGGCTGGGAGTTCCGTTGGTTCTATCTGCAAGGCTGGTTTATTTAGGGCAGTACTGAACGGGAGAGGGGAAAGTTCATTTTGGGAGGGCCTTTCTCTTCCTTTACTCAAGGAAGGAAATTTAAAAAAGGACAGTGATTACGAGAATTACTCATGATCTGGGGATTTCTACCAGTCTGAAGAGAAATTGCCCCAAATAAATAAGGAACTGCAGTGAGGTAAGCTACAAACCATGGATGCAAAGCTTCCATCTCCTCCTGAAGCCAGAAAAGCCAATAATGCATGCTTACAAGAAGAGGTTTAGTATTGTTCCTTGATTCATCAAGAAAACCATAAGAAATGTCCATAAGCTTCCAGACACTTAGCTAGGAGTTTTATAGGGAAAGATAGGGAAGTGAATCAAGGCGGGCAACTAGAGGATATAAATATAACATGTTTCCTGTGATCTGGGCTCTAGCAAACTTTATGAAAGAACTCCTACATTGAAATTGGAAGTCCCATATCCATCTCTGGCTCTGCCACTAATTTGTTGTATGACCTTGGCTGGATAAGTAACTTAACTTCTCTATCTTCATCTGTAAAATGGGTCCCAGGCTGAATTAGGGGATCCCTTCTAGCTCCAAGATACATTCCACAGAGGCAGACCAAACAGACCAGGCTAATTGTTCAGTTAAATACACATCAAGTTATATACTGATTTCTTTCTTTTTATGTACTAATTTCTTCCTTCCTCCTTCTTCCTTCCAGAAGACTGTACCTACCCTCTTGATTTGGGGTTGTAGGAGAGGCTGGAGAAGAGTTGGAATGAGGAATTTTTCCAGATATGCATGCATGAGGATGCCACTTTCCTAACTGGAAAGTCTTCTTTTTTTTAATCTTTTTTAAAATTTAGAATTGTTTTCATGGTTACATGATTCATGATTCCTCCCCTCCCTCCTTCCTCCAGAAGCTGACAAGCAGTTCCACTGGGTTATACATGTATCATTGTTCAAAACCTATTTACATGTTATTCATATTTGCAGCTGAGTGATCCTTTAACACCAAAACTCCAATCATGTCCCCATCGAAGTCCGTGATCAATCATAGGGTTTTTCTTCTTCATTTCTGTTTCCACAGCTCTTTCTCTGCATGGGGATAGTGTTCTTTCTCATATGGAAAGTCTTCCTAAAACAGGTGGGCTCTTAAGAGCACAAAAGAATTCCTTAAGGTAAGCTCAGACCCAATTGGGATAGCAAACCACTGGGGACCCTAAAGTTGGCCCTTGGAGGGTTTCTCACTGGACTTCATCTGCTAGAAGATGAATGTGTCCTCCTGAGGCCTCCCGACTGGCCCTGGGGACTCGAGAGATTCAGAGCTGCTCCCCAAACCCTCCCAGCTTTGCCATCCCATGCTCTTAGCTGATGATCTAGGCCAGCGTGGCGCACGGGGGCACAGGCTGGCCTCACCTCCTCAACTCCTCCTTCTTCCTCCTAAGTACAGAAAATTACTACTATCATTTTTTTAAAGAAAAAATATAATCAACTGGATGGGATCCAAT
This sequence comes from Monodelphis domestica, assembly GCF_027887165.1. Taxonomy (NCBI): domain Eukaryota; kingdom Metazoa; phylum Chordata; class Mammalia; order Didelphimorphia; family Didelphidae; genus Monodelphis; species Monodelphis domestica. Next base: position 235,948,503 of record NC_077230.1, read on the forward strand.
CTTCTACAGCAGGTGCCTTTGTGAGAAATGAGTATTCAAGAGACGTGAAATGGATAAATACCCACATATATTGTACACACGTGTGTCTGTCTATCCATAGATACAATCAAACAAGTAAAAATGGATAAAATATAAAATTTAAGAGAATAGAGCCGGTTACAATCAATAACCCGGCATTACTGACTCCTCTCCCCATTACACTGTCCACCTCTGTCATCTCGCCAGCAGAGTCTATAAAGGGCACATCTGTGCAAGATGAGAGAGCCATTGTGGGAAGTTCTCATTCTCTCCCCCCAACTCTGATAACAGCAGCAGGGCAGTTTCTGCTGAGTGATCGGGTGTCAGTGAGCCGCATGACATCACTCTCTAAAACCCATACTGTGTCTCTGCCCCCAGGCCATCTCTGTCCTTAGCAAGTTGGCAGGAGAAAGGCAAGCAGAGCCAGAGAGCCGGGGCGGCCCTCCTCTGGCAGGGGGAGTTCAAGCATTACGCTGTCCTTCCAGGTGCCTTTCTGGAGGGACAAAGTCCTCCTGCTCATTTTATTATTATTATTATTCTTTAAACCCTCACCTTCCATTTTGGAATCAATACTGGGTATTGGCTCCAAGGCAGAAGAGCAGTAAGGGCTAGGCAATGGGGGCCAAGTGACTTGCCCAGGGTCACACAGCTAGGAAGTGTCTGAGGCCAGACTTGAAACCAGGACCTCCTGTCTTTAGGCCTGGTTCTGGGTCCAATGAGCCACCTAGCTGCACCCTGCTCACTTATTATTGGAAACTAATTAAACTATCTCCTTACCTTCCAGAGAGGAAGGAGTGCATAAGGAAAAGTAGCATTGTTCATCGTTTGTGTTGGACCTGAAGGCCTGGGTTCAAATGTTGCCTCTGACCATTTTTCAACTGTGTGACCATGGAAGTCTCTTAATCTCCCCTTATACTCAGTGGCTCATTTGTAAAATGAAAAAAAATTATAAAAATTACAAATTTCTAAAATATAAAAAAAATTGTAAAAGAGTGACACCTATAGAACTACCTTTTAGGGTGGTGAGTCTCAAATTAGATGGTGGATATACCAGTTGTTACAGGGGAGAAGTTTTTCTTAAAAGTTCGCCTTCCTTTATAGTTGATGGAGGGCAGGTAGGTGGCACAGAGGACTCCGGAAGACCCATCCTCCTGAGTCCAAATCCAGCCTCAGGCACTTCTTAGCTGTATGATCCTGAGCAAGTATGTAACCCTGTTTGTCTCAGTTTCCTCATCTGTAAAATGAATTGTAGAAAGAAATGGCAAACCACTCCAGTGTCAATACTGAGGAAACCCCAAAGGAGGTGGCAAAGAGTTGCTGAGACTGAGAAGACTGAACAACGTAGTTCATAGAACCAGACAAACAGCCCAGGTTCATATTGTTACAAAGGACCCAGAAGTCAGCTGATACCTGAGCCATTCCTCAAAACAGTCTACCATCTGGCCCTGGGCAAGTCACTTAACTCCCATTGCCTAGCCCTTACCACTCTTCTGCCTTGGAACTAATACCCAGTATTGATTCTAAGATGGAAGGTAAAGGTTTAGATAGACAGGCAGAAAGATAGATAGATAGATAGACAGGCAGAAAGATAGATAGATAGATAGATAGATAGATAGATAGATAGATAGATAGATAGATAGATAGATAGATATACATAGATATAATTTATATATTATAAATATATTATATATAATTTACATATTATAAATAAATTATATATAATTTATATATACTATAAATAATTTATATATAAATTATGTGTAATTTATATATATAAGTTAAAAATTAAATTTAAAAATAAGATTTAAAATTTTACATGCATATATACATTTTTAGATTCAATTTTTAAAATTAAAAGTAATGAATAATTGAACTGGGAGCTAGTTTTAGGACATTGTGCCAGTTCATAATATTTAGGACTTAGAACTAAAATGGAAATAAGATATCATCTAGTCAAATCAATTCATTTTGCAGATTTAAAAAAATGAGGTTTAGAGAAGTAAAGTGACTTGGTCAAAGTCACACAAATAGAAAGATTCAGAATTTGAATACAAGTCCTGTGATTCCAAATCCATCCTCCATGATTCCTCTCAAGACTCCTAGGTTTAAATTATGGCTCCCAAACTTCTTAGCTATGTGATCACTGGCAAGTCAAGGTCTCTGAGTCTCAATTTTCTTACCTATAAAAAAGGGATAATATTTGCAACATAGGATTGTCTTGAGAAAATTTTCTATAAACCTTCAAGTATTATACAAACTGTAAGTTATTATTATTACCCTCCCTCATCCTCTGACTGGCTCCTGGAGGTCTCAGCTCAGGGACATGTTGGTTATGAGGGTTGGGTCTGAATCTATCACCCCATGTGTTCAGGTTTGATGTTGGGGGAAAATGAAATACTTGTAGATCAGTGAAGAGTTGACAAAAAAGTTTACTTAGCAGGAACAAAGCAAGAATATTTATATTCCTTCAGTCCCAGAGTGTGGCATCCCAATTCTCCATATGGAAACACATCTAGTCTGTAGTGCAAGGTATAGTGACTGTCATAGTCTTCAGACATGGATCAATCAATCAATAAACATTTACTTAGCACCTACTATGTGCCAACACCAAGTTAGAGAGGCAGGACCCTAGTGGGTGACCAGTAAACCATTTTAACACAGAAGCCACCAGGAAATTGCATCAAGGGAAACACAGCTTGAGCCTTATCCCCTAGCTGGACCATCAACTCCTAGTTTTGTCATCTTTTAACCCATTTTTCAGGCCAAGGAAGATGAATCCTGATAGATATTGTTCCTACCACACTGATTTTTCCCAGGTTCTCCCTCCAACCCTCTAACCTTAATTCCTCTGACTTCTTTCAATTTTAACAATCTTAAATCAAACATAATTACCCCATTCTGGTAAAACTGTACCTTCTCAGAGAACCTAAATCCATATCCCATCTCTGATACTTGCTGTCTGTATGATCTTGGGCAAGTCATTTCCTTTCCTCTGAGGCTCAGTTTTCTTACCTATAAAATGAAGTATTCAGGCTAGGTCCCCTCTGAAGTCCTGTCCAGTACGAAAGCCCACGAGCCTAGGATTCTCTCCCCAGTGCCAAGAAAGAGCCCCTGCCCAGCCAGCGCGTTTGGGACGCGGATGCTGGGGGAGACTGTTGGGAACAGGTCTATGTGGAGGGGTAGAAGCGGAGGATCCTGGAGGCCCTGTTCTCAGGGGTATTCTTTCCAAATGGAAAGCAAAGCTCTAGTGATTCTGATTATGAAGATTTACAGCCGGGAGTGAGTTTCCCTGGCAATATCGTCCACTGCCTTTATGAGCAGCAATTACACAGCGTTTGGTACCTGGGAAGGCAACAGGCGAGTGCTGAAATGTTGAAATGCTCTGACTATCACTCTGAGGAGCCCAACACCTTTAGTAATAAATATTGACGTTCATTAAGACAAAGCCAGAATTCAATCTGTCCATAGGAATTCTCTGCTTCCGGCCTGCCGTCTGGCCCTTATTTGCGAGATGTCCCTGTGGGAATGAGGCAGGTCGTGCTCACCTTACTCCCCAAGATGCATTTTATTCAATGAGACTTGTCCCCGCCGAACCGTGTGTCTGACAGGCCAATTTGGAAATGAATTTGGTGCATTTTGTGTTGATTATTTATTCTGCAAATGAAGGTCTGTGCTGTTTGTGCTGACAGCTCTGGGGATGGAAGAGCTCTGCTCTAGGCTCGCCCCAGAGCAGGAACAGTGTGCAGAAAGCCAACTTCCCCAGAGCCACTGGACACGGGCCCATTCAGCCCTGCCCCAAAATGCTCCTGGCTCCCCACATTTTCCCCCTGATGCCTAACCCATGCGGCGCCTGCCCTACTGTCAGACATGAAGGGGTGAGAAAAATAAGAGATGCCTGTCCATGCCTTTGCTCCCATCTGCTGACAATTAGACTCCCACAGTCCCTTCTACCCTTTATCTGAGGGACCCAGGGGCCCCCTGGCCTCTGGCAGCTGCCACCTACCCCATAAACTTTGGGTGGAAACGCTGCCAACCAGCTACTCTACCTCACCAACATCTGCCTCCCTCAAGCCAGGTCAGATCGCATACCAATCAATCAACAATTATTTATTGAGCATCATCTATGGCAAAGCATCGTGCTAAACATAATAAGGAGATTCAAAATTGCTTAAGATTCAGTCCCCGCCTTCAAGAAGATTATAGTCTAACAGAAGAGACAAGATATCTGCGCCAGGAAAAGTAGGGAAGACGAGGTGCTCTGTCTGTGTCTGACAAACCGGTCTGGAGATGGGTGTGGTCATTGATTCTGCTGTATGAGTGGCAGAGCTATACACAGTAGGTAGAGGGCAAGTGACGAAACCAGGAAGACCTTAGATCAAGTTCTGCCTCTGACACATATTGCTCTGGCCCTGGCTAGATTAGTTATCTTCTCTGTGTTCTAGGCAACACTTTAGGACTAAAGACTGCGGAGGAGATGTCCCCTTACCTTAGTAGAGGGAATGTTCTCATCTGGGAGTTCCCTGTGGTACTGAAATTCACACATTCAGTTCTTGTCTTTAAACCTATTTCTGCTCCAAATGAAAGAGCCAGAGGAGATTGCTGTAGGCTTGTTGGAGGTTTGGGGGAGGGGGAGGAGGGGAAATCTTCCTAGGACTGTGGTGGCAAACCTATGGATTGCATGTCAGAGGGGGCAGAGTTCTCTCTGTGGGCACATGTGCTGTTGCCCCAGCACAGAGTTTGTTGCTAGAAATCCAGAGGGATGTGGGGCCAGTCTGCTCCTCTTCCCCTTTCCACACATACTTGAGGACATTTCTCACATCACCCACCACTCTAAAAGATTCACCATCACTATCCTAGGAGGTAAGACTTAAATGCAGAGGATTTGAAAAGGCAAGGAAGGCAGTTCAGCAGGGGAGAAACAAGAAGAAAGGCTGGGCAGAGAGGTAGGTAGGTAGCACAATGGACAGAGCTCCAAGCCTGGAATTGGAAGAACCTGGGTTCAAAAATGACCTCAGATCCTTCCTAGCTATGTAACCCTGAGCAAGTCACTTAACCCCATTGATCTAGCCATTAATGTTCTCTGTCTTAGAGTTTTCTAGGGCCGAAAGTTAAGGAAGGAGGAGAGAGAGACAGAGAGAGAGAGAGAGAGAGAGAGAGAGAGAGAGAGAGAGAGAGAGAGAGAGAGAGAGAGAGAGAGAGAGAGAGACAGACAAAAAGAGAGAGAGAGACAGAGACAGAGAGAGAGACAGAGAGAGAGGCAGAGAGACAGAGGCAGAGAGAGAGAGAAAGAGGCAGACAGAGAGAGGAAAAGAGAAAGAGAGAAAGAAAGAGAGAAAGAGAGAAAGAAATAAAGAAAGAAAGAGAGAGAGAGAAAGGGAGGAAGGGAGGAAGAGAGGAAGAGAGAGAGGGAGGGAGGAAGAAAGGGAGGAAGGAAGGAAGGAAGGAAGGAAGGAAGGAAAGAAAGAAAGAAAGAAAGAAAGAAAGAAAGAAAGAAAGAAAGAAAGAAAGAAAGAAAGAAAGAAAGAAAGAAAGAAAGAAAGAAAGAAAGAAAGAAAGAAAGAAAGAAAGAAAGAAAGAAAGAAAGAAAGAAAGAAAGAAAGAAAGAAAGAAAGAAAGAAAGAAAGAAAGAAAGAAGGAAGGAAGGAAGGAAGGAAGGAAGGAAGGAAGGAAGGAAGGAAGGAAGGAAGGAAGGAAGGAAGGAAGGAAAGGAAGGAAGGAAAGGAAGGAAAGGCAGAGTGGACAAGAATGTACAGGACAGTTTGGTTTAGAGTAGATTATAGGTGTTGGGTAACAGGTGGAAATAAGATTCAAAGGTTAGAGAAGGCTATATTCATAAGACCTTGAAAACAAAGCTAAAGAATTTGAAGAGTTCAAAATCAGTCCATCTAAGATAACTATATCCCTCTGGATCCATAGTTGTTGAATTCTTCACCTGCCAACGTCAAGGTATTTGGTTATATTATGTAACTACCACCTGCCTCCATTGTCAAATAAGTTGCTGCATTCATTCACTCATTCAATATACTTTTATTAAGAACATATTATTTCACACATATGATTGATATTGCTTGTCATCTCAATGGACGGGGAAGGGATATAAAGGAGGGAGAGAATTTGGAACTCAAAAAAAAATTTTTTTAACCCTTACCTTCTGCCTTAGAATTAATACTATGTATTGGTTTCAAGGCAGAAGAGTGGTAAAGGCTAGGCAATGGGGGTTAAGTGACTTGCCCAGGGTCACACAACTATGAATTTTCTGAGAACAGATTTGAACCTAGGACCTCCCATCTCTAGGTCTGGCTCTCCATCCACTGAGCTACCCAGCTGCCTCCTCAAAAAAAAAAATTTATAGATTTTATAGATATAGATTTTATATGTTGCTTAATAAACTGGATTATTTTTTTAAAGAATCTGATTATAAGACCTTTGTATTCCCAATTCAAAGTTTACAAAATGTTTACAACCATTAAACCATCAGATTAGAATGCATTTATCTAGAATGTATATTATCTATATATTTTATTAATCATATGGGAGAATAAACTTGTGAATTTGATCAAAGGGGAAACTGGGTCAAAATCCAAAGCAGAGTGAATGTAATCATTTATTCAGTACTCTAATGATTGATACTATAATATAGGTTGCTTTTACCTTAAAAATTAATTAATAATAAATATTCCCCAAAAATATTTCTTAGCAGCCTATTATGTGCTAGATCATGTTCTTAGCATTGATATACAAAGATAGCAATGAAATAATTTCTATCCTGAAAGAGCTTAAATTCTATGTGAAGGAACTCCAGATACACAGAAAAGCAAATACAAAAAAATTTAATGCAAAGTCATTTCAGAGAGAGGGCACTATAATTGGCTGGATCAGGATAGACTCATGGAAGAAGTTTCATTTGAGGTGATCCACCTTGGACAATATTCAATGGGAGTTCAGGGAAGATGATGTGTCAGCTTTATGACCCAGATTCCCATGGCATCATCTTCTTACCTCATCACTTCTTTGTTTAACAAGTTTCAGTGGCTCTCTATTGCTGTTAAAAAAAAAGATCAATACATTCTTTCCTTTATAATTTGGCTCCATTCTAGCTTTTCTGACTTACTTGATATTATTCTCCTTTGAACACATTCCCATCAAGCTATCTTAGTTAATGTCCACCACATCCTGCAATCTTTCTCTGCCTTCAGCCTTTGCATGGTTTATCCCTTGGAACAAACTCTGTCCTGTGTTCCTTTAGATTCATAGCTTCTTTCAAAGACTCTGTTCATGGGCCACCTCATAAGAGAAGCTTTTCTTGATCACCTTAAGTGGTTCTCAAATAATCATCTCATCTGTTTAAATGTTGTTTCCCCTCCATAGAATAGGAGCTCCATAAAAGCAGGGGTTATTTTTCACTTTGTCTTTATAAATTATCATCATCATAACAATAACATCTATATAACACTTAAAATTGATCATGTAGGTAGCATCTGGGTGATTCAGTGGATGATGGAGAGTCAGGCCCAGAAATAGGAGGTCCTGGCTTCAAATCTGGCCTCAGACACTTCCTAGCTGTGTGATCCTGGACCAGTCACTTAACCCCCATTGCCTAGCCCTTACTGCTTTACCGACTAGAAACCAATACACAGTATTGATTCTAAGACAGAAGATAAAGGTTTAAAAAAGTTCATAATGTACTTTATAAATATTATTTGATTTGATCCTTAAATCAACTCTTAGAGAGAAATACTATTATTCCCCCATTTTACAATTTGGGGAACTGAGGCAAAGGTTAAGTGACTTGCCTGGGGTCACATATGTGGGTCGTATTTAAGACTGAATTTGAACTGAGGTCTTCCTGGAGTCAGGTCCAATGCTCTATCCACTGTGCCATATAGCTACATCCCTAACACAGTTCTTTGTGCATAGTACTTTGTACATAGACACTTACTGTTTGTCAGTTGGATTGGGAGCCAGATACTCAGAGCACTAAATTAACACGCTTGTGCTTTTAGTTGCATGGCACCTAGGTAGCCTTGCCTAGACCTGTCTCCCTTGTCTTCTCATCTAGAGTTTTGCTTGTTTGTTTACTATATGACATCCCAGTTCCCAATGTGTAGAGCTTGGAAACCACAAAGCTTCTTTCTTCCACTAGCATGAAAGTTACTCTCTCCTTGCAGGCTCAGTGCCAGATAACTCAGGAGGCTGAACTCAGAAAGTCCCAAGCCAAAGTCCCTCAGACGCATGCTCCCTGGTGAGTGGAGCCGTGGCTCAGGCATGGAGACCCCCTGGAGTCCTCTTCCCATAAAAAGCAGTCTCACGAGGGACTGGGAAGCTCCAGCTAACAGGCACCAAGAGCGAGCTCAGCAGCATCCTCCTGGAAGACTTGATTTCCTGCCAGGAAAGCCAAATCATTATCTCTGTTTGGAAGATAGAGGGTGGACGAGTCACTGAGCAATTAAGTGCCTAGCCTAAGGTCACAGAGCAAGTGAACATCAGGGCCTTGGAGCACCACACCAACCCCCCTGTGGCAATCAGACAGGGAGTGGGAAGGGCTCACACAGGCTGCCCTCAGGCTGCTAGGTTCATGTACCTTCATCCTGCCCTGCCAGCTCCTCAGCTGAGTCATTCCTGGGATCCCACGCAGCTGAGCAGCTCAATGGAGTGTGATCTTGCTGTCACTCCGGAGCACATCCTCTCTGAATCAGGAGCTACCCATCCCAGGGCGAGGGGGGCAGCTTCTGTGAGTCACAGCCCAGGGATGCTGAGGGCTGCGAGAGTGTGAAATGGAAATTGGGCATGGCACCGAAGTGGAATCACCCTCCTCTAGAATCAAAAGTGGACTGAGGATGACCACTTCGACTGGGACCAGAGTAATTAAATTGTAATTGGGTTTTGTCTCTCCCAGTCAAATGAAACTGTTTTCTGGAATGTCACCAGTAACCTCCTAATTGCCAAGTGCCGTGGACTTTTGTCAGTCCTCCTTGATTCCCCTGTAGTCATTTGTCACTAGTGACTAGCCTATCCTTCCTCCAGTCCTGTCCTCCTTTAGTTTTCACACAACTTCATCATCCAAGTCTCTATTGCTCCTTATAGCCACCCCTACCACCCCCACCCCACACACCCCGCCATGAAGATCTTCTTTCTAAGCCTTAAATACGGCTGCTTCAATTTCTTAAGATAACCTCTGATTGATAGAAGTTTAAAAAAAAACAACAACTAATGGATGTCCATGTATCAGAGAACCATATCAGTGGGTTTATTTCCCCAAAGAGAAGGTCTGTCTTAACATCAAATTCTCCTTTAGACTCCAGGATTCTACAATTATCAAAGAATCTCTGACCTTGAACACGTCACATGCCCTTTCCTGACCTTTATTTCTTTATCTCTAAAATAAAAGAGTCATTAAATGCTCTATAAGGTATCTTTCCTGCTCTAGAACTCACAGAGAATCATAGAACAAATAGACTGTGAGGCAGAGACCGTTTGGCCTTTGTAACCCCAGTGCCTACCATAGTGCAGCACTTAATGCTGGTGGCCGTTGTTTGCTAAAGAACAGACGTTCAGAGACTGAAGGACTTAAGAAACCATTCAGTTCTGCCCATATCTGAATAGGGGTTTTCCTCTTTAATATCCCCAATAATTAGTCACATACTTGAAGAAGTCACTACTTCCCAAGGAAGATCCCTCCTGTGCCTACTTCTTCTCTATGGAACCAAATATAGCAAGTAAAATAATAACCCTTCAAATTCTTGAGGGCAGCTATCATGCCCCTTACTTCTCTCTCTAGCTTTAGACACTTATTAGCTGAGCCACCCTAAGCAAGTCACTTTGCCTCAGTTTTCTCCTCTGTAAAGAGGACATAATAATAACACCTACCTCCCAGGATTGCCTTGAGGACCAAGTGAGATAATATTTTTAAAGCACTTAGCACAGAACCTAGCACTTAATAAATACTTGGCCTTTCCTTCTTTTTCCCTTTCCTAGCTTTATGTCAGCCACAAGTTTGATAAGAAGCATGTGTCTGTACCTTTATCTAAGTCCTAGATAAAAATATTTCATAGAACAGCGGCAAATACAGATTCCTGGGGTCCTCTACTTATAGACTTCGCTTCAAACTTATACTGACTCATTAATGATGACTTCTTGGGGTTCAGTCATTTACTCAGCTCTGATTCCATTTAACAGTACTATCATCTAGCCCACATTTTTCACCTTGTCCACAAGGATAGTGTGAAAGAGTTTGTCATATCCTTTGATGAAATCCAACCACATTATTCTTACCGCATTTCCCTTATAAACCAGTCCAGTAAGCCTGTCAAAAAAAAAGAGATGACATTTCTCTGACATGACCTGTTTTTTATGAAGTCATGCTGACTCTCAGTGATTATTGCTTCCCTTTCTAATTGCTGACAAAACATCCCTTTAATAAGATATTCTGGGATTTTGTCAAGAATTCAAGTCAAATTCAGTATCCTATATTTGGAAAACTCTTTCTTTTTCTCTGTTTTGAAAAATGGGGCATGTTCCTTCCTCAGTTCTATGGGGGCCCTCCCATTCTCTATGATTTTTCAAAAAATACTTAAGCAGCTCAGCACTTCTATAATGCTACTCCCAAAAAGACTAGAACCTTCTTTTTGTACTCTTTCTATTTTGTGATATTATCCACTTCCTTTGACTTCCACTATGACTTTTATATGGATGACTCCCAAATTCCTATCATCTTCTTGGACCCCTTCCATGCTACTGTTCCCTACCTCCTACTGTCAGCTAGATTTTTCTAACTGGATGTTCTGCTGACACCTTCAGCTTAACATATTCAAAACTGAATTTATCATCTTCCTCTCCCTACCAAAACCAGTTCGTTCTTTTTTACTTCCCAATTTAAGTTAATGATACTGACATACTCCCATTTACCAAAGCTAAAAATCTCAGCATCATCTTTGATTTCATCCTTTCTATCACCCACACATGCAGTTATCAGATCCAAGCAATTCTCCTGTTATATACTCTGGGGCCTCTGTTCCTTCCTTCTTTGTGTCTGTGGAAATGGACAGGAGAAAGAGAATTATCCTCATTATTGTTCACCTCTGGGGTGAGAGAAGGCAAGAGAAACACTTTCATCACTTTCTGCCTCTGGACTATTGCCATCATCTCCTGACCATTCTCCTTGACTCCATTCTCTTTTTCATAACCTATTTTACAGTTGAATTCAATTTGGCATATTTTGATCAATCAATAAACTTTAAGTGCCTACTGTGTGCTAGTGCTAAGCACAAAGGATATAAAAAGAGGTAAAAATAATCCTTGTCCTCAAAGAGCTCACAATCTAATGGGAGAGGTAGCAAACAAAATGATAAGTACAAGAAACTATAAACAGGACTAATAGGAAATCAAAAGAGGGAAGGCATTAGAATTTAGAGTGTTTGGGAAAGGCTTCCCATAAAAGGGAGGGTTTTAGTTGAAACATCAGGGAAGCCAAGGAAGGCCATAGGAAAAGATGAGGAGGGAGAGTATTCTATGTATGAGAGACAGTCAGAGATAATGGTTGGAGCTAAGGGATGGGGTGTCTGGTTCATGGAAGACAAGGAGGCCAAGGTTACTGGATCAAAGAATACATGACAGTGAATAAGGTATAAAAAGACTGGAAAAGTAAGGGAGAGGAGGAGATGGGGAGAGTTAGGCTATGAAGGACTTTGAACATCAAACAGGATTTTTTATTTTATTCTGGAGGCAGTAGGGAACAACCAGAGTTTAAAATTGATTAGGCATATACTAATTCAAAGGACTATGTTAGGGTACTAAAATATCACATGAAATATATATATATATATATAGTGCCTGTCCTCAAGGAGCTTAAACTTGAATAGGGCAAATATGTGATTTACATAAATTATATAATACAAAGTAGTATGTAATATGGACAAAGGAGAGGTCCAAACAAAGCTCTGTAAATATGAAGCCAGAAAGATCATTTTCAGCTATGGAAGTGGCAGCAAAGTTTAGACTTCAAGGAAGAGGAGAACTTAAATAAGAGAAGAGAAACTGTAGTACAATGTGAAGAGAGCAGAAAATGAAGTCATAGGACCTGAATTCAAATCCCAGATCTTTCTTCTTACTAGGTAGCATAGGAGATAGAGCAATGGTTCAAGAATCAGAAAGACTTGAATTGAAATCTTGCCTTTGACAGTTTTTAAAACCCTTACCTTCTGCCTTAGAATCAATATTGTGTATTGGTTCCAAGGTAGGAGAGATGTAGGCAATGGGGGTTAAGTGACTGTCCCAGGTAACATAGCTAGGAAGTGTCTAAGACCAGATTTGAACCCAGGACAATTTAAAGGACAGGAACTCCCAATTGGAGAAAAAGCTGGAAGCCACAAAAATCAGGATAGACCAAACTAAAAAGGAAAATCAAAAGATTATAGCAGAAATCCAGTCCTTAAAGACCAGAATTAGACAATTCGAAGTCAATGACCTTGAAAAACAGCAGGAATTAATAAAGCAAAATCAAAAGACTGACAGAATTGAAAACATAAACTATCTCACTAACAAGATGATAGATAAGGAAAACTGGTCTCAAACAGACAATTTGAGAATCATTGGTCTACCTGAAAACTCAGAAATAAACAGAAATCTTGACATCATACTACAAGAAATTATCCAAGAAAACTGTCCTGATATTCTTGAACAAGGGGGGAAAAAGACATTGAAAGAATTCATAGAATACCCTGTACACTAAATGCTCAAAAGACAACTCCCAGGAATGTAATTGCCAAACTCAAGAGCTTCTAAACTAAGGAGAACATTTTACAAGAAGCCAAAAAAAGACAATTCAGATATCAAGGAGCACCAATCAGGATTATACAAGATCTGTCAGCTTCTACTAAAGGACCACAAGGCTTGGAATATGATATTCAGAAAGGCAAGAGAATTGCATCTTCAACCAAGGATCACCTACCCATCAAAACTGACTATGTACTTCCAGGGGAAAGTATGGGCATTCAACAAAATAGAAGATTTCCAAGTATTTGTAAAGAAAAGATCAGAATTGAGTGGAAAGTTTGATATCCAAACATAAAAATCAAGAGAAACATGAAAAAGGTAAATAAGAAAGAGAGGGAAAAGGTAAAAAAAAATTTTTTTTACTTAAATTTTCTTCTTTAAGGGCTTCAATAAGATCAAATTGTTTATATTAATATATGGGAAAATGTTATTTGTAATGCTCAAAAATTATATTCACAATTATGGTAATTAGAAGAATCATTCACAGAAAGAGATTGGGATAATAAGTGGTATAAAATGATATGAAAAAAAAAGAAAAAGGGAGGGAGGAAATATAAGATGGCACCAAGAGAAACTTGAAGGAATAAGATAAATAGGATAATCTATATCACACAAAGAGGCACTTGGGAATAGGAGGGGAAGAATACTATTATAAGGAGAGGAAGAGAGTACTAATAGATAATACTTAAACCTTACACACAGAGGAATCAGTTCTGAGAGGGAAGAGCATCTAGATCTATTGGGTATCAAATTATATCTTACCCTACAGGGAAAGTGAGAAGGGCAAGGTGGAGCAGGGAGTACAAAAAGGGAACTTAACAGACCCTAAAAAGAAAAACATGAATAAGGGAACAAAAAGGGAGGGGGGGAAAAGGGAACCATAATAAGGGTGGGGATTAGGGGGACTGATTAAAAGCAAACCACTACTTTAAAAGGATAGAGCAAAAGAAGAATGGGCAGAACCAGGAGAGGATATCAGAATATTGGGGAATACACAAGTAGTAATCATAACTTTGAATGTGAATGGAATGAACTCACCCTTAAAACAAAAGTAAATAGCAGAGGGGATTAGAAACCAAAATCCTACCATATGTTGTCTACAAGAAGCACACATGAAGTGGGTATACACTCACATAGTTAGAATTAAAGGGTGGAGCAAAATCTATTGGGCCTCAACTGAGAAAAAGAAGGCAAGAGTTGCAATCATGATATCTGACAAAGCCAAAGTAAAAATAGATCTGATTAAAAGAGATAGGGAAGGTAATTACATCCTGATAAAAGACAGTACAGATAATAAGGAAATATCAGTACTCAACATGTATGCACCAAATGTCATAGCATCCAAAATTTTAAAGGAGAAACTATTGGAGCTTAAAGAGGAAGAAGATAGTAAAACAATACTAGTGAGAGACCTGAACTAGTGAGAGACCTCTATCGTATCTAGATAAATTCAAACCAAAAATTAAATGAGAAAGAGGTAAGAAATGTGAATGAAATCTTAGAAAAATTAGAGTTAATAGATATTTGGAGAAAAATAAATAGGGACACAAAGGAATACACCTTCTTTTCAGCAGCACATGGTATATTCAAAGATTGACCATGCACCAGGGCATAAAAACATGGCAAACAAATGCAAAAAAGCAGAAATAATAAATGCAACCTTTTCAGATCATAATGAAATAAAAATAATTAATTGGAAATTAAATAATAAGATCCTCCAAAATCAGTTAAAGAACAAATCATAGAAATAATTAATAATTTCATTGAAGAAAATGACAATGATGAGACATCCTTTCAAAATCTATGATATGCAGCCAAAGCAGTGTTCCGGGAGAAATTTATATCCTTGAGTTCATATATTAACAAATTAGGAAGGGCAGAGGTCAATGAATTGGACATGCAAATCAAAAAACTTGAGGGTGAAAAATTAAAAAACCCCAGATGAAAACTAAATTAGAGATCCTAAAAAGCAAAGGAAATTTTAATAAAATCAAAAGTGAAAGAACCATTGAATTAATAAATCAGACTAGAATCTGGCATTTTGAAAAAACAAATAAAATAGACAAAATACTGATCAATCTAATAAAAAAAGGAAAGAAGAAAACCAAATTTACAGTATCAAAGATGAAAAGGGAGACCTTACCTCTAATGAGAGAAAATTAAGGCAGTCATTAAAAACTATATTGCCCCAATTATATGGCAACAAATATGATATGGTGATATGGATGAATATCTACAAAAATATAAATTGCCTAGATTAACAGAAGAAGAAATAGAATACTTAAATAATCCCATGTCAGAAAAAGAAATTGAACAAGCCATCAAAGGACTCCCTAAGAAAAAATCCCCAGGGCCTGATGGATTCACAAGTGAATTCTATCAAACATTCAAAGAATAACTAACCCCATTATTATGCAAACTATTTGACATAATAAGCAAAGAAGTTCTACCAAATTCCTTTTATGACACAAATATGGTACTGATTCCAAAGGAAGGCAGATCAAAAACAGGGAAAGAAAACTATAGACCACTCTCCTTAATTAATATAGATGCAAAAATCTTAAATAGAATACTAGCAAAAAGACTCCAGCAAGTGATCACAAGGATTATTCATTATGATCAGGTGGGATTTATACTAGGAATGCAAGGATGGTTCAATATTAGGAAAACCATCCACATAATTGACCATATCAACAAGCAAACCAACAAAAACCACATGATTATCTCAATAGATGCAGAAAAAGCCTTTGACAAAATACAACACTCATCCCTATTGAAAACACTAGAAAGTATAGGAATAGAAGGGCCTTTCCTAAAAATAATAAACAGTATATATCTAAAACCAACAGCAAACATCATCTGCAATGGGGATAAATTAGAAGAATTCCCAATAAGATCAGGAGTGAAACAAGGATGCCCGTGATCACCTCTATTATTTAACATTGTACTAGAAACACTAGCAGTATCAATTGGAGAAGAAAAGGAAATTGAAGGTATTAAAATGGGCAATGAGGAGACCAAACTATCACTCTCTGTAGAAGATATGATGATCTACTTAAAGAAACCTAGAGAATCTACTAAAAAGCTAGTCGAAATAATCAACAACTTTAGCAAAGTTTCAGGATATAAAATAAACCCACGTAAGTCATCAGCATTTCTATCTATTTCTAACACTTCTCAGCAGCAAGAATTAGAAAGAGAAATTCCATTTTAAAATCATCCTAAACAATATAAAATACTTAGGAATCTATCTGCCAAGATAAACACAGGAACTATATGAACACAACTACAAAACACTTTCTACACAATTAAAACTAGATCTAAATAATTGGAAAAACATTAATTGTTCATGGATAGGATGAGCTAACATAATAAAAATGAAAATCCTACCCAAACTTATTTACTTATTTAGTGTCATACCCATCTAACTACCAGGAAACTTTTTACTGAATTTAGAAAAAACCATAACAAAGTTTATTTGGAAGAACAAAAGATCAAGGATATCCAGGGAAATCATGTAAAAAAATGTGAAGGAAGGTGGCTTAGCAGTACCAGATCTCAAACTATACCATAAAGCAGTGGTCATCAAAACAATATGGTACTGGCTAAGAGACAGAAAGGAGGATCAGTGGAATAGGCTTGGGGTAAGTGACCTCAGCAAGGCTATCTATGATAAACCCAATGATCACAGTTTTGGGGACAAAAATCTGCTATTTGACAAAAACTACTGGGAAAATTGGAAGACAATATGGGAAATATTGGGTTTGGATCAATATCTCACACCCTACACCAAGATAAATTCAGAATAGGTGAATAACTTGAATATAAAGAAGGAAACTATAAATAAATTAGGTGAACACAGAATAGTATACTTACCAAATCTTTGGGAAAGGAAACATTTTAAGACCAAGCAAGAGTTAGAAAAAATTACATAATGTAAAATAAATAATTTTGATTACATTTAAATTAAAAAGTTTTTGTACAAACAAAACCAATGCAACCAAAATAAGAAGGGAAGCAACAAATTGGGGGGGGGGGGGTCTTCATAACATAAACCTCTGACAAAGGTCTAATTACTCAAATTTATAAAGAGCTAAATCAACTGTACAAAAAAATCAAGACATTCTCCAATTGATAAATGGGTAAGGGACATGAAGAGTCAATTTGCAGATAAAGAAATCAAAACTATTAATAAACACATGAAAAAGTGTTCTAAATCTCTTACAATCAGATAAATGCAAATCAAAACAATTCTGTGGTACCACCTCACACTCAGCAGATTGGCTAACATAACAGTGAAGGAAAGTAATGAATGTTGGAGGGGATGTGGCAAAATTGAGACATTAATGCATTGCTGGTGGAGTTATGGATTGATCCAGCCATTCTCAGGGCAATTTGGAACTATGCCCAAAGTGCGCTAAGAGATTGTCTGCCCTTTGATCCAGTCATAGCACTCCTGGGTTTATACCCCAAATTGATAATAAGGAAAAAGACTTGTACAAGAATATTCATAGCTGCACTCTTTGTAGTGGCAAAAATTTGGGAAATGAGGGGATACCCTTCGATTGAAGAATAGCTGAACAAATTGTGGCATATGTTGGTGATGGAATACTATTGTGCTCAAAGAAATAATGAACTGGAGGAATTCCATGTGAACTGGAACAATCTCTAGGAATTGATGCAGAGTGAAAGGAGCAGAACCAGGAGAACATTGTACACAGAGACTGATACACTGTAGTACAATCTAATAAAATGGCTTTCTATAGTAGTAGCAATGAAATGATCCAGAACAATTTGGAGGGACTTATGAGAAAGAACACTATCCACATCCAAAGGAAGAACTATGGGAGCAGAAACACAGAAGAAAAACAATTGCTTGATCACATGGGTCAATGGGGATATGATTGGGGATGTAGACTTTAAATGAACACCCTAATGGAAACATCAATAAAATGGAAATAGGTTTTGATGAAAGACCCATGTAAAACCCAGTGGAATTGCACATCAGCTATGGGAGGAGGTGGAGGAAGAGGAGGAAAAGGACATGACTCTTGTAACTAAGGAAAAATATTCTAAATTGACTAAATAAAATTTTCAAAAAATAAAATAAAATAATTATAATCCCTGAAAACATGATTTTGAAAAAAGTCTACATCCTATACATCATGTTTTTAAAATCACAAAGTGAAACTGCTCATATTTATTAGAATAAGAGAATAGAGAGAAGATAGAAAGAATATAGTAATCACCACCTGAATGAAATCCCAAAAGGAAAAGTCCCAGGAATGTCATACTCAAGATCTAGAGCTGGCAGCTTCTCATGTAAATGAGGCATCTTTGAATATAATGTTCCAAAAAGCAGAGAACATAATAGACTTACAGTCAAGAATAATTGGTTTTGTTCTGAATGTTTTAAGAGAAGAGGGGGTAAAAGGATTGTATTAGTGTAGCATGGAATAAGGGGGTGGAACTTGCTGTTTCTCATAATTAGGGTGTATGAGAAGAAACTACAAATGTAGGGGAAGGGGTGGACGCAGTCATTGGTGAATCTCATTCATCTGAAAGGGATAAAGGAGGGTTGAACACCCACACAGACTATGGTGTAGAAAAACAGCAAATTCAACAGGGGAAATAAGTGTGCATAAAAGGAAGGATAATACTAGGGAGGAATTAGTTAAACAAAACAAATTTCCTGATATTGAAGGGGGGATAAAAAAGAACTAGTATCTAAAGTGGGGTGGAGAAGAGGGTCATCATTTGGGGAATGGATGAACAAATTGTGGCATTTGAATATAATGGCATATTATTGCATTTCAAGCAATGGCAAAAGAGATAAGAATCCTGGATAGTAATGAACTGAGCAGAATTGTAGGAACATTTATATGACAGAAACATTATAAAGAAAAATAACTTTGAAAGACTTGAGAATTCTGGTCTTTTTTAAAGACCAACCATGTCTACAAAGGACCTAAACAGAGAGGTGGTAGTCTCAAGGTGAAAAGGACATTAGTGTTTTAACACAGGCTCTCTATAGATTCATTTTGCTTAATTGTGTTTATTTTGTGCAAAATAATTTTCCCCCTTTTTAAAAATTGGAAATAGATAGTAGTGCAATGCATAGAGCACTGGGCTTGGAGACAGAAAGACTTGGATTCAAATCCACCTTCAGAAACTTCCTAGCTGTGTGACTTTGGGGCAAATCACTTAACCTTTGTTTGCTACTAGAGAAGGATATGACAAATGACTTCAGTATCTTTTCCAAGAAAACCTAACAGAAGTCCATGAGATTAAGAAGAGCCAGACATGACTGAAAGGCCTGAAATGCAACTAAGTCAAGAGAGGGAGCTTGGGATAGTTTTAAAAAATGGAAGACCCCTAAAACATTTTTAATGCACACAAAAGGACAGAAGAAAGTTGAAGGGGAGGAAACACAGAAAACAAGTATACTTTTAAAATAACATGTGGGATCTGTATAAAATGGTATGAAAGAGAGATTTCAGATTTCATAAACAATTCCTGTTTTGAATTTTACTGTGTATATGGAAAGGTGGTTTTTGGTGCTTAAGCACAAAATAAAAATAAAATCATTTTTTAAGAATAAAATAAGATAGGGATAATAGCATCTGTTGGGTTTCAACATCATCATCATTTTTAACCTTGTGATCTTAAACAAGTCATTAAACTTATCTGGACCTGAGTTTCCTTATAACTAATATAGAAAGTTTTGATTAGG
This sequence comes from Monodelphis domestica, assembly GCF_027887165.1. NCBI lineage: Eukaryota > Metazoa > Chordata > Mammalia > Didelphimorphia > Didelphidae > Monodelphis > Monodelphis domestica. The sequence goes on from NC_077230.1 coordinate 235,968,025, forward strand.
TGACCTCTAAGGTCTCTTCTAGATGTGCATCATTGTTCCTCTGATCCTAAGATTTATAGTCCCTTTAAGATGTCTGCGTGGCTTTCTGGATTGCACAGAGATAGGGACAGAGCAGGACAATATCAAGGAAAAGCTAGCAATCCAGTTTGGCTGGAATATAGTGTGAACAAAGGATGTGTTATGATTAAAATTCTCTGGAGACTATATCTTAACTTAAAATTATTTGTTAAACATCAAAAAGTGGGTCAGGGGGGAAAAGGCACCAACTTGTGGTTAGCTATTCCCTTAGTAGCCTCCTCCGGGAGCCAGGTTGGAGCCAGACCATGGATGTTCCAACACTCCACCAGTCAGTCCTGAGTCAGATCACCTGTGCTGGCACTCTCTTAGCCACCTCTTCCCAAGCTAGATGCAGGTCCACCCCACAAGTGCATCAGCAGTTTCTTAGTCACTTCCTCTACCCACAATTCCAGGGCAAGAAAGACTGCTTTCTGCCCATACTCCAATTTATGCTTCTCATAATGTCCCTTTCCTGAACCCCTTTGATTTGGAGGACTCTGATCTCAGTCCAAATAAGAGACAGGTTCCAGATACTAGGAGCCACCACACAGTCCATAGAATGGCTGCAGAGCACCAGCACAGCATCTCCCAGTATGGAAGGGAAGACTCAACATATCACCACAGAGAGCAATAGATTCATGGGTTCAGAAGTAAGATCTTTAGCTTTAAAATCCAAAGGATGACCAAAAAGGGGTTCAGGCTAGTGTTAAATTTCCATAATTCCCCCTCTGATTCATTGGAAAGATATAGTCTCTGTAGTGAATCATTTTATATATAATATATGCATTTCAGGACTGTCTCACCAGATACATAAGAAACCAAAAGTAGTATGCATTTCACTGATGGTCTAACTATAATTGGGTGTTTCTTAACATATTTAAAAATGTTTGATAGGCATATTGACAAGGAGCCAATAGAAGACATTCCCATTTTTTGGTATAAGGATTTTACAGTCAAAATAAAATAGCCTATGAGGAGGACTGAAAGGGAAAGATGATCCAATCCCCATAGTTTATTATATCCAAAGGCTCATTCAGGGATTGATGATATAATGTCTGATTTCTGGGGGCATCTTTTATTGCTGTCATTTTTTTAGTCTATCTGGAATCATGATGATCCTTACAGCAATTTCTCTAGAAGGCCTGCTTTCCGGGTGTAGAACACTGGCAATATCTTTCCCTAAAATTAAAATTTCCCTAACATTAATGCTGATCCAAATCATATATGTCCCATCAGAAGAGGTCTAGTGGTTTGTAGAGTTTGTTTGGAAAGGGTTGGGGGTGTCACCCATTTGCTCCCACAAGACACTGTTCTGGGAGCCACAGATGATACAAAGATACATGAGAAATAATTACTGTCCCCAAGGGCCTAACAATCTGGTAGAGGGGTTGAAAAAAATCTTAATCTATGTACCTTTAAGATAGTTCCACAGATACTGTGAAAGAATTAGGCAAAGAAGGTTGAAATCATATTAGAGAGAACCTTGATTTCCAGGCTAAGACATCTGCATTTGGTTTAAGAGGCAAGTGGGGAGCCATTTTGAAAGTTTTTGAATAGAAGTTACATGATGAGAATTGTGATTTTAAAATATTATTTTGGCATCTCTTTGAAGGATGATTAGGGGAAAAGACAAACCAGTATCAGACAGTCCATTTAGGAGGTGATTACAACTGATCAAGAAAGAGATAAGGGCACAAAGATCATGGGAGTGTGAGAGAAGAGGAAACCAGTAATGAAGGATATTAATGACATTACAGAGGCAGAATTAGAGTCCCTGTGAAGTGTGAATTGTACTTTCTTTGTCTAGTATCAGCAACTTTTAATTTAATCAACCAAAAACTAAAAATACCCCCACTTGACACTTTGTTAGCCAACAAATAAGAGAATTCACAAGTCACTTAAAGAGTTCACAACCTCAGAAACTCAGTCAGGAACTTATGAATCCTTTTGAAGGGTGTTTACACTTTCAGAGGATGAGAGGTATGAATCCCAGGGACACTGACCCACTGGGAAGTGGTAGGCAATTTGGAAGCTATGATTGACCCCTGTGAAGAGGGAAAGAGACAAGAAGTCACTATAAAAGCCCTGAAATTCTTCAGCTGGAGGGAGTCTTCTGGAAATAGTCTTCTGGAGATAGTCTTTGGGAGTTTGTCTTCAGAAGTAGTCTTTGTGGGAGCTTCACTGGAGACTTCAGCTTGGATCTTGGGCTTGGAGTTTTAGCTGGTGACTTGCCTCTAGAAGGTGACTTTGGATTTGAACCTCAGCTTCGACTTGGAACCTTGGCTCTTGGACTGTTTCTTGGGTGAGTGAGTAGCTGGCCTTCCTTTCCTGGCTTCTGGAGAGATTAGTTCTGGAGAGGCCTTCCCCTCTTTGAGGAGATTATGTAAGTGGAACTACAATCTCTAGGAATTGATGCAGAGTGAAAGGAGCAGAACCAGGAGAACATTGTACACAGAGACTGATACACTGTAGTACAATCTAATATAATGGCTTTCTATAGTAGTAGAAACTCAACTAGGTGGGCTCAAGCCTGTGCCTCATGAATCTTTTAGCTTCCTCTTCTGCTTTGTGTTTCTTTCTCTAAGCATAGATGACCATAGACCAAACTTGAGGAAGATGTTCCTAGCCTAGAGGACAAGCTGTGGAGTTCTAGAGATTGGGAACTGGGTTTCCAGCTGAAGGAACTGGGTCCACCATCAGTCAGTATAAGTTACAGTATGGAAGGTACCACACATATACACAGAGAGGTACCACTAAGATATCTGGGAAGAGAAGACTACAGACTATATTAAAAACCTAACCTCTGGCCTGACTTGCCAGAAGACCTAGAATTTGAGGGAGTCTATAGAAAGCTAAGTAGAAGAGGAAAATATTCATTTAATAGTCCTGAAAAATGCTCATGTTTTGATTTTTTAAAACCTCCAGGAAGAGTATAATAGTAATGCTACTGCCTTATGTTTAGGATTTTGTCAATATGTACATATGGTTCTTTGCTATTCTAAGCATATCTTTTTGGAGTGAAAGAAACGAATAACTGTCCTATACCTGATTGTTGTTCATTAAGTTCTTTTAGGGAAGGTTCTAAACATGAGCGAAATCTAAAATTAAGTGGTTTTTTCCAGGATTCTAGAATGGGGGAAAAAATCCAGATAGAGGGAGAAAAGGAATGTATTCATTCTCTTCAGAAACTGCTCTCCTTCAGAGTTGAACCTGATTCATTTTTATAAATCCAGCACTCCCTTTAGAGGGAGAGGGCAAGCACCCCAGTCTTTGTGTGCCCAATATAGGAGAGTTCTTTGTTATTTATACATATATACACTTATACACATATAAATATTTGTTGCATTAATGAATGGATTTGAACTTAATCTTCATGTTTATTAGAGGAGAAAACAGGACAGGGGATGACTTCCTGGATAAGAAGGGTTCCAGAGTAAGTATAAGGGATCTAAGATAGGGAAATAGAAGCCTAGTACAAAATTATTTCCTAGATAGAACCCAAAAAGAGCCCATGAATGAGGGTCCTAGTGTCTGTGGATATTAGCAATTTCTATCAGAATGTGATAAATGGATTAGAGTGCTAGACAGAAAAGATTTCACCATTCCAGTGGCCAATGGTGCTGAGAAAAATAGGTCTGGCCTGAAAGTGTAAGTTAGGAGCAAAGAGGAACTAAAAGGGGAATTAGAAACAGCTATTAAAATCTGAACTGTTTGTGAACTTATGCCAAGTAATATGAAACTCTGTCCATGTAACTTGGCTCATCTGTGTATAGCTTGTTCCTCCACACTCTTATTACAATGACATGGGGCAGACAGGAAAGCCTTTCCTGCATTGAGTCCTAGAAATAACTCAGTAGCCAAAGTATTTGAAGTCTTCTGTTTGGGATCTATCCTAGACTCCAATTCTCATAGCGACCAGGAGCTGGAAAGCAACTGTAAATAATTCAGGAGCCAAAGTATTTAGAGTTTTCTGTTTGGGAATATGTCCTAGGCTCCAATTCTCATAGTGATCAGGAGCTGGAAAGCAACCGGAGAGTTCAGAAACCTTTCTGGAATCATATTCTTTGGTTCATGTAGCCATGTATTCTTACATTACCTACTTTTATCTCCCTAGAATGGTAGTGTGATCAATTAGCCAGTCAACTAGCACTTATTGAAGCAGTAGTATTTTTTGTTGTTTCTGTTTTAGGATAAGCCCTGAGAATACAAATAAAGGAAAAAGACAGTGGAAGGGGACAGTTAGGTGATTCAGTGAATTGAGAGCCATGGCCTAGAGATGGGAAGTCCTGGGTTCAAATGTGATCTCAGATACTCCCTAGCTGTATGATTCTGGACAAGTTGTTTGGCCTCCATTGCCCAGCTGTTATTGTTCTTCTGCCTTGGAATCAATTTACAGTATTGATTCTAAGACAGAAGGTAAGGTTTGTTTGTTTTTTTTTTTTCTGTGAATGTAATCTAGTGTAAAGAGCACTAGATATGTCTGAATCTTGAATATGGCTCTCTCTCAAACCTGTTTCTTCATCTCTAACAAGGAAATGAAATTATTGTACCACCAATCTCAGAGAGTTTGAAGGGGAGGAGATACTTTTTGTTGTTCATTTGTTCTCACTTGTATCTGACTCTTCAGGACCCCATTTGGGATTTTATTAGCAAAGATATTGTCATTTCCTCCCCCAGCTTATTTTACAAGTGAGGAAACTGAAGATGGTGACTTGCTCAGGGCCACACAAAGCCAGGAGGTGTCCAAGGTCAGATTTGACCTCAGGAAGAAGATTCTTCCTAACTCCAGACCTGGCACTCTCTCTGTCACCTAACCACGCTGTCTCACATATCAATACCATCTCCTCTCTTTTTAATAGGGCTCATATGGGATTGGTCCTGAGATCAGTCACCATCCTGCAAATATCCTTTTGCATTTGATGTTCAATGGACTCTTGCACAGGTGGATAAAACAACTACTTTGTGTAGTTGAATAAAGGTATTAGGATGCCTGCTCGTCCTCTGTAGACTCACTGAAAGCATCATTGGTACAATGTCCAGAGAGGACAACAGGAATGTTTTTGGTCTTCTGAACTAGGTCTCCATAGAGTGAACCTTTTCCTTCTTGATAGCTCAGAGATTATTTATATTTGGTATGGAAGGAAACAAAGAAAGAAAGAGATCAACATTTATGAAGTTCCTACTATGTGCCAAGCACTTTACAAATATTACCTCATTTGATCCTCACAACCACCCGCAAAGATACTATTATTATCCCTATTTTACATATGAAGAAATGGAGGCAGGCAGAAATTGAGTGACTTGCCCACAGTCCCAGAGTAAGTACCAGATTTGAATTCTGTTCTTTCTGACTACAGGCCCAGCACTCTATCCACTGTACCAGCTAGTTTCATGGGTGACATGATTAGACCTGCACTGTAGTTAAATCACTTTGACAACTGGGTGGAAGATGAGTTGGATTGAGAAAAGACTTGAGGAAGAGAAGCCAATAGAAAGTTACGGCAATAGACCAAGCATGGGTCAATGAGGGCCTGCACCAATGTAGTAGTTATGTGAATGGAGAGAAAGGGATGAGTAGGAAAGAGATCATGAAGGGAGATGTGCCAAGATGTGACAACAAATTAGATGTGTGGGATGAGAGAGAGAAGAGTCATGGGTTACCCCTAGGTTGCAAGCCTGGGTGACTAGAAGAATGATAGGGTCTTTGATGACCCAAAAAAAATGAAAATTAGAGAACAGAAGTTTTTATTTTGGTGGGGGGCTTGAGAGGGAAAGAAATAAAGATTTCTGGTTTGCACATGTTGAGTTTGAGATTCCTAAAGAATATCTCACTTACAACGTCCAAAAGACAGTCAGTGATGGGAGAATGGAGCTCAGGAAAGTGACTAGGGTTGGATGTGTAGACATGGGAATCATCTGCATAAAGATACTATTAGATAATATAGAAATAGGTATAAATGATAACATTTGTATAACCTAGAGCAAATGCTTATTGGATCTGGAAGGGGGGGAAGAGGGGAGGGAAAGAAAATGAAATCTGTAAACATGGAAAAATACTTTTAAAATATTTTTTTAAAGATATTAGAACCCATGGAAGTTGAAGATGTCTCCAAGGAGGATGTTCTATAGATGAAAAAGAGCCTTGAAAGACACCCATGGTTAGTAGTCATGACCTTTATGAAGATAAGAAATAACAATCACACAGGTAGAAAGAGAATTAGGAGGAAGAAGTATATCAAAAACCTAGAGGAAGGGGCAGCTAGGTGTCTCAGTGAGTTGAGAGCCAGGCCTAGAAATGGGAGGTCCAAGGTTTGAATATGGCCTCAGACATATCTTAGCTGTGTGACCTGGGGCAAGTCACTTAACCCTCATTGCCTAACCCTTACCACTCTTCTGCTTTGAAACCAACACATGATATTGATTCTAAAATGAGGTAAGGTTTTTTTTTTTTTTAACTTAAAAAAAAAAAAAACCTAGAACAGAGAGAATATCCAGGAAGAGAAAGTGATTAATACTTTCAATGGATCCAGGAGGTCAAGAAAGGGCAGGTAAACCAACTCAGACAGGCTTGAGAGCCAATTGTTAAATTTTCCAGTAGAGGAGTTATACTTTGGAAGTTGGTAAATGCTAGAAATGAAGGCTTGATTTATTATTTTTCTGGTAGTTTAGACTTAAGAAAGTGATGGGGGAAAAGTTAATGATGCACATTAAATTTAAAAATAGGTAACATGTACATTTTTTGAGGGGAAAGCCTGATGTTAAACATTTACTGGCACATTGCTGAGAATGAGAATTGAAGAGAACGGGAATTAGATTTGGTGATTAAGGGATTATTGTCAATTTTGGTGAGGACGGTTACAGTTGAATAATGTGGTTAGATGCCAAATTGCAGAGATTTTTCGAGAAAATAAAAGGAAAGAAAGCAGAGGCAGCTATTATAAGCAACTTTCTCAAGGAATATAGCTGAGAAGGAGAAAAGAAATATAGAATGATAACTAGCAGAGATGGTCAGATTAAGTGAGAGGGGTTTGGGTTTTTTTAAGGATGGGGGAGACATAGGTATATTCATAGTCAGTAAGGGAAGAAGCCAAAAGGTAGAGATTCAGGATTAGAGAAATAGTAAAGATCTTTTAGGGGACAAACTACTGGAAAAGACAGGAGGGGATGGTATAAAGAATGTAAAGAGAACATGCTGAGTCTTGTCAAGGAGATGAATCATGTCTTCATGTGAAAAATGAGTGAAGGAAGAGATAATAGCAGGAGTAGAGGGGAGGCAGCCAGGAAGCTCTGTGGATTGAGAGCTAAGCTTAGAATCCGGAGGATCTGGGTTCAAATGTGACCTCAGACCTTCCTAGCTATGTGACCCTGGGCAAGTCACTTAAACCTAATTGCCTAATCTTTACTGTTCTTCTGTCTTAGAATCAAAAATTAGTATCAATTCTAAGAGAGAAGGTAAAGATTTAAAGAGAGAGAGAAAGAGAGACAGACAGACAGACAGACAGACAGACAGAGACAGAGACAAAGAGAGAGAGCATGGAACACAGAGAAGAGGGAAAATGTCTGAATCGTGTGAGATGAAAAGGAAGGTAGAAGAGGAAATTCTTATTAAAATGATTTCATTTTTTCCACTCAGGACAAGGCAATGTTCCCCAGCTGAGAGGGTGGGGATAGAGTGCTACATAGGATAAAGAACAGAGAAGGTCTGTGACAAGCACTGTATTGAACAGGATTGCAAATCGACTAGAAAGAGATTGCCTTGAAGCAGTAAGGGTTTAGTTGAAATTATGTGAAATAAATTTGTAGTGGACCCAATCAGCACAGTTTCATGATTTTCTCCATCTCCTTTCAGAATATCAATAGGAGAAAAGGAGGCAGATGGTGAGAGTAATCCGAGGTTGGAATTTGACAAAGGCATGATTAGCTATGAGACAAGGGATCTAAAGGATATTAGAGAGTTTGTAGAGTGCTTACTGTGTGCCAAGCATTGTGCTAAGTGCTTTATAAATTACTTTATCATTTGATCCTCACAACAGTGCTTCAAGGCAAGTGCCAATATTTCCCCCATTTTACATATATGGAAACTGAGGCAAACTGAGGTTAAGTGACTTGTTTGGGATCACACAACTAGGAAGGTCTGAGGCCACATTTGAACCCTGTCTTTCTGACTCCGGGGATGCACTGGAGAAAGAAATGGCAAACCATTCTAATATCTTTGCCACAAAAAAAAAAAGATAAATAAATATCACATGGACAAAATCCATGGAGTCACTTAGAGTCAGACAGGACTGAACAACAACTTTCTGACTCCAGTCCCAGCACTCTGTCCATTGTCACAATTGACAAATCCAATTGTTTAGTTGTGTCCAACTCTCCATGATCCTATTTGGGGTTTTCTTGGCAAAGAATACCTGCCATACTCTTCTCCAGTTCATTTTATTTATTTACTTGTTTTAAACCCTTACCTTCCATCTTAGAATTGAGAGAAGAGTGATAAAGGTTAAGCAATGTGGGGTTAAGTGACTCGTTCAGGGTCCACAACTAGGAAGAATCTCTGACCAGATTTTAACCATGGACCTCCCATCTGTAGACCTGGCTCTCAATCCACTGAGCCACCTAGATGCCCCCTTTATCAGCTCATTTTACAGTTGAGGAAACTGAGGCAGAGTTAAGTGACTTGCCCAGAGTTACCTAGCTAGTAGGTGTCTGAGGCTGAATTTGAACTCACAAAGAGGAGTCTTCCTGATTCCAAACCCAGTATTCTATCCACTGAGCCTCTTAGCTGCCCTAGATACATGACAAGTTCAATGGCATGCTCCTCATCAATTTAGGCTACTTCTCAACAAAATGGTTTCTGCTAGTTCTGAAAGTATTTCCATAAATTTTTAACTTGTTTATCATGTGCTCTGAGTGTGCCTCCTCCTTGAATACTTATTTATAGATGGGGGGGGGGGGACAACAACTAAAGCCTAGAGAAGGAACATGTCTTATCTTGGTCACAGGGCTAATAAAAAGGCAGGATCTAAAAGTTAGGTTTGCTCATTCTCATATTAATATAATGTTTAATCTGCTCTATCCAACTTCCTCTTGACTCTACTGTTCTGTACTATTCTCTAAATGCTCCAAATGTGTGGGTGTTGGATTTCTCTTGCAGGAAAGGGGTCATTTCCTTTAGCTCCCTACCCAGCAAAGAGCTTGGCACAAAGGAATTGGAGGAATGAGTCCAAACAGAGAAGGTTTCCTGCTTCCTAGGCAGCCTTTAACGTGCACAAGCTATGTCCATTAGTGACTGATAAATTGCTTGAGCGCCATGCTCCTTCTTGAGCACCATACTCTCTAATAAGCAAAATAACAGACAAGAGCCTGGAGAAGAATTGCTAGACTCCTGAGGACTTGGCAGGTCTACCTTAAAACTAGCATCCCTTCCAGCTCAGTGAAGGAGAGCTAATCTTCCCTGGACTGATACTAATAACAATGATGGCAATAGATAGTATTTATATAGCGTTTTAATATCTACTGCACACTTGACATCTATCGAGAATCTTCATCTGAAAACAGGAGGGAGAGATTAAATATTCCCTCACATCCCTTCCAGCCCTGAAGTTCTGTGAATCCATTTTGTGAGCTATAAACATCACGAACTTGAAAAGATCTGTTCATCTCCCGGGGGAAGAGACAGATGATTTAGAAGGAAGGAAGTTGAACTATTTTCCAAATGACCAAGGAGGCAGCAGAGTGAGGCAGATAGGTGGTGTAGTGGATAGGGTACAGGATGAGGGAATCAAGAAGTCCCAAGTTCAAAGACTGTCTCAGACACTTGGAGGTTGTTTGACTCTAGGCTAGTCACTTCATTGCTCTAAATCTCAATTTCCTCATCTGTAAAGTGGAAATAACCAGCAACATCTACTTCACAGGGTTCTTGGGGCCATCAAATGAGATAATCTATTTAAAGCACTTTATGAGTTTTAAAGCGCAATATAAATGTTAGCCATTATTATTATTTAAAACAGACCTCTTCTTTGTAGGCATTGCTGGATGTTTCCAATCCCTTGGCCAGCTCCATTTGTGCGACAGCAAGATTGGATTCTTTTGCCAGGAAATAATGAAAGGCCATACTTCTTCCCTTGAATCAAGTTGTTATTGTCGAAATGCATTATTAATGATCAGGGCTGCAATCATTTATAATATGGTCATCACAAAAGCAGCTGTTACCATTTACACATAGTTCTTTGCGAGTATGTTATTAAGGTAATATTTTACCATGCATGGGACTGGCTCAGGGCTGCATGCCTAATGCATGGTTTGAACATATCCCCTGCTCCCTTCTTAAAAGTAATCACTCCTTTCCCTTCTTCAAAGAGAAGCTACCCGCCAGGGAAGGGGGAAATAGAACAGAAGAAGAAAATAGGAAACCATGAAACATGGAACTGCAGACATAAATTATATTTTTTCTTCTTCTTCCTCACTCCCTCTTTTTCTTTCTTTTTTTTCTATTTCTCTTTTTCTGTTTCTTTTTTTCCTTCTCTCTCTCTTTTTCTGGAAGGGGAAAGAAAAATGCATAAAGCCTTTGGAGTCTTGTAACTTTCCAATTTTTATTTAAAAATAAACTTGCCATTGTGGCTGTCACTACTCCTGTGCATGGAGCGTGAGTTTCAGCCCCCACAGCCCAATATTTATACGATAGAAAGTAAATGTTCTAAAGTGAAAAAAATAAATTACATTAGAGCCTCATAGAGAGAGCAGAAATCCTGCCAAAAAAAAAAAGATGGGTGTGGGAATGCAGCACAAAGGTCTCACCCTTTGTGAGGTGAAGGCAGGGCCCTCAAAGATCCAAGATGCTTGAGACCAGGAGGATGGGAGTTAATGAGAAGAATGGAGACAAAGAAGGGGTGGGTATAACCTGTCATTCAGGTGAATTTAATACTTCCTGCCTGCCTGGCAATGGAGCCCGATGCGTTATTGGTATGAAAAGAAGAGGTACCAAGATACTCCCTGTGACTGTGAACTCTTTGCATCTATGTAGAAAAAGTGAATGGGAAATTATTCTACCAGAGCAGCTATCAGACAGGACTTTCCCCTCTCAAGGATACAGTCCTCCTGCCTAAGCTTCCTCATCTTTGTTAGGTAGGGTGCTAGCAGTTTTCAGCAAAGATTGGCTGTGAATATCAGACCTCACTGAGGCTTCCAGCCAACAGCTGAGAGAAGAATCATTCTTTTCACCAAGTGGGAAAAGAGAAATGAAAAGTCTGAAGGGGCTTCTTAGTAATGGACTTCAAGTCTTATAATTTCATATTGGATAAAGAGTTTTCATATGGCATATGGTGACAACATCTATAAATGGCTCATTGGCCTAGAGCTTTAATTATACTTGGGGTGGAAAAGGTCCCAAGTTCAAGTCCCAGCTGAGCCCCTGTATATTCTTTTCAAATAATTTAAGAACAGAGTCTTACAGAAAGAACTCTAGAGACAGAAATGGTAAAACAAAGATTCTTGTTTGGTCATAGGCTAGAATAATGACCTCTGAGATCCCTCCCAAACCAGAGATTTTATTATTCGGTGTACTAGGCTGTAGGGCCTGTTCTATCAGCTATGTGATCTGGGCCAAGTTACTCGATGCCTTTGATGTCTTCCTTTTTCCTAAAAAGTAGGATTAGATTCAATGATCTCTAAGGAACACATCAAACTTCAACCTTCTACAATTTTTCTTCCATCCTACTGAAGGAAAACAAAAAAAGGAACCAGTTAAGACCGTAGCAAGAAAGACTTTGGTCAGATCCAAGGAAGAACTTTCCAGCAGTAAGTGTTAGAAAATTCTGAGACAGGCTCCTGAGGAAAATAGTAAAATCCTTATTCCCTAGATATACTTAGGACCAAATATAGTCCTTTCGGGTCTGGAATAGTTTTGATATGGTCTTACCTCGAAGAAACTAACTGGACTGATTTCTAGGTGGACTCTCTTTCAGCTTGCAACAAGACATCCATCTGCCTCATTCCCAACAGGCTATGTGTCTTCTCTGAACTGGCCCACCAGTAGCCAGTAGAGAAAGTAGGTTCAGACAAACATTCTCCCAGGGCCAGGAGAATGACCAGGATTAGAGAGCAATGCCCAGCCCCAGGATCAGTAATGGGGAGGTATTAGTCATCTCTCTCTTCAGACCCAGGCTCCATTATTTTTGCCGGAAATGTGAGAACAGCTCCCACTAATAACGTGTGGAATCATTTCCAACTATTTGCCTTTCAAGTCAGCCTCTTCAGGTCGGGTGACATATCTCGTTTAACAGGGGGTGCCATTAGAGGGAAGATTTAACGTGCGGCTAAAAGCATTTGTAGCAGGAGCTGTGGGAGGGTTCCTTTTTAAGCTTCTCCCAGTGCTATTGGGTTTTGTTCTCTTCTGAAGGAGGTCGGTGATTAACTCTCCCCTGCCCGGAGCTTCCCTTGGCATGGGAAGGGCTGGCATGTTGTTGCAGTAGAGATCTCCTTACCCTACTCTCAGCCCTACGAGTCAACACTTGCTTTATCTGAAGCTGGGTGCTCTTTAAAGCTGGGATCCAAGGGAACCAACAGTGGTTCAGTCCAATTCAGTCCAATCCAACTAGCATGTGTTAGGCTGATTGGTGAATGAAAGAGTGAAAACTCAACTAACTTGCTCTATCACTGGCCCCAGACCATGATTCGTATCCTGTTCAACCATCCAACAGCGAACCAAAAGTTTGCCTGGCACAAACTTCTTGGCATCCTCCCTGCTGCCATGTAACTCAGGAGGCTGAGTTAGGAAAACCTCAAGTGTAAATTCAGCAGAGACATCCTCCCTGATGAGTGAGACTAATTGGGGTTCAGTTGTGACAATCTCTTCCCCTATTGATGCTGCTTACAGTCCCTGTGACTGGATAGACCTCCACTCCCCAGGCTACCTCGCCTTCTCTAAGTATTGTATTTCCCATTAAAATGAATGCTCCTCAAGGCCAGGAACTATCACTCCTACCATTGAGTTCCTGACACAGGCACAGAGTCAGGATGGAGTTAAGGACTGAACCTATGATGCCAGGAACTATTAGATGAGGAAACTCACTTTCCCAATCCAAGTCAATGTCTTCTTTGCAACTTAGAGTGGTGGAGAATTGCAGAAAACACTAACAGGTTTATTGACTTTATTTATGGTGGTGGTTGTTCCATCATGTCAATGGCGTATGACTCTTCATGATGCCATTTTTGTTTTCTGGACTGGTTTGCCATTTCCTTTTCAAGCTCATTTTAGAGATAAGGAAACTGAGGTAAACAGGATTTAGTGATTTGCCTTTGTTCACACAGCTAGTAAATGTCTGAGGCCAGATTTGAACTTGGGAAGATCCATTTTCCTGAAGCCAGACCTAGCATTCTATCCACTACTCCCCCAAACTGCTCTAGGCTGAATTTTTCAGAGTTGGGATTTGAACCCAAATCTTCCTAGATGCAAGGCCAGGTGACTATCCACTCCATGAGAATATTGACTCCCCATTTGTTGATCAGATGATTGGCCCATTGATTGGACATCAAAATAATACAACCCCTACCCTCATATAGTTTATATTCTACTAGTGGGCTATATCATATATATATGTACATATATATATAAGAGATAGCTCCACTTTGCTCAGCCTTTCTGTCTGCTTGATTTTACCCACATTGGTGAGCTGGTATTCTCCAAATATTCCCTATTTGGGCATTTTTCATACAACTACAGCCTCAAAGGCAGGACCAAAAAGTTTCAGCCAAAAGTCATTAGGGTTCATGCCAATACGTGGTAGCCTATCACTTCCCTTCAAGTCCTAACTAAAATTCCACCTTATACAGGAAGCTTTCCCTAACCTCTCTGAAGTTTATTGCCTTTCTCTGTTAATTATTTCCAATTTATCCTGTACGTAGCTTGCTTTGTTTATATGTGTTTGCTTATCATCTCCCCCCCCCCCATTAGATTGTAAGCTCCTTGAGGGCAGTAACTGTCTTTTGACTCTTTTTGTATCCCCAACACTTAGCACAGTGCTAGGTACATAGTAGGTACTTAACAAATGTTTATTGAAATTGAACCAAATTCTTCTTACCAACTCAGTACAAATGGTTATCTTGGAAATCCCAGGGCAGCAGAAACGCATAAGACGAGGATTTGAAGTGGAGGGCTTTACTTTCCTTGCTAATGCCTTTGAAATATTAATAATAATAATATTAAGCATTAGCATTTATGTAGCTTTAAGGTTTGCAAAGCTCTTTTACATGTGTTATCTTATTTGAGCCTCACAACAACCCTGGGAGCTAAGTATTCTTATTATCCCCATTTTATATAAACTGAAAGATTGGGGTTCATCCTTTGTTTTCCTTTAGAGGACCAATGGGGTAATATCTTGACATATGAATGAACTGGATTTAAGTGAGGTAGAGCTGCATGAAGTCATTAGCCTCATTCTTCAGAGCTCTTCAGGAGCAGCTGGTAGCTCAGTGGATGGAGAGCCAGGCCTAGAGACGGGAGGTCCGAGGTTCAAATCTGACTTCAGACACTTCCCAGCTGTGTGACCCTTGGCAAGTCACTTAAACCCCATTGCCTAGCTCTTATCACTCTTCTGCGTTGGAACTGATATACAGTATTGATTCCAAGATGGAAGGTAAGAGTTTTTAGAAAAAAAATAAATTAAAAATAAAAATAAAAAGAGTTCCTCAAGCTCTCCTATCAGAGGTGTTGGTCCTCCCTGAACACCCCATTCATCCCACTGAGTGATTAAGGATCATGAAGTGAGGGAACATCTGAGGCTGTGTTTACATTTGGGTCTTCCTGACTCCAGGTCCAGCACCCTCTACCCACTGCCCCACTGAGTGCAGCCCATTTCTCCACTAGTCGGTGTACACAGTGACTTTCTTTTACACTTTTATGGCCCCTGCTTTCAGGACCTAGAAGGGTCATCCATGATACTCTGTCCCCAGACCAGAGGCAGGCTCAGGGTGGCAAGAAGGGAGCACAAACCACTTTTCACTTTGTGAATAAAGGACTAGGGAGAAAACCAACCCATTTTGAAAGCCCTCCCCTGGACCTTCAGCCTGAAAGGCTGACTTTTCACTGGGCATGTTGGACCTTCCCTCCCCAGTTTCAATTTAGAAAGTCATCTTTATAAATTAGTTTTTGAAAAGCCATGACAAGACTCCCTTCCACTCCTTTTATAAACAACTTCCCCAGTGGAATCACAACATGGCGGGAGAGAATGAAATCAGGGCCCTTTCTAGGCTGCTAGTTGATGTAGCAGATAAAGTAGTGGACTTGGAGTCAAAGAGACTTGAGCTTGAATTCTGCCTCAAACATTCACTAGCTGGATGACTACTGTGTTCTTGGCCTCAGTTTCTTCCTCTTTTACATGGGGATAGTAATACTCCCTTCTCTGGGCTGTTGTAAGGATCAAATGAGATAGCATATAAAATACTTTGTAAACATAGCACTTTGGCAGCTAGGTAGCTAGGCCCAGAGGCAGGAAGGCCTGAGTTCAAATCTTGTCTCAGATATTTACTAGCTATATGATCCTAGGCAAGTCACTTAAGTCTGTTTACCTTAATTTCCTAAACTATAAAATGGGAATGAGGGTAATTAGGTGGTGTAGTAGATAGAATGCTGGTCCTGGAGTTAGGAAGATTCATCTCTCCTGAGTTCAAATCTGCCTCAAGCACTAGCTATATGACTCAAGACACTAACCATATGATTCTGGGCAAATCATTTAACCCGGTTTGCCTCAGTTTCCTCATTTGTAAAACAAGTTGAAGAAGAAAATGGCAAACCACTCCAGTATCTTAAACAAGAAAATCCCAGATAGAGTCATAGTGAATCAGACACAGTTGAGACAAATGAACAGCAACAATACACTATACAAAATGCTGGCAAGTTCTTACTTCTGGTAAGGCCTGAAGTTGCCATGGGACCCTAGTAACTCAGATCTGCTAGGAACAGTCTGGACTGGAAGCCAAAAGCTAAAGCCAGCTTCTGTTTGGGGAGTCAGACAAGGGACCCCTTTTGACTGTCTTGTACCATCCTTGCTAGTGGTCACAAATTAAAGACAGTGTCCTTGAGCCCTATGCTGTGATCCTTCATATGTTGAGTTCTACTTCTCCACCAAACCAACCTAGTTTAATTCATCAAATATTAAGTGCTTTTTATATGTAAGAGAGGATGCTAAGAGCTGAGGGATACAAGGATGAAAAAAAAGTCCTTGAAACTTCAAAGAGCTGGAAATCTACTGAAAGAAGATAAGTCACCAGAGCTGGCCAACACCCTTATCCTTTTGTTCCTTAATAGACCTAATTCACTTCCTAAGAGCCAGATTGACTAGGTAAGGGTATGCCTAGAGGCCATTGTGCCAGGTAAGGAAAGATGAGGATGTTATTTTCTTATTCCCACCAACAACCACAAAAGACTTCCTTCCTCCTAAAAATAGCTGATATATATATGTGTGTGTGTGTGTGTGTGTGTGTGTGTGTGTGTGTGTGTGTGTGTGTGTATTCCAGACACTTCAGTGATGAGTGAAAATCTACATAGCAGTGGGAGAGCAAACAAACAAATGCTACAGTCACTGAGCCAATCAGTGCCCAGGATACATAACACAGTGCTGTGGTTGGTTGCCTTTCATCAGCCAATCGTGTGCATATACAATCTCACATTGGAAAAATTGTTCAAGTGATAGTGGCATACTGCATATCCATTGTGTACAGTATGGTATTCATCTACAAAATCTGGCGATATAGTGAAAACTCTATGATATAGAATTAGATTTAAAAAAGAAAAAAAACATGATACAGAGAAGTCATGATAAGTGAACCACGATAAGTGAGGCATGACTGTACTGTAGGCCCCCATATGTGTTGGGGATGTATTTTAAGGTCTACCATGGGTTATTGAAATAATATATTGTTTATATTTGTTTGCTTGACACATGCTGGCCCCATCTATAACATGATTTTCTTGTATATACATACGTATAATAAAGTTTAATTGACACACATTAAGACATTATCAGCATTAAATACAGTAATAATAAAGTACATTGTACATTATTATTCAGCACTGTACAGTAGTTCCCCCTTTATCCAATGAAGGGAATGTTCCAAGACTCCCAGTGGATGCCTGAAACTATGGAAAATATCCAACACTTTACAGACAGTTCTTACTTTAATTTTTAACACATATGTTAACTTAACTATATAGTAGTGTGCTCTCTCCCTACTCCTGCCCCTCAGCTCCATGTTCTGTGGCAAACCATTCCTCACATCCCAAAAATACTCTCCAAGTGAAAGCAAAAAAATAGTGTGCCTTCCATGGCCATGAGTAAGCTGTTTACACATGTAGACCTCTGATGCAGAGTAAAGACCTTTGCTGATCGTGCCACCCATTCAGACCACAGATGATAGGGAACTAGTTTGGGGTTTTTTTAACCATTACCTTCTGTCTTAGAATCAATAATGTTTATTGGTTCCAAGACAGAAGAATGGCAATGGGGATTAAGTGACTTATCCAGGGTCACATAGCTACAAAGTGCTTAAGGCTGTATTTGAAACAAAGACTGCCCAACTCTAGGCTTGGCTCTCAATCCATTGAGTGGCCTAGTTGTTTCCTATAGTGTTTTAAGGTTACTTTCAAATCATTAATCTCAAATGATCCCTACAACAAGGAAATGGAGGTTCATGGCTAGTAAATTTGGGTCTCTACCAGCTTCAAATCCATTGTTTTTTCCATTGGATCACACAGTCTATCTAATAATAAAAGTCCTTTTCTCACCATCCCCTGCATGAATTAGGTCATATTATTATTTTACCAATGAGGGAACTGAGAGATTCAATGATCTTTCCAAAGTAATACAGGTAGTCAATGGAGTAGCCAGGGTGTACACTCAGATCTCCTGACTCCCGAGACTGGTGATCTTTCCAGTATACCATGGTAGTTCTCATGGTTGATGACATCAGGAACAAGAAAGAAATGGAAAGGAGAAAGGAGACATCTGAGAAATGATTCCAAACTATGGAGGGGAATGCAAACGGAGAAGATTACTCACTTTCCCCTGAGAAGAAGGGGTGACCCACTAAGGATGTGGGAAAAAAGGGAAAAGCAAGGAGGCAGCTCTGCCCACAAGGGCTAGGCAATGTAAACAAGCTTTCCTGGAAGATTTCCATCCAGATCAGGTATCTGGCTGGGAATGGTGGATGAGATGTTGCCAACACCAGCTGACCTCACCAACCCCTACTTAGTCAACATGCAGCATAAACAGGAGATGGAAGGCAGGGCTCTCTCTTTCTCAGCTTTGGAAAAGCTCTCTAAACAAAACTCAGTTCTAAGGGGTTGATCACCACCCTCAGAGAGGGGGATAGGACCTCATCTGAAGTTTAAAGCAGGGAAGTGGGTTGATAGCTGAAGAGGAGGCACAGGGCTGCCTGCCTGAGATGAGTTTGGCAACCACTCCAAAGAGCAGCCTTTCAATCGCCCCATTTGTCTGAACCCTCAGAAGCCCCTGCTGCCTGCTGCCCACCAGGCTAATGGGTGGTGAGCAGTCGGGGCCATGGCCTCTGTCTGCAGCTGGCTGATGGTATGCTGCTTTGAAGGCAGGATGGGAATATGACTTCCCCAGTTGCATGAAAGGGCAAGGATGTCTAAACTCATTCCCCTAGTTCCTAGCCCTGTCTACCAGTGTCCAAAGGACATTAAAGGAAGCACAGAATCTCAGAGGCTGATCTGAACAAGAATCTCCTCTGAGGCATACCCAGCAAGGGATGGATGGAGACCCCCTGTAAGGACTTTTCCATTCCCTACCTCCACAGGCAGTCCTCTGAATTTGGGGACAGCTCCAATTTTTAGGGAGTCTTTCCTTGTAATACAACTGAATTTGTTTCTTTGAAATTTCTGTCTATTGTCCCTGCATTTATTTTTCCCATACCCTTACCTTCCATCTTAGAATCTATACAGTGTATTGGTTCCAAGGCAGAAGGATGATATGGGCTAGGCAATGGAGGTAAAGTTACTCACCCAGGGTCACCCAGCTAGGAAGTGTCAGAAGTCAGATTTGAACCTAGGATTTCCCATCTGTAGACCTGGTTCTGAATCCACTGGCCCACCTAGCTGTCCACCCCCCAGATTGGTTTTTAAAAGGCATTGATTCCAGCTTATGACCTCCTTCATGACAAGGATGCAGGTATGTTTGAATGTGGGGTGGTGGGGAGAGGTACAAAGCAGAATAAGGAAGGACTGAGTAAAGAGGTTGAGGGAAAGGAGTCAGTGAAGGACCCTTCCCCCCAAAAGCTGAGCTGCACTGTTCTCTGAGTGGCAGAGGAGACAGAGGAAGAGTCTGATCAGAGACTTTCCTAGGCTGGACGTTCACTCAAAACTCAAGGAGGAAAAGCAGATTGAAATACACCATTGCTAATGAAAAAGGATGGACTCGGGATTCAGTGGGGCTCCAGAGATCTACAAAGACAACGGGGCTAAGAGAACCAGAACCCCTGGGATGTCCCCAGGATCTCTTCCCAAAAGGCCCAGGGAATTGGGGGGAGGGGTAGAGGGGAGAAGGGTGTTTTTGGCAGCAAGAACAGGATTAAAATGCTGGACAGAAATGGGCCAGTGGGAGAGGGAGATTAGTAGACAGTGTAGATGTGCCTCTGCTCTTTACAGCAGTCTCTGTGGACTTCACAAGGAGGCAGAAGAGAGGAGAGAAAGAAGAAGCAAAAAGAAAAAGAAAAAAGGTGAAGGAGAAAGAAGAGAAGAGAACGAGGCTGTTCTGTTCCTCTCCACATCAGCATGGGTTTCTGCTGGTGTTTCTAATCACCCTGCTGCAGCTCCAGCCAGCTCATGCCCTGCAACCACTCCCCAGGACCTGTCAGCATCCTGACAGTGATTACCCCTCTGATGAGGGGAGCAGAGAGCCAGGCCACTGGACGGCTGCTCTCCGGGCTCAGCGCAGGCTCCTTTTGCCTCAGCCCCACTGGCTGCCTCCTGCAGTAATGAGGACTCAGCGGAATGGGCTCTGGCTATTTTTATGCCTTTTGCCTGGGAGTAAGCGGCTGGACAGTAGGGAAGGCTTTCCACCTTCCATCCATCCCATGCAGGCTGGGGCTGCCCAGACCCAGCCCTGTCCCTGCCCAGAATGTGTTAGCCATAATCCACTGGACTTGCCATTGCCCATCCTTGATCCTTTCCCCCCACCGCTCCCTAAGCCTCACAATGGAAGCCCAGAGCCACCCTGCCCCCAAGCTCTTTCCTCATAAGTCCAGAGCTCCCTTTATGCCATTGAACTCTTCACTGGAAAAGTAAACAGCTGAGGGGAACAAGAAAATCCCTGAGACACCTCCGCTATAAGAGATCTGGGAGGGAGGGAGGAGAGGCAGAATCTGCGACTCCTATGACCAGGTCCATGCAGATCTCTCTAGTTGAACAGCCCAAGTGACCATTGCCTGCCAGGGCTGAAAAGCTCCAGTCCTGGGAAGGAGTGTCCCTTTCCACTCCCAGCCTGCCATCAAGTTCTCTGGAGGCAGCCATCAGTCTTGTGTCCACAAACCAACCTCTAGAACCTTCTGAAGCCTCACCTAAATTAGCCTCCCGGTGTCTATACCCTTGGGAAAGCTAAGTGGTACAATGGATAGAGTACCAGGGCTAGAGTCAGGAAGACTCGTCACCCTGAATTCAAATCTAACCTCAGACACTGATTGGATATGTGACCCTGCTTACCTCAGTTTCCTCGTCTGTCAAGTGAGTGAGAGAACGAAATGGCAAGCCGTTCCCATGTCAAGAAAACCCCAAAGTGTTGGATGTGACTAAAAAACCACTGAACAAGAAGTCTACAAATGCATTCCCTTGTCAAGCACACTCCCCCCTGCAGCTGTGCACGTGCCTAGGCAGATCATCTCCTTAGGTGTGGGCTGATCCTCCCTTTCCACTACCAGTGGGAACCCCGTCAGGAGAGATTCACTCCCTGAGTGCTGAGAGCTCCAGCTTGGCTACTGAGTGGTACTGGGCTCAAGCCAAGGTCAGTCCCATCCTGAGAAAGATGCCACAGGAGACCGGAGAGACCTACTTCATCTCAGGCACCATCATGTTACACTGGATGACTTCTACTCCTTGGGTGACCTTGGGTGAGACTTCACCTTTTCAAACCTCAGTTTCTTCATCTGTAAAATGAGGGAGTTGGACTGGATAACCTCCCAGGTCCTGAGCAACTCTAAATCTGTAATCCAAAGGTCAGATGCAAGAGTAAGATCGAGGCTCTTCTCCTCCAAATAGACTTGAAAACCGTTGCCAAAAATGAATTCTCTCTTTCCTGGTTTGCTGAAGAGTTCTGGGCTAAAAGTCAAAAGACCTGATTCCAGATTCTGCTTCTAATTTATTCTATAACCTTGGATGAGTCACCACTACCACATCTGGGCCCCAGACTCCTCCTCTGTGAAATAAAGGGGTTAGAAGGTCCCTTCCAGCCTTGATGTTTTCATTATTCTAGCTATGAGGGTGTTTATTGTTTGTACCACACAATCCAGCATCTACAGCCTTGTTTCATTCTCTAATTGTTTTATATATTTAAGTCTTGACCGTTTAAGTGGCATCGTGGATGGAATACAGGGTCCAGGGTCAGGAAGACCTGAGTTCAAAACCAGCTTCAGGCACTTCCTAGATGTTCAGCCCTGAGCAAAACACTTAACCCTGTTGGTCTCAGTTTCCTCATCTGTAAAATTAGTCAGAGAAGGAAATGGCAAACCACTCCAGTATCTCTGCCAAGAAAACCCCAAATGGGGCAACAAAGAGAGTCGGACACAATTGAAAAATGACTGAACAAGCCTTACTTCCCCCAAGAAGACTGTAAGCTCTCTAAGAGCATCCACACTTTAAATAATTATGATCTATCCCCTCCCTACCTCATGAAGGTCCTAGAATGGGACAAAGAAAGAAAGGTGCTTTGTTGAATGTTTATTCAAAGGAAAACAAGCATATATTAAGAAGTACCTACTATTTACAAGGCACTATCCTAAGTGCTGAGGATTCAAACATGAGAAAAAGAAAAAAAACAATCTCTGCCATCAAGGAACTTACAATCTACTGAAATGATTGATCGATTAATTTTCTCGGGGAACCTGTTCCCAAGGAAGGCACAAGTTTCCAGGCATGGGAAGTTTCCCTTCTCAACAGCTTTCCTAGATAAAGAGAAACCAAGCATTGTGGTGAATATGGAGGTGTGGGCTATTCCTTTTCTGTCCTCTCTCCCTTTTTCCCTGTCTCCTGGATCCCTGTAGGTTTGTGGGGCCAGTGCTTGTGTCTCTCAGCAACAGCAATCGGCTGTCGCTGGGCTGGAGCTTCACCCTATGCTGCGTTCATAAATTAATCTCCCGGGATTAGATTCTGTGTTTTAGTAACACTCCCGAGGCATTGTATTTACACATTAATAATAAAAGAAAAAAGCGAGACAAGTTCTGACAACTTTCAATAACATTCAGAAATAAAGTGTGAGGCGCAGAAGTGTCCAAAGTTAATTAAGACCGTTTGGTGCTGGCGGGGGCAGGGAAGGGGTGCTTGACTTCCTCCGACAGGTGCTATTTCTGAAACCCAATTTCCCTGTTTATAAAGTACCTGATGCCTGCAGGAGAGAAAAAATAAGAATGAGCTTGATGAGCGAAACTTTCTTTTATTTTCCTTTGTAGCAATGTTAGGAGGATTCCCAATGTTTACAGCAGATCTCGAGCAAGTTCCCCTCAGGTGAGAGCAGATCCATTGGACAGCACAGCCAAAAATGGATTAAAAGCCTGAACAGTCCAAATCCCACTCTGAGCTCTCAATTTATTTTCACTCAGGGTCCCAACCAGAAGCAGAGAAGACAAGAAGTCAAGATGTGAGTGGGAGATGGAAATGGGAAAAGGCACTTGTCTTTAATCCTTGCCTCCTGGATTTCCAGGCCCAGGAAGATGCCTAGCAGAGGACATTCTGGAATCAAATGAGTCTAAATATTGGAAGAATGGAATGACCTCAAGTGTTATCTAGATCAATCCCCTACCTCATTCAGGAATCTACTCTCTATAGCCTCCTTGAGGGGAGATCATCAAAAGACTCTGAAATTATCTACTCCAACCTCCTTGTTTTATAGATGAGCAAATGGAGGGCCTCTGCATGTTTGAGCCATTTGGGTAGTTTCATATCTTCTCTTACCCTAATCTTGAAACCAGGAAGCAAAATCAGAGTTAAAGGAAAACCCCTATTTACCACAGGAAGCTCACTGAGAAGAATTCACTTGATTTTACCCTCAAAATCCAGGTACAGAGATTGCATTGAATAATCCCTTCCCAATTACGTGCATGTTAAGATTATACCCCCTTTTGCTTACTATTGGCCCAATGTTACATTTTGTTTCAAGGTTGCCATGACCAAACTATGTGTCAGCATGACCAGCCTACTGCTAAGAATTTAGACATCCTTAATCCGGCTTCCCATTTAGAATATTAAATAGCAAATGTTAACAAATTTCTAAGACGTTGAATGGTTTTCAAATGACATCATAGAAAGAAAGTTCAAAAGAATTGAGATTGTTGTCAGGAAAAGAGAAGCTACACAGCCAGAGGGAGGAGTGTGACAGATATTTCCAACATACATAAGAGGAATTTGATTTTTTTTTCTGTAAAATTCCAGGTAGAAGAATAAATAAAGGAATGTTTTTTGGATTAATATGTTAGAATTTGCTAACAATGATGAAGTCTAAAATGAGTGCTGTTTTTTTCACAACATCTTGATAGACTGAAGTATATTCTGAAGAGGGCAACCAGGATAGTGAGAAGATTAGAGATTATGCCTATTGTTGTTGTTGTTGTTCAGTCTTCATTTTCAAGAGGACCAGTGATGTCACAGGGTGATGTCTTGACTTTCCACCGAATTAGATTTAAGTGAGGCAGAGTTGCATAAAGCCATCAGCCTCACTCTCTCTTCCAGTCATTGAAGTCCATTGGCAAGGAAAGGTCAAGACAACTGGCAATGACCCAGGGTACAGTGGATGAGCTTGGTGTCTTTAATGTCTGAACAAGTTCTGAGTGTTCCACAGTGCCTGCTCCAGCCACCGTCATGGCTAGAACATGGTTGGAACAAATCATTCTCATCTACTATGTCAGTTAGGGAATTGCAGGATATTCAATTTAGAGCTGGCAAGGACCTTAGTTACCATCTTATCCCACCTCTTCATCTGTAAGATGAGGAGATTGAGGTCATGAAAAGCCAAATGACTTGCCCAAGGCAATACATGCAGTAAGAGATGGAGACAAGATTTTTAACCCAAGTACTCTAAGACAAAACCAGTGCTTTTCTTACTATACCCCCCTGTCTGTTTAGCCTATAGAAGAGAAGGCTTAGGTGGAACATGATAGCTGTCTTCTAGTATTTAAAGGCCTGTCATGCAAAGAAAGAATTATGCTCGTTCTGCCAAGCTGAGGAAGGTTGAACTAGGAATGATGGATAGAAGTTGCAAAAAGGCAGATTTCAGTTCCCTGTAAGGAAAACTTGTTACAGACTAGTTCAATGAGCTTTCTCAGAAGGCCACAGACTTTCCATCATGGAAGATGTTCAAAAAAACACAAGAGACCACTTGCTAGAAATATTGTAGAGCAGAAGTGTCAAACTGGTGGCCTTCCAGTAAGGTGGGAAAGAGATTAAAATGTATTGGGGAATGTTTAACAAAATAAATAAAAATAAGATGCAATGTAGATAATGTTAAATTATGGTTTTTAAGTTAACATGATGTCCGGAGGGATCTTGCTTCTATTTGAGTTTAATACCACCTTTGTAGAAGGGATGCCTTTCCATTTGTGTTTTAATTTTGGTGGCTTTTGTCTCTTCCAGACAGAGAAATTGAGAAATTATATTCCTTCACATGCAAATAATCAATCAATCCACAGGCATTTATCAAGTACTACTAAGTCATTAAAAGGGCTCAAAGGGAGGTTGAAAGCCCACTTAGCAGGGGATGCCTATTTTCTGTAGAAAGATGAATTAAATATCCTTCAAGGTTCCTTGCAGTTGTAAGATTTTAAGATTCTTTGATGACATGATCTAAGTTCCCCCCACCCATCCCCAAATACTCCTTGTTGAATACCTTGATCTAAGTACAACCGGCCCCCTTGCTAACCATTGTAGGTTGCCACAAATTAACTTTGCAAATATATTTATATGGAACCACAAATCGGAGCAACCAAGTGATTTCCCAATGAAAAGTTCAGCTACCTGTTTGCTCAGGGAGAAGCAGCTCATCCTAGTCAGGTAGATCATCCCCTGGACTCACATGCCAGTCACCGGAACTCTCGCCTCTCTCAAAGCCCTGTGTTTGCAGTGGGGCAGAGAGGAAATCCTGAATGGCAAGGAATACTTGAAAAGTACTAAGAAGCAGCCAAAGTAGTCCATCCATTGACTGAGTCGCAAAGAGGGCCATTAATGCTAAGCTACAACCAGTGGAACACAGAAAACGGCATTAAAGGATTTACTTTTCCTGACCATAATTCACAGTTAATGTACATTTGATGTTTAATGTATGAACCACAGGTGACTTCAAACTTGCATGGCCTTTTCTAAATAGTGTTTTAATCTAGGTGGGTTTTTTGAGGGTTTTTTTTTTTTAATAGAGGTTCATACACTGGGTCTGTCAGACAAGAGGGGGAGGGGGGAGGCAGAGCTAGGTGTGAGAATCCAATGTGGGAGCAGGCTTTTGTTCAGTCCTTTATTGAGGTTTTACCTCTAATCTCTCCCTTTTTGATGCAATTTAAGATTAAGGAAATGAAAGGCAAGGCTGACTGTGAACAGTTTTACAAACAGGACAGCCAAGGGGCCTTCAGAAGACAGTTTTGTAAAAGGCTTTGGACTGCAATCCCCAGAAAGGACTGAGGCTGGAAGGCCTGGAAACCCTGCCTCTGGGTGTCGGTGCATGTGGGTGTGGGTGTGTCTTGACCAAACCCCAGAGATGGGGAGGAGGAGATGAAGCCTATATGCCTATCTGCCTTCCAGTTAAAAACGGATTTTCAGCTTTGAAATAGAGAATTATGGTTTCCCTCATAATCCAAATAACTGACTAGTGTAAGACCTAAGAGGCCAGCTAGGGAACTGTCAGGAGACCTGGAGCTAGTCATGTGTCTGTTTTTAATTAGCTTCATAGGAAGAAGCAACTGACCACCATCAATAGTCTCATTTCTTTAGGTGAAACAGAGAATGGAATCAGAGTACCTGAGTTTAAATTCTATTCCTGCCACTTTCTCCTAAATGAGGCAATTAGGGAGCAAAGTGAATAAAGCAATAGCCCTAGGGTCAGGAAGACCTGAGTTCAAATCCTTCCTTGGATACTATCTGTATGACTTTAGTCAAGGTACTTAATGTCTGTTTGCCTAAAATTCCTCAACTATAAATGTGAATAAGATAATATTAGTAAAGCACTCAGAATGGCTCCCAGCACAAAATGCTGTTTAAATGCTAGCTATTATTATCATTATTATATTGTATTTATTATATAATTATATTAATTATAATTATTTCTATTTTGATATAGAAATAATTATAGTTTTTAATATTTATAATTAATAATGATATAATATATCATAATTGTTTTATATATCATATCAGTTTCCCAATCCGTAAAATGAGTGTGTGTTGACCTAAATGGTCCCTGAGATCCTTTCTAGCTCTGCAAAACTAGACAAATCCCTCAGGCTACATAAATTGAGCATTGATATAATAGAATATTACTATGTTACTAGAAATAATGAGTATGAGGAATACAGAGAAGCATGAGGAAATACTGATCCAAAGCTGATCCAAAGTAAGGAATCAGAAAGATAATATGCAAAATTATTGCAATGATGGAAACCTAAAGAAGAAATTCTAAAACTGAACTCTAATTACAATCATTGACCCTGGCATGAATAAAAAGAGAAAATATACTTTCCTTTTTTGCTGGGAAGACAATGGGTATGTAGCAATGCATACATGTACTGTTAGATTCAGTTACTACCTTAACTACTTTTGCTAAACTGATTTTACTATTGTCATTATTTACTATTGTCTATATTTGTGGCAAGAGATGGCTCTATAGAAAGAGAAATTTTTGGAAATTTCCACAATCCAAAACTATCTCCTTCTGCCTACTTAAAGACCAGGTAGGTGTTGCCATGGATAGAATATTTCACCTAGAGTTGAAGGACCTCAGTTCAAATGCTACTTCAAACACTTACTAGCTATGCAACTTTGGAAAAGACACTTAACCTCTGTTTGCTGGAGTTTCTTAATCTCTAAAATTGAGATAATAATAGCATCTACCTCCCAGAGTTATCGTGAGGATAAAATGAGATAAATTTGTAAAGTACATGTAAAGAGTTATTTTTGTTGTTGTTCATTTGTCTTTGTTGTGCCAACTGTTTAAAAGCTCATTTGGGGTATTCTTGGCAAAGATACTGGAGCAGCTTACTATTTCCTTCTCCAGTTTATTTCATAGATGAGGAAACTGAGGCAAATAGGATTAATTGATCTGCCCAGGGTCATAAAGCCAGAAAGGGTCTGAGGCCAGATTTGAACTCAAGAAGATAAGTCTTCCTGACTCCCAGTTGGGTCTCTCTATCCCCACTGCCAGCCAGCTACTGGAAGAGATATATAAATGCTAATTTATTATTACTATTATCATTACCACTTAGGGTGAAATAGCAACAACAACAACAACAAATCAAATCCTTTTTATTAAACAAAAGCTGGGGCAAAAGTAAAACAGGATAAATTCAACAAATAAAACAAGATGTTCAGAATTCAAGTTAAAGTTAAGTTGCAACACAACATATCTCTAATGATCCTATGCTTCCTCTACCATCTTTTTCTCCCCAACTCTTCTTTAACCACAGTTCTGAAATGGGGTTAATAAAATGCAACCAATTTTCTTCCTCCAGCCTATCAAAGGAGGTTGATTGTCCCACCTCTGCCACCTCTGTTCCTCTCTTCTCTAAAACCCAATAATACAGTGGATTGTTCTAAGACATATTTGTTCTACTCATCTACTCATTCTATTTTTTAAGGTAATATTATCATTTTTATTACATTGGATCAGCCTACCCATACACAGTTAATATTTCTCCAATTATTCAACTTCATTTGTGTTAAAATGTTTTTGTAATTGAGTTCATTTTCTTCCTATGCATGTTTCAGAAGGTTAGAACTCCAAGTTACAAATACTTTTAAAGTCAGCAATTAGTTTCCTTTTTTTAATTTTATTTCTATTGTAATACAAAACACATTTCCATATTGGCCATTGTTGTAAGATCACACTCATACAAAAACAAGACCCTAAAATAAAACCCTAAATACACTGATGTAAAAGATAGTGTGGTTTTATCTGTATCTATCCTACTCTAGTTGGATAGTAGTTCTTTCTCTGGAGGTGGATAACATCCCCTGTCATAAGTATATTAGGATTGTCTCAGGTCATAGCATTACAGTCTGCTCATTCAATTGATGGGAGACATAGAATTCAAAGGACTCTCCCTCTCCCCTCTACACATGGGCTCTCCAATCTACAGTGTGATTCTTACTTCAATGGATCTATGATCTCTTCATTGGAGATAAGCCTTCACCTGATGTGGATTAAAGCCTATCTCTCCCACACTGATCCTGTGTTGTTCTTGTCTATGTCCTTCCAAAACTTAGCTATTTCTATGGGAAACTGAGTTGTTCAAAGAATTTCCCCAACCACTCCACTTGACTCAGTAACTACTCAGTCAAAATCCAGTCTTACAGTTTCCTCACAATAGGTAATGGCTCTTGATTATCTATTCCATTATGTGCCAACTCTTTAGCACAGGATTTCAAGTCCTTGAACCAATTGGCCCTACTCTCTTCAACATTTTAACAATGGATGAAAGCATAGATAACATGCTGATCAAATTTGTGACTGGCACAAAGCTGAGAGCAATACCTAACAGTTTAGATGCCAAACTGTAGATCCATAGGACTTTCTTCAGGTTAGAACAATGACTTGATTGAATAGATAAAATGTAGCAGGGATAACTGTAAAGGTATTTCCCACAACTTCCTCCTCTTATATCTCATCATGGAATGAAAGTGGCCCTGAGTTTCCAAAAGATATTTAAATAGAGTGCAAACTACCTCAGGTCCTATCAAGCTGAACAGACTTCAAGAATGGTCCTCATAACGGACTAATCTATCATCAGTAGACCTACCACTTGGCGATTGTGAAGATTGGAGTTAGCTATCTCCTGATTGTAATAATGAAGGTACTTAGCTCTTCCTTTATTGTGAAGATTGAATTGTAATCCAGTCTATTTGATGTTGATCTACTAATTTTAACTACAAAAAGGTGTTAAGTAACTACAAAAGGTGAACTAAACAAGAAAAGGTTTTAAGTAACCCAAAAAGGTATAATCTAACCAAAGAAGGTGTGAACTAAAGAGTGGGCAGTCCTGGAAAAAAAGTGTCTTTAAAAAGAGGACCAGAGGCCAGAAGAAATATATATTCTATTGGAGATTTGAGTTGGATGGAGGATCTCTGACTCGGAGTGGGACTGGAGGAACTGGATCACTGGAGGAGCTCATGCAGGAGACGTCAGACTGCTTTCCATTTTAGACTGTCACCATTGGTGAGTGAAAGGCTGACTTAGTGACCCTGCCTTTCTCGGAAGGCTCTCTCTCTTTCTCTCTCTCTCTCTCTCTCTCTCTCTCTCTCTCTCTCTCACTCTCTCTCTCTCTCTCTCTCTCTCCTTTTCTCTCTTCCTTAATATCTTCCCTCTATTGTAAATAAATTACCATAAATTCCAACCACAATTAAATTTAACATCATGAATCCTTTGGCCATGGAAACCCATAGAACAAAGAACAATTCAAAATGGCCCCTTTTTGCTTCTGTGAATAAGTGACAGAGAGGTGGAAAGAGGGGCAAAGAGGAATAAAAATTGAATTGTTTTTAGACTATGCATATAAATTAATAGACTATAGTAAATATTTAAAATAAATTTTAAATATAGACTATAATAAATTACTAGACAAATAATGGACTACACATATAAATTAAGCTATTGATACTTTAAATGTGACATTTTGCTCAGTGACCAAGAAACAAAGATACTACTAGAGTATGTCATAGACCCTTTTGTATGTCATGGACCCATTTGGAACTTTGAGGAAGTCTGGGGACTCCCAAGAATAATTTTTTTAAATTACAAAATAAAATATATAGAATTACAGAGGAAACCAAATTTATTGAAATACAGTGTGTGTATGTATATATCATACTCATTTTTAAGTTCACTGCCCTCAGATTAAGATCCCCTCATCTCAAGCAATACGTTTTGGTTCTGATGATACATTTAGAGCCCTGTAAGAGGTTTATTAATCTAAGCCCTGTGAACATGTACTTTAAAAAAATATTTTGATAACTATATTTCAAAATAATTTTTTCCCTTGTAATCCTATGTGTTTTATTTTATGGATTTAAAAACATTTTTTCTGAGAAGGGATCTCCATTAGAGTGCCAAGGGGGTCCACAACATGGAATTCCTGTTGCAAATGAAATAAGAAGATAGAAGGATTTGCAGGTAAATATATGACTTACAAGTTCTTCCTATAGAAAAGCAAATAAGGAAATTAACAACCTTGGTTTGCTTGTGTTTCTAAAAGTGAAAATAAACACCATTTTCTAGGACATTTGGATTTCTGGTATAATTGTATTACTGTGCTCATGAAAAATATTTGCAAAATAGACCACCATGAAAATAAATGCACCTAAAGCACCAACATCTATTCCATATAATGATGAAGTAGAGAAATTACTCAAAAAACTCAATACAGTACTCCAAATTAAATCAATAAACAGATATTTCTTAAGTGTCTACTATGAAATAAAGGTAAAAATTAAACAGTCCTTGCCCTCAGGGAGTTTGCATGTTATCAATCAAATCAACATATATTTTAATACTTGGTGATTTCATTGCAAAGGTGAACATAGAGAGCTACAAAGTACATCGTAAAACTTCATTCAGGGAATACAAGGACCAAAAGCTCTTAGGCTGTACAGAAGTCTTATATCTATATATTATGAATACATTTTATTTCTTTAAAATAAAAAGAAAAATGTTAGAAATGGTAAGCAAAAAATAACATCACAAAAAATGAAATCAATTATATTTTAACAGGCAAGGAATGACTGGCTATCAACATGGGAGTAATTTCCAAATCAGCCATCTGTGTACAGTCAGACCACTAGCTTGTTAGGGCAAAGAGCAAAATCAATACCAACCTAGAAGAAAGAATAAAAATGAGAAGAAAAGATGGTATTCAGCTAAGGCAGCTCCAACCTGACCTATTTAAACCGGATCTTGACACAAAAGGCAAAGAAAAAAAAACAGGAAAAAATAAAAGAGCACACATCCATACAAACTATTAGAATTTCCTAGAGAAGTTTAATAGATGTAAATCAATTGCCACAATGAGGAGACCAAAAGAACCTAGAAACCACCTCGGCCAGCAATGACTTGATCTCCTTGGCAAGCAAAGAAATATGACAGGCAAAGGAAATAGTAATTTAGAATATAAATAAGTTTACAAAATCTTATGGAAGAGAAGATTTAAACAGTGTTTACCTCACAAAGTGGGGGAAAAAAAAAAACAAAACCAAATTTCCTGAAAGTTAGTCAAAGATACTTCAAATCACTGAAAGGGCATTTAAAGATGCAATATGATGAAAGATAATGTAATGACAAAATGAAAAAAATTGATAAAGACTTTTATAACCAACTTTCCTCCACCTATTATAGTAGAGTCACCACAGTTGAATTCTAATGTCACACATGTACTACATGAAAAGTAGACATTACAATAAAGAAAACATAGATGGAAAGAATGTTTGGACCAAACCTGGTCTACACAGAAAAGACCTGTAATGGAATTGATGTTTTTAACATATTGAGATATTGGTATTCAAGATATATTTAAAAAGAGGACAGCTAGGTAGCACAGAAATCACCAGGACTGGAGTTGGGAGAACTTTGTTTAAAATCTGGCTTCAGACACTTCCTAGCTGTGTGGCCCTCCATTTAATGTGGCAAATCATCTAACCCTGATTGCCTGTCCCTTATCACTCTTCTAAAATAATTAATTAGAATTGATGTTAATACAGAAAGGATGGTTATAAAAAAATCTAAAAAAGAGGATATCAAAGAACTGGGTTGAGGGTGTGGCTCTTAAACCTTATTGTTACCCAAAAATAATGACTGTCATTATTGGCATGAATGTTTGTATTCCTACTTCTTTAAATTGTGAGAGTAGTTTATAAATATGTTGAGGACATCCATGATGATGATAATAGAAGGAAGACTTTTGAAAATCACATTCTACCTTAGATTAATAGATATAAGGAAAACAAGATCCCACTGGGCTTACTGCTTATTTTGGTCTTATCACTTGACTCTTCCAAGTCATTAAATCAACAAACATTTATTTCATGCCCACCGTGTACCAGGCTGTGTGCTAAGTACTGATGTTGCAAAGAAAGGCAAAAACAACATCAGCCTTCAGAACTTATAAACTAAAAAGGGGAAACAATATGCAAACAACTGTGTACAAACAAGCCACATACTGCATAAATTGGAGATAATCTCAGGGGAGAGGCACAGGCAGACCAAAAAAAAAAAAAGGCTTCTTGCAAAAGGTAAGATTTTAGTTGAGATCTGAAGGAAGAGGCAAGGAAGTAGAGAATTCTAGGCTTTCAAGATATTCAGTGAAAATGCCTGCAGTTGAGAGATAGAATTTATTGTACAAGAACAATAAGGAGGCTGATGTCACTGGATAGGGAATAAGGTATAAAAAAGAGTAGAAAGGTAGGAAGGGGAAGATTGATAAAGGTCTTTAAAAACCACAAAGTTTCCAATGGTCTCTTAATTGCCAAATACAACTACTTTGTCTCAGTCCTTATCCTTTTTCTCCTCTGTTGTTTTCAAGATTGTTGACTAGCCTCTTCTTGGCACTCTCTACTCTGAGGTTTTGTGACCTTTTGTGCTCTCTCTTAGTTCTCTTCATTTCTGTCCACTGATCCTATCCCCTAATTGTAGACATACTCCAAAGCTCTATCCTAGGCCCTCTTCTCTCTCTACTTCTCTCTAGGCAACTTCATTAGTGCCACTAACTAAATCATCATGTCCAAACAGACAATTCCAAAGTCTACATATCCAGCCTTATCCTTTTTACTGAGCAAAAGAGTCACATTTTTAATTTCCTATTAGACATTTATAACTGTATATCCCATAGGTATCTCAAAACTCAATATTCCCCAAATAAAAGTCATTATCTTTTCACCTAA
Organism: Monodelphis domestica; assembly: GCF_027887165.1. NCBI lineage: Eukaryota > Metazoa > Chordata > Mammalia > Didelphimorphia > Didelphidae > Monodelphis > Monodelphis domestica. The sequence goes on from NC_077230.1 coordinate 236,001,416, forward strand.
ACTCAACTCTCCTCTTAATTTTTCTATGTCTACAAAGGATGCACTTTTTTTTCATTTCATCCCAACAGCAATTGAGATCTTTCAAAGCAGAGTGCAATATAAATTTCCTACATTCTATAATTTTTATTTTTAAAAGCATCAATTATATTGAAAATATCTTTTCTAACAACAGAAAGAATATAGAGAATAAGTCACCCATGTTCAAAACTTCTAAAATATCTCTAACTCCTCATTCTTCTTCATCCCATATCAAATTAATTGACTATTCTAGTTAATTCTACCTGTCTTCATAATGTTCTACCTCATCCACCCCTTTCTTTGCACTCACACTAAAACCACTGGAGTTCAGCCACTCATCACCTTTTGCCTGGATTTTTGCAATAACTTCCTAATTGGAACTCATTTTCTCATGATTGTGTATATACTGCTGGAAATTGGTATCAGAGACTTTTGGGAAAATGTTTTGTAGCAAATGATCTTTCTTTACTACGTTAATATTCCTATGTAAAATTAATTAAATCTGGTAAACCAATTGATATCAGCTCTTCCAAAAAAGGATATGTAGTAGGAAGAAGATTATGCCCAATTACTAGAAAATAATTGTGCAAGAAAAGTAATGTAAGAAATGTCATGAGGTCAGAGTAAATAATGACAGATTTTCTCCATAGTCCCTAGATAAAGAGATCTAGAGGAAGATTCCCACTGCATTTTGTGTTCCTTCTAGAGAGCTTTTATAGGAACACATGGATAAGAATCATACTGGATGGACAAGCATCGACAAATTACTACACTCTTGGAGGATGTAGATATATCAGTGGGATCACAACTCCAACAAACTTTCAAAATAAATGTAAAGTTCTACACATGAGTTCCATAATTCATTCTGCAAGTTCAAGATGGGATAGCCACAGCTAATCAACAGTTCACATGACAAAGATCTGTGTATAGTGAACTGTAAGTTTATTTTTTCTTTATTAACCTTTATTTCATTCTAATAATAAATTTACACTAGGTTTTCCAAAGTTACATGATTCATATTGTCTCCCTCCCCTCCCCTCCTCTGTCCCCCCTTCCAAAGTTGGGGAGCAATTCCACTGCATTATACTCATATGTTATTACTCTAAGTATATTTCTATATTATTTATTTTTAAGAGAATAATCTTATAAAACCAAAACCCCAAATCATATACCCAAATAAACAAGTGATAAATCAAATGTTTTCATCTGCATTTCTACTCCAACAATTCTTTCTCTGGAGATGAATAGCATTCTTTGTCCTAAGTCCCTCAGCATTGTCCTAGATCATTGCATTGCTGTTAGTAGCAAAGTCTATCACATTTGGTTGTCCCACAATATTTCAATTACTGTGTAGAATGTTCTCCTGGTTCTACTTATTTCACTCTGCATCAGCTCATGTAGGTCTCTCCAGTTCTTTCTGAAATAATCCTGTTCATCATTCCTTATAGCACAATAGTATTCCATCATCATCACATATCACAATTTGTTCAGCCATTCCCCAATTGAGGGATATCCCTTTAGTTTCCAATTCTTTGCCAAGTGGACTGTACGTTTAACATAACTGGGCAGGCAAAAAAATTTTTTTTAATCTAACACGATCTTAGAAATAGAAACATTAAAAATAACTGAAGACCAGAACAAGGCAGGTAATCATCCTACTGGCCTCTGCCCTAGTCATGCCACTCTGGGAATATTTTGCTCACTTCTGGACTTCAAGAACATTGGTATACTTGAAGGCATCCAAGAGAGGGTGGACCAGGATGATGATGGAGCAGATCATACCACACAAATATCATTCTATGCAATTGGAAATATTATCTGGAAATGAGGAGACTTAGAGGGACAGGAAAGAATATAAAGAGTTAGTATATAGGAGATGATTGTGATCAGCCTCTCTCATTAAATTTTCTTTGGCCCCTTTGGTCCTCTTTTTGATTTTTCTCTCAACCTACTTTGTATCCTGTTTATCTCAGTATATGTGAAAACAAAAGCCATATATTTTTTCATAAATACACAATTAAGCATTTGTTGCTTTATTTCATTTACTTCAGTGGCTTCTAAATGGTATATAGCAATGATTCCATTTTTTCAAATGACCCCATTCCCTTAAAGCAATTTTTACAAATAATTTTCTTAACTCTCATTTTATTTAAATGAAAATGTTATATCATATAAAGTTAAAATATGCAATAAATATAATTGCATTTATTGATTGATAAAAATCAATTTTAATTTTTAGATTTGTAACTTACAAAATAATAATCACAATAATTGTGAGGGAATTTTGAATATAATTGTGTGGGTGAGGAGATGCCAAGAAGGAATGTAAGTACTCAAAAGATACTCACTGGCATATAAAAGGATGTGGCTCCCTCAACCTTTGGACCCGTCAGCCCACATCTATAGTGCCTCAGCCATACAGCAAGTTAATGCCCCAATTCAAAAGCTCAGGTCTCCTGGGTTTCTACCTTTATATCTGATTGTTATTGCTGAGTAGATTCACAGGTATGAGGGGAGGATGACTTGAGAAATGGATGATCTGGACTTAACACCCCCCTCCAGTCCATCCCACCATCAACACAATGGATGCTGTGATTAGTAAAGTTTGCTAGCTGCTACTTTGCTAATCTTGCATTCCTATCTTTAAATGTAGCTGGCTAAGCCAGTTATTGGGCATATAGGAACATCTCAGTTTAGAGGTGGGTCAAACAGTGACCAAATATAAAGTTATTTCTGTTGGCTAGAGCCTAGCCATGAGTTATTCCTCATAATAATGATGTTTATGTGTTCCATGGGCTCATTTTTTAAGCTCAAATTTTCACAAAGCATATTATATTGATGATATTTCTATTCATAATTCCTTTTTCAACCACTAATAAAGATCAATATTTTCTCTTTATTAACAACTAACCCTATTTCACACAAATGAAATATTACAAGTATTAACAAAATTTGTATTGCTATTGTTTAGTAAACCAAAGAACTATTTATTCACCTATAACCAAAACATAATAATATTTCCAGGTTAAAATATTTATTTCAATTAACTATTCTTGTTCAGATAGAGTAAGACTAAATTGCCATATTTGTCCTCAGCAAATGTGTTCCTTATTCATTCATATTTAGAAATATATAGGTCTTTAAAATAAAATGAGAATTGCTTCTGTACACTCATCAATGATTAATAAGTAGCTCTTTACTCGATTTCATTTACAGGTCAGGCATTTTTAAAATTTGGATACAAATGAAAAATTAGTTTATAGATATATTATTCATAACCAACTTTATCATGAATGCAATCACTTTATCTTTCTGGATCAGAATACAAATTTGAGTACCTTGCATTGAGTTACTTAGAGTTTTCAACTTTTTTTTAATCTGCCAAATATGTAAATTTCATGAAAAATTGTTTTATAAAAGAATTGGCTTGATCTTCATTATTTTAACTAAGAAAAATGGCAATTGCTCCTTTTAGATCAAAACCCCTTTGAAATATTTTGGCATGAGAAAGCCAATGTGTTTTACAACTACATAGAAGGGTCCTGTGGTCTGCTACAATACTGTCACACAATTTTACAAAGAGCCTTCCTTTAAATGGAATGTTTTTACAAAGCTAATTATTCTCACTAAAAACCTAAAAAAAAAAAATATACATAGCTCCTCACTCATATTTCTTAATATAAGTGTTGGTCTATGAAGCATGTAATGCATTAAAATTACATAAGGGGTTATATTTTTAACCAATAATTATAATCCTGCATTTCATCCCAACATCAATTGAGCTCTGTCAGAGCAGAGTCCAATATAAATTTCCCAATTATATAATTTTCATTAAAAAGAGCATCAATTATATGAAAAACATCTTTTCTAATAGCAGAAAGAACATAGAGAAACACTTCTCTAACATCAGTTTCAACAATATATTGCATATATGTAATAAATGAGCATCTTTACAATATATTTTGCTTCATCCATTTGAAACACTGAATAGAAAGATTTTAGTTTCTGTTTTAATAAGAAAGATCTCCAGTTTTCTAAATTCTCCTTTCTACTATATGATCTGCAAGTAAAACCATTTGAAGTAGCTTTGAATATGTTTCACCAAGCATCAAAAAGTTTGCTTTTGTTTATTTTTTTTAAATAGAATTTTCCCTGGAAAAAATAGTTCTCTTGTCTTACCAATATATTGTGGATATACATTTTCAAGATGTTTCAATTTATTAAGTTCTATGTTATTTATAGCTAAATATTCTCAGAAAGAAAATCCAGTGCTCTTTTATCTACATCAATGGAAAGACCAGTGATCCCAATGACAAATGTAATATATAGTATTTTCTGAATTTGGGCTTCTTACTATATGCTTTTGTATCATCTCTATTTTAAAATTTTCCCTTTTTTAATATTAATGTTAGTGACTTTGGTGGATTTTCTCTTCAAGGAATTTACATGACATATATAAATATGTAGAATATACTATATACATATATTTGTACTTAAAATTAACCACATTTTAAAATATAACATTTAAAATATAACAAATGGTTTACTTTTATATTTTTAACTTCTAGAAAAGCTTATTCACTTTTAAGTTTAAACTTTTATTCAGTCGTTTTCCACTCATGTCCAATTCACAACCCTATTTGGGTTTCTTGGCAAAGCTATGAGAGGGGGTAGCCATTTCCTTCTCTACCTCATTTTGAAGATGAGGAGAAAACAGACTTAAGTGACTTGCAGAGGGTCACACAGCTAGTGAATGTCTGAGGCCAGATTTGAACTTATGAAGATGAGTCTTCCTTTTTCCAAACCCAGTACTGCTCCTCAAGCTTATACACTTTACCCTTAAATGCAACAAGCAGCACAGTGGCACAACTCTTGTGTATCATGAGCCCATACCTATTGGCAGTGCCAGTGGGAAATCAAATGTACCTGAAGATTCAAAATTAGTTGACTTAAATTTGGCTTCATTTACTTGTACCATTTAAAATAATCACAGTTAGGGTAACTTTGTTGGGTTTGTCTTGCTTTTTTTGTTGACTTTGACTATAATTCTGTTTTTGTTGAAAAAATGGACATATTTCTGCAAAAGTTTTATTTTTAAAATATCCAATAATGTTGACCATAGCAGGAGGGTGGTAGAGGGGAGGGAGACATCTAACAATTCAGAAAAATTCTTCCATTGATCCCAGAATGAGAAATTAGGATCAATGGGTAGAAATATAGAGAAGCTAAATACAAGCAAAAACAACAACAACAACAACTTCCTAATAACTATGCTGTCTAGAAAAGGGCTCCAGGCAGAAGCATTGAGTAATAACCTCCACATTATGGAGGTATATTCAAGTGAAGGCAGAATGAATGACCAATGATTAGGATGTTGTGGTGTGGATTCCTACTGAGATACAGGTTTATTTCTTATTGCTGCTCCCTCTAGCCTTTTTGCTTAAGTCTAATCCTTCCTACTAAGTCACTCCTTTCATGGGGAATGCCATCCCCATTCTTTTAAATAAAGTCTTCAAAACCCAAAGATCTGCTTCTAGAAAATGTAGCATCCAGACTCCCAAAACACATTATTCCACAATTCCACATCTCAAAACCCCTCTCTACCATCTACTAGTCTCTTACCTAGGTATCTTTTTTCTTTAGAAAAAATTTCAATTTATCTTGCCATTCCCTTAAGCTATCATCCTAAATCCCTTCCTTTTTCATTGCCAAACTCCTAGAAAAGTCATCCACTTGAATTACTTCCATTTCCTCACCCTTTATTCATTTCTCATTTGGCTTCTGACTATACATAACTGCCCAAATTTTTCTAAGACTACCAACAATCTCTTAATTGTCTGATTCAGTGATCTTTTCTCAGTCCTTATTCTTCTTGACCTCTCAGCAGCTTTTGATCCATCCAGGTGACCACTCTCTCCTCCTACATGTTTTCTTCTCCTTCAGCTTTTGGAAAATTACTCTCTACTGCTTCTCCATCTACCTATCTCACCAATGTTTCTCATTTTCCTTTGCTTCATCATTTTCAACATACCCTTAAAAATGAGTGGTTTTCAAGGCTCTTTTTTTTGCTTGCTCTCTCTCTCTCTCTCTCTCTCTCTCTCTGTCTCTCTCTCTCTCTCTCTCTCTCTCTCTCTCTCTCTCTCTCTCTCTCTCTCTCTCTCTCTCTCTCTCTCTCTCTCTCTCTTCAGCTCCCATTGGTCCAATGATTATAGATTCTATATAGATAAACCCCAAATCTGTTCATTCAGCCCTACTTTTTTATTGAGCTACTGTCCCACATCCCCAAATGACCTCTACATGGATATCCTATAGGCACCCAAACTCAACATACCAAAATGGAATTCATGAGGTCCCTACTTGAACCCTTCATGCACCCCGTCCCTCTATACCCTGCTTCCAGGTTGTTAGTGCTTTTCTAAACTTTCCTGTCCCTGAAGTCACCATCAAACTTATAGCTACTGAAGAGTCATCCTTGACTCTTCGTTTTCTCCACTACATGTTGCCGTCTCATTTTTTTTTCTTCACCATATCTGATAAATCTTCCTCTCCTCCATATATACAACATCTGCCCTAATTCAGGGTCTTAACATCTGTCACCTGGACCATAACAATAGCCTCTTAATTGGTCTCCCTATCCCAGTTTGTACTTTCTCCAATCCATCCACTAAACATTAGCCAAAATAATTATCCTAAAGCAGAGGTGTGAAAATTACAAATCCTCTGTCCAAGTATTAGGTCTCTATCACCTCCAAGATACTATATGACTTCCTCAACTTGGTCTTTCAAGTCCTTCAGAGTTTGGCATCAGCTTACCTTTCCAGACGTTTCATAGTACTTCCTTTTATGCACTTTGCATTTTAGTCAAATTAGTCTATTTGACCTTCACTGATCTTGAGTTTCCATCTCCCAATTCTGCCTTTGTATAGGCTATCCACCCCTCCTAGAATTCATTCTCTCCTTACCTCTATCCCTTAGACTCCTTAGTTTCCTTCAGTGTTCTCCTCAAGTTCCACATCCTGGAGGAAGACTTCCCTAGTGTCCCTAGTCTGTGACAAGGAAATCACTTTAAAAGACTGATATATATTAATTTAAGGTCGCCAAGGAATTCAGCTATGTAATTCCTAAATGAAAACTCAAGTCAGCCGTCAGCCTTTTATAGAGTTTAATTACAAACAGGAGGAAGAAAGGAATTAGAGAGAGGGGGGGGGGGAGAGAGAGAAAGGGGAGAGAAGGGAATAGGGCTTAAATACCCCCTCTGTTTAGGCTGGGCCAAAAGGCCCAAGCCCTTAGATAGCTGGGGCAAAGAAAGGAGATCAGTCCCTATTACTCACATGACCAAAATGGAGAAACAGTCTCCGGGGCCTCCACCTCCAGCTTCCTTCAGAGCAAGCTTCTCAGAGCACCTCTCCAACCACTCAGAGCCAAAACTCTCCAACCAACCCCCCCAGTCCTTAGACCCCTCTATCTTTAAGGAAACCATCCAAGTTCCCTCCCCTCAGTTCTCACATCTACCAATCACTGTCCATCATTTTCCCTGTGCCAATGGTGGCTCTAGCTTAACCCAGGACCGCCCAGAGGTCTGTGTCTTTGCACATGTCTGTTGAAGGTCATATTCTCAAATAATTAAATCTTGATCTTTTGCTACAGCCCTTCCTAAATCCTGTTACCCTGAGTAGGGTAGAGATTGGAATAATTAAATTTTGATCTATGCTGCAGCCCTTCCTAAATCCTGTTAGGACTGAGTAGGGTGGAGATTGCAATTTCCAAGACCTGATTCTGTCATTCCAAGTATCTCCATTATATCAATTCTAAAATCAATCATGACTCAAAGAAATTCCTGTTCTATGCTTAAGCATAGGTCAAAGCCCTTTCCATTGTTCAGCAAAAGGTTTCTGTCCTAAAGTAATCTTAAGAAGGGAGGAGGAGGAACCTCCCATGCCAATGGGGTTCACATTCCAATAGACTATCACTAAGAAATTTTCCAAGTATGAAATTTCCCAATGGTGAAATTTCCAACATTTATAAGTCTAAGGAATTTTAAGGTTTACAAGTCCTTGGTGCTTTCTCCTTCCTTGCATTATCACATATTTATATGTCTGTTTCCACGTAGTATTCTACCAGAATAAATCAAGGTCTTCTTTTTTTTTTTTAACACTTACCTTCTGTGTATTGGTTCCAAGGCAGAAGAGTGGTAAGGGCTAGGCAATGGGGGTTAAGTGACTTGCCCAGGGTCACACAGCTAGAAAGTGTCAGAGGCCAAATTTGAACCCAGGATCTCCCATCTCTAGGCTTGGCTCTCAATCCACTGAGCTACCCAGCTGCCCCCTAAATCACCGTCTTCTTGAGAGATTTTGTTTTTTTTTTCTTTTATCTTTGCCTCCTCTTTAAGGTAAAAACTTTTCTCATTAGATAAAGGCAAAGTTAGTTCTGAGTCCCAAGTTAGTTCAAGAGAACAAATCTTGAGAAACATCAAATTCTCCTACATGAAGGCAATGATAAACAGATGCCTCTCATCTCCACAAATGAAAGGTCATCCACAGACAGTACAGAGTAATTATTAAATAACTTCCCCCATTTGTTCAGGATCAGTAGCGACCTCATTACCTGGATCCGGAGACAATATCTCTATGTCCTGGGCACAGTTCCAAAAAGGTCATTAATAACAGTAGAGTCCCAAAATTTGCAGGAGAAGAAAGACATGGCTCTAATCAGTGGAAGTAAAGCATTCCATCTCAGCCATTCAAATCAACAGTTTGTATCAGAAACAACAATAATTTGCATTTCCTTACATACTCTTTCTGAAGCCACTTGACTAAATGGGAGCCAGACCAAGACAGTTCCTTCAGAGGCAGAAAGGGATCTTTCTGTCACAAGCAGAGAATAAGAGAGCCTTGAGGAACTTTGTGCACTTTTTTCCCCTTCCCTTTCTGAGTGATGATTAAAAGGACCCAAGATTTCTTATTTCCAGGCTTGTATTTCTAAACCATATTCCTTCTCAAGTTAAAGGAGTTAAAACCTCTCTAGATAAAGAGTAGCTAGAACTGGGCAACCAAGATGGTCAACTAGAATATATTAATTGTCCCTTTCATGTCAGGCCATGTACTAAATAAGCATTGTGGAGACAAGGAAAGGCAAGAACAGACCCTGCCCTCAGGAAGCTCCTGCTCTAATAAGAGAAGTGACATGAAAACAACTATGTTCAAACAAGACATAGACAAGATAATTTGGAGATCATCTTAGAGAGAAAACACTAGCATTAAGGGGAATTGACTTTTTGTAGAAAGTGGGATTTTAGCTATACCCTGAAGGAAATCGAGGAACTCAAGATAAGGAGACAACGAAGAAGAGGATTCCAGATACAGGGAATGGCCAATGAAGATGATCAGAGTCAGGAGAAGGGGTGAGTATATTATTCAAGGAACAGAAAGGAGGCCAGTGACAATAGGAATGGAATGGACCAGTAAGCAGATCATGCAGTTATCTAGGTATGAGCTGATAAATACCTTCACTAGGGTGCTTGCAATATCAATAAAGGAGAAAAGTAGGGGCTAGAGGAGAGGGATATACTAGAGATATTATGAAGGTTAAAATGACAAGAGCTGACTTCTGATCAGGTATGGAAGAGGCAGGGCAGGAAGACCAGTGAGAGGAAGGAGTGAAGGATGATACTTGGCTATAAGCCAAGTGGATGGTGGTACCATCAATAGTAATAAGGAAGGTACATAAAGAGGAAAGTTTTCAAGGAAAGGTTCAGTTTTTGACATATTAAGTTTAAGGTATTTAGAGGACATCTAATTCAAGATGTCTAGCAGGCAATTAGAGATGTGACACTGGAGGTCAGAAGACAAGTTAGGACTAAACAAATAGATCTGAAAGTCATCTGTTTTGAGATGATAATTGAAAACTCAGGAACGCATGTGACCACCAAGTAAAACAGTTTAGAAAGAGAAGAAAAGAAGGCCCATGCTTGAGCCTTGGGGGACTTCCACCTTTAGTGGGTTTGACCTAAATAAAGATCCAGCAAGTGATAGAGAAGGAGCAGTCATACAGGTAGGAGAATGAGGAGAGAATAATATCATGAAAACCTAGAAATGAGAAAGTGTCATGGAGAAAAGGGTGATCGAAAGTGTGACTACAGGAAAGAAGAGATCTGAGAAAAGGCCATAAGATTTAGTCATTAAGAAATCATTGGGGATTGATGGAGGAGGGAGTGAGACAGCCAGGCCTGGAGATGGGAGGTCCAAGGTTCAAATCTGCCTCAGATACCACCTGGTATGACCCTGGGCAAGTCACTTAACCTCAAATACCTAGCCTGTATTACTCTTCTGTCTTGGAACTGATGCTTAGTATTAATTCTAAGAGGAGTAAAATTTGAAAGAAAGCAAGATATCATTAGTAACCTTAGAGAGAGTAGTTTCATTGAATGATTAGGTTGAATACCAGATTACAAAGTTAAGGGGAGAGTGAGAGGAAAGAAAGTAGAGGCACATATTGTAGAAAAGTTTCTTTCTTCTGCAAAAGGAAGGAGAGATATGGGACAATAGCTAGTGGTGATGGATTAAGTGAGAGGGTTGGGTTTTTTCGAGGATGATACAGGGTCTAAAGGCTATGCCATATGAGGATCAGTTGAAAAAATTGAGGTGCTTAGCCTGAGGCATATGTGATAGTTGTTTTTGAGTATAGGAAAGGGATGAATCTCATTCTGCTTGGTCCCTCAAGGGAAGAACTAGGAGCATTGGGTATAAGTTATAGGGAAGTAGATATCAGTTTAATATATAGGAAAATTTCCTAATAGGACTATGTAAAAATGAAGCAGTCTGCCTCAAGAGGTAGCTAATTCCTTATCCCCAGTGATCTGCAAGTTGAGACTGGATGATCACTTGTCAGGGGCATTATAGATGGAATTCATGCTTTGGAGAAGGATCAGACTAGATGGTAACACTATATTTCCATCACTACCAACAGAAGACTCAAGCTCCATTTTCCCCAGTTCATTTGGAATTCATTCTAAGCACTGGTCTTTCATTCTCCTCAGAAAGAAAAGTCTATGAGATACTAAGTCTATGAAGATAATATACGCCTGGTGCTTGAGAGACAAGAGGATCATAAAATCTCAGAATCAGGAAGTCAACTAGCCTGACTTCCTGTATGAATGTCTCTGACAAGCAGCTGTCTAGTCTGTGCTTAAACATCTCCAGGGTTAGGCACCATACTACCTCACAAAGAAGTTCATGAAGACTGAGGGCAAAGGAAACTACTCATCTCCTGACTGGGGAGCAATAGACTCAAGGTGCTGAATTATTGGACATGGCCAATGTGGGGATCTGGTTTTGCTTGACTATGCTTATTTGTTATAATGATTTTGTTTTTCTTTTTAAAATAGGGATTGAATTTATCATATTATACTTTTTAAAAGCAAGTTTTACACAATAGAGATTCAATGTTTCCTATACAATTCTCTTTTCCTATTCTGCTTTTATATGGAAATGTTCATTTTTGGGCTACTTATTAAATGTAGAATAAAAAAGAAAATTGAATTTTTTAAAAAGGTAATTTATTCCATTTTTAGGCAGCCCATATTTGGGGGGCAGTCTTCTTTCTATTGAGCCAAAATCTTCCTCCTAAACATCTTCTCTTTGGTCTCAATTCTACTCTCTTGGACCACACAGAAGAGTTCCTCCTAATTACTCTTCTACATGACAGTACTTCAGATATTGGAAGATAGCTATCATATTACCCCAAAGCAGTTGCTTCTCCAGGCTAACTATCCCTATGTTTCTTTATTCAGTCACCATATGATATAATCTCAAAACCCTTTACCATCCTGAATGCCCTTCAATGGACATTCTCCAGCAAGTTAAACAGCATGCCCTCTGAGGTCCCATTGAGTGCATGGACTGTGTCTTTATGTCCTACTTCAAGCTAAACAGCCCAAGATCCTTTGGTTACATGAGAAATATTTAAGTTTCCTTACCATTACATTCTCTCTGTTCTCACCACTCCAGTTGATCAATGTCATTCCTAAAAGCTTATCCTAATGTCTAAATACAATACTCCAAGTATGTTCAAACCAGAACAGAGCACATACACTTTTCTTTTGTCTACTTTAATTCAATCAATCAATCAATTTAATCAGTTATTCAGCTGATTCATATTTAACAAGGATTTATTTTCCATCTAGTACTGTCTGCTCCCTGACTTTTGAGCTAAGGCAAGACTCTCCAAAGCATCAGTCTCTCGTCTCTCTTCCCCCTCCATTCCTTTCTTCTTCCTCTTCACCTTCCTCCCTTTTATCTTGTCTTCCCAAAGGTCCAAATAGGAACCATACAAAGAAGTATGGTCAGGTTTGGGAAGTGAGGGGGTAAAGAGCAGGGAGGTGTCTTACTTCCTTTTATTATGCTCCTGATCTTCCTGGATCCTTCCCCCATCCTTACCCTAAACCCAAACAAGCTGAAGACACATATGAGCTTCAGTTCTGTGGCCCTAACTACAAATGGAAAACCTTTGGGGTTAGGGAGCATCTTTCAGGAGTGAGCCATTAATCCCCCATCCCCCAAGAAAATATGATGGAACACCAGGCAATCAACCTCAGGGTCATTAACGTGAATGAATCTAATTTATCTAATTAAGCTCCTGACCTCCCATTTCCACCCTATCTCAGCTCTAGCCTGGGACCCCATGCTCAGGGTGGGACAGGCAGTGATCCGGGGTGGACCCCAAATGTGTCTGATAATTAAATCAATTTCTGCCCTCACTGATTTTTTTCCCCATTACTTTCTCCCATTACCGGAGATGCAAACAATAAATAATTTAATAACCTGAGCTGAGTGGATTCTGGTTCCAAAAACAAAGTGTTTTAATTCTCCTGTGTGCCTGCTTTCAGCATTACTGTAATTCCATTTCCCTCACTTGACTGGGCCTTTTGCTGCTTTTTAGGCTTCTCGTATTTTCTCCCCAAGTTTTCCCCATGGAGCTCTGACAGCTGCATTATAACAGGGCTGGGCAACCAGCATGACATCACTCACTCCGCGGAATCAGCGGCAGCAGCGGAGTCATTAGCCTAACAATCTGCCCTTCGTCTTGATTGTGTTTGAAATCTGTCCGTGTGGCTGCAGGCAGATCCAAAGAAAGCACCTGCTCGCGCTCTCTCTCTCTCTCTCTCTCTCTCTCTCTCCTCTCTCTCTCTCTTCTCCTCTCTCTCTCTCTCTCTCTCTCTCTCTCTCTCTCTCTCTCTCTCTCTCTCTCTCTCTCTCCCTCTCATCCCTCTCTCCCTCCTCTCCCTCTCTCCCTCCCTCTCTCTCCCTCTCTCCCCCCTCTCTCCCTCTCTCCCTCTCTCCCTCTCTCCCTCTCTCCCCTCTCTCCCTCTCTCTCTCTCTCTCTCTCTCTCTCTCTCTCTCTCTCTCTCTCTCTCTCTCTCTCTCCCTCTCTCCCTCTCTCCCTCTCTCCCTTCCTGGAATCTCCTCCCTATCTCAAGCAGATGTGCCTTGGGAAAGAGGGCCTCTGGGGAGGCAGAACTAGATGAGGGGAGAAAAGCAAACAGCCTCCTGGCTATAATTTGTTGCCCTTCGTTCATCTTGGGTGAAGACAGCTGTGGTCTCCCTGCCTTTATCAAGGGCCCCTTAAAGGGAGATTTGGTCCCCATCCCTCTCAGAGAAGAAATAAACCAGGCACAGAAACACCCAAAGAAACTAGCCACCGAAATCTCCCCACCTCCCCAGTCCCTCTGTCCCTCACACCCCCACCCCATACCCGCCTCGAGTCATTCCCAAGAATCAAAATTTGCTGATGTTCGAGTTTTGGTGCTTTTCCTGAAACCAAGAGAGGGCCAGGGAGCAGCAGCTGCCGGATTGGAGCAGGGGGGGAAAGAAACGCACCACTGAAGCTTTCATTTAAATAAAGAGCAGAATAGCATTGTGCTCCATTGATTACAATTTTTTTTTTCTGAATGTTGTGACATTTGCAGGAAGGCTAATTTATTCAAGCATGGAAATCTTTAAAAACTTAATTAAGTTATTTCTGTGATTTTCCATGCCTTATTGTTTTGAGTTCACATTTACTTCATCCTTGTTAATAAAAAAAAAAAGTGGTGGGGTAGTGGGGGCCAGTAGAGTGGGGAGAGAAAAAGAAAGCAAGAAATATCTCTCCAACTCCAATGTCACTTCTGGAAGCTCAGCGCCCCAGCCTGAGGTCTCACAGGACAAGGATAAAGGAGAGAGCTTGCCTTATTAGCACTCTCCACTGCAGGACAGCAGAGATGTATTTGTGCTCCTGTTTCAGGAGGTAACTCCCTGCCTGGCACCTTCGACATTCAGGAAGCCATCCCTGAGCATCCCTAGGCAATGCAGACTCAGGATCTAATGCTGGCAGTTTGATAAAGAATGCACTCCTTCCTCCCCACTACCTCCTGAAATGCCCTGCTTTCTTCGAAATGCAGCCCAGGGAATAACTTCCCCAAGAGGTTTTTCTTGACTGCTCCAGTTATTAATACTCCATCATTCCTGATATTACTTCATATGACTTTGTATTTACTTAGTAAGTCATATATTCCAAATCCTTACCCTCATTAGACTGTAAGGTCCTTAAAGGCAGTCCCTGTTCCATTTTGGCCTTTATGTCCTCAAAACTCTACCTATACCTAGTGTAGCAACTTGCAAAGGGATAATGTTGAATAAAGGTGTTTGAGGGGCAGCAACCCAACTGGGGTGACTCAATGGATAGAGAGCCAGACCTAGAGATGGGAGGTCTTGGGTTCAAATCTGGCCTCAGATACTTCCTAGCTGTGTGACCCTGGGCAAGTCACTTGACCCCCATTGCCTAGCCCTTACCACTCTTCTGCTTTGGAATCAATACACAATATCGATTTTAAGACAGAAGGTAAGAGAACGAAAAGAGAGACACAGGAAAGAAAGAAAGAAAGAAAGAAAGAAAGAAAGAAAGAAAGAAAGAAAGAAAGAAAGAAAGAAAGAAAGAAAGAAAGAAAGAAAGAAAGAAAGAAAGAAAGAAAGAAAGAAAGAAAGAAAGAAAGAAAGAAAGAAAGAAAGAAAGAAAGAAAGTTGCTGAATGAGACTTAGGAACTGATGTCACCTTCCTATAGAGCTATGGCAGAAACCCTTTTCTTCTTTTCCTTTTAGGTTTTGTCTTCTCCTAAAAGCAAAGTTGTGACAATTCCCACAATTTCTGATAGTATGCCTGGAAGGGATTGTGGGTGGCCCAGGAGAGAGGGAAAGGCAGTTTCAGGTAAGGAGATTGGGTAGAAAAGGAGGGAAGACTGGAATTCAGACAGACAGCTCTCATAGCATTTTGTTTATAGCTCTCAGGCACTTATCACATTCTACCCAGTATTATGGTTATCTGTGTCTCTAACTACATCTCCCCTCCCAGATGTCCCCCTGCTTTCCCTCATTAGCTGTCAACTGATTGGAACCATTCCAGCAGGGGTCTCTACTCAGATCTGATTAGAATCTTAGGACTGGACAGCATCATTTGCTTGAGTTCCCGTCCCTCTGGTCATTCTCTGAGGGCTGTGGGCTCCACAGATCTGATTTTCCTATAACTCAGTAGTTAAGGGATAACACCTCCATCCTCAACTCTCAGATCTCATCTCAAAGCCTTAACCTGGTGCTGCTTCACAGAGGAGATCCACCCTTCTCTACCCATACTGCTGCTGGAGCCCTGTTCTAAGGAGCATCAAGCCTTCCTGAAGACTGAATCAGCCGCACCCTACCCGCATCAGCTGGCTCTCTATATTTTGGCTAAAACCTCAGACTTGCTTCCCTGGGGCCAGAACCCTGGCCATCTGTATTCCAGTGACATTTGCACATATTATTTTTAAGTCATTAGTCTCTGCCTGATATTGTGAGTCAAGAACTTTAATAAGAGAAATTTATGGCTTGTCTCCTCCAATCAACACAATAATTCATGGCTGTGTTGAATGTGCCACACTAATGGATATTGCTTTCAACTGGGTGTTGGGCTTTTTCTTCAAATTCATTACCCAGAGAGTTCTTCCTGATCTATTAACAGGAGCAGGAGTTGTTTCTTTCCCCCTTATGCTGTCTCCTAAGGCCATGGGGTCTCCAAATGTGGTCCTCCAGGTGGTTTGTAGCCTGATCAAAATTGAAAGTCACACAAAAGTATCTCTTTTTTTAATGCATTTTCCACAGCTAATCAGAATCTACATTAAAAAGTCCCCAAAATGAACATTTTTGAAATGTAGTCACAGTCATGGTTATTTGTTCAGGCAAAAGCTTTTCCTGAGGTTTTTTTTTTTTAAAGGAACAAATATGGAAAGAGGAAAGTAGAGGATTGGGTGGAAGTCCTTTTGACCCAGGGATGGGAGTCCACAGACTGAAAACATCTGAAGAGCCCTTGTAATGAAGAAAAACTTGTTTTATTTTACAGATAAGGAAACTGAGAACCAGGGACTTGAAGCAACTTAACACAGAGTTACAGAGCTATTAAGGAACAGAATTACAACTCGAATTCAGGTCTTCTGACTCTGAAATGCTTAAAGTAAAAACCTGGCCAGAGGTTGGGAAATGGACTACAATAACTTCAACATTGCTTTCTAATCTGTTTCAATGTAACCACTGGAGAAAGCAATGGATTTGGAGTTAAATGAATGTGGGTTCATAGTCTAGGCTTGCTATTTACTATCTGTGTGACCCTGGATAAGTCATTTAGCCTCCTTTCCATTCCTTTTCCAATTCTTTGGGTTGCTTTCCTGGACATTACCATTTTTAGAAATTCATTGTTCTGCAAGATGAAATCAGCTCTGAAATTTACAGCCTCCTCAGGTCATTTCCTACCCTGACTGTACCTCTCACTCCTTTTTTCAGCATCCTTTTATGTTTTGTTACCCCATTAGATTGTGAGCTCCTTGAGTACAGGGTCTGTCGTGTCATTTCTTTACAATCTCTGAATTTAGCAGAGTGCCTAGCATAGACTTGGAGCTTATTAAATGTTTATTGGCTAAATTTCTTACTCTAAAATGATAATAAAAATTTTCATTATTTAGTTATTTCATTATCTATTATTTTAGGCATATCTGCCTCTTCATGACCCCAACTGGGTTTGTTTGTTTGCTTTCTGGCAAAGATACTGGAGTGGTTGGCCATTTCCTTCTGCAGCTTGTTTTACAGATGAGAAAACTAAGACAAACAAGATTGAGTGACTATCTAGAGTCATACAATTAGTAAAAGTCTGAGGTCAAATTGGAACTCAAGAAGAGAAGTATTCCTGACTCCAGGTCTGCCACTCTCTCTACTGCATCACCTAACGAAGAAAGAAGAAGAAGAAGAAGAAGAAGAAGAAGAAGAAGAAGAAGAAGAAGAAGAAGAAGAAGAAGAAGAAGAAGAAGAAGAAGAAGAAGAAGAAGAAGAAGAAGAAGAAGAAGAAGAAGAAGAAGAAGAAGAAGAAGAAGAAGAAGAAGAAGAAGAAGAAGAAGAAGAAGAAGAAGAAGAAGAAGAAGAAGAAGAAGAAGAAGAAGACCTGATATTTGTATGGCATTTAGTATGTGCCAGGTACTACGATAAATGCTTTACAATTATTATCACATTTGATTTGTGATATAATTCTATGATTCTAGAGAACAGCTCTCTTATTCTGATAATTATAGGTCTTTATTAAATGTCTAATAATATAAAAATATGGTATAGAGAGAATGACATTGATCCAGAGACTTTGTCCTCTAGGCTTAACATCTAAGATTTTCAAATTCCTCTCCTTGCCTCCTCCCAGGGAAGAAGTTTCCACAGCCTCCCATGGAGACAAAAGTCTCAGGAAACTGGCAAAACAGAAATCCCCTGGGGAGGTTTCCCCGCTAGTCAACTTTCTGAAGCCACCACCCAAGGGAATGGCAAGAGTGTCTTCTCCAAAGACCACACCCTTGGGGCTTGTTATTCTCTTCAATACCCAGTATCCCACGGATGGTGTACACTCTCAATCACCCATTTAGAGTTGAAACATGACTACAGCAGGGTGAAGATATTTCTGAGCATAAATTCTGCACAAGTTAGTAAGCTACAGATTTCATTATTCAAGCCCAACCTGTCTCATTTTCTCTGTCTGCTGTTGGGTCATTCATTTGGTTTTGTCTTATTAAAGCCAAAAAAGCTTGTGACATGATTTTCCAAAAAGAATGTTTTCAATACATTTTGTTGACAACTGTTAAGTTATAATATTAAAATGTTTTTAAATTAGTAATAACTGACATTTTTTAGCATTTTCAGAGTTTATTTTATATACATTATCTCATTTGGTCTTCCCCCCACCCCCAAAACCCTTACCTTAAGACAGAAGATCAGCAAACAGTAGGGAATCTGGTTAAGTTTCTTGCCCAAGATCTCACAACTAAGAAGTGTTTCAGGTCAGATTTGAACCTAGATCTTCCTGACTCCAGGTCTGGTACTCTTGGAAGGAAGGAACAAACGAACGAACGAACAAATGAACAAACGAACAAATGAACGAATGAATGAAAAAGAGTGAGGGAGAAAGGGAGGAAAGAAACAGGCTATTTTTTATATTTTTCCTGATTAAATGTAGAAAGTTTTAATAATTGTTTTCTGACATTTTGTGATCCATTTCTCTCTCTTCCTGCCATCCCTCTCCCCTCTCTGAGATGGCAAGTAATATGATATAGGCTGTACATGTGCTATCAAGCAATATATATTTCCTTGTTCATCATGTTATAAAAAACACATATGACTTATACTAGGAAAAAAATTCATGGGGGAAATAAAGTAAAGACTGTTTATACTTTCATCTGTGTTCAGTTGGTGGTGGTTAGCCTTTTTCTTCTTGAATTGTTCTGGATGCTTGCATTTCTGATAGTCAAGGCATTCACAGTTGATCATCATACTAATTATTATTGCTGATACTGTGTACAACAATCACCTAGTTCTGCTCATTTCACGTTGCACCACATCATATGTCTTTCCAGGATTTTTTGTGATCATCTTGGTTGTCATTTTTTTATGGCACAATAGCATTACATTACAATCATAATACTACAACTTGTTTAGCCATTCCCCAATTGCTAGTCATTCCTTCAGTTTCTAATTCTTTACCACCACAAAAAGAGCTGCTATAAATATTTTTATACAGGTAGGTCCTTTTCCCCATTTCTGATCTCTTTGGGTTGCAGACTCAATAATAGTATTGCTGGATCAAAAGGGTATGCAACAGTTTGATGGCTCTTTGTGGATGGTTCCATACTGCTTTCCAGAATATTTATAACAGTTCACAGCTCCACCAACAGTGTAGGAGTATCCTGATTTCCTCACATCACCTCTAATATTTATAATTTTTCTTTTCTGTCTGGTAGGTGTGAATTGGTACCTCAGTGTTGTTTTAATTTGCATTTCTCTAATGTGTGATGATTGGGAGCATTTTTTTCATATGGCTATAGAGAATTTTCATTTCTTCATTTGAAAATTACCTGTTTGACATCCTTTCACTATTTTTCACTTAGGGAATGCCTTATATTCTTATAAAATTGAATCCATTTTCTACATTTTTGAGAAAATCAAAGCCCTTATCAGACACAATAAAAAAATGTTCCCAGCTTGTTGGTTCCTTTCTAATCTTGGTTGAATTGGTTTTGTTTGTGGAAATAGACATTTATTAAGTGCCTACTATGTGCCAGACACTATGTTAAGCACTTTACAAATATCATCTCATTCTATTCTTATAATAATCCTGGAAAGTCAGTATTATTATTATCCATCCCCTTTTATAGTTAAGGAAACTGAGGCAGGAGTTAAATTTGAGGCTTCCTGACTCTAAGCCCAGTTGCCCCACTTTCCTGATCAAAAATTTACTGTCTTGATCAGCAGGGCTCTAAGGCAGAAGTTCCAGGGATTAAAGAGTTAAAATCTCCATGGCTCCATTGTTTCTCATCGAACCATCAAAGTTTCAACAACAAAGTTGCAGAAGAGATGACCAGAAAATAGGGAAAGCCTCCATCCATGACAGACCATCCAGTAAGACTCTTGTTCATGTACTCCCATAAGTTTATCATATGGGATCTGCAAATCTTCTTCACTTTTTTTTTAATGCCTGAGATATCCATCAATTAGCCCTCATTTTCAGCAGATAACCAGCCTATCTTTTCATGATCTACTACTTTGATGGCATCCTTTATACTTCAAGTATTACTTTCCTTATTTTGCTGACGAAAAAAAAAATGAGGTCATGAGAAGTTATTTGAGCATTGCCATGCAGCTATTAAGTGTCAGAGACAGGATTTGAATGTAGTTCTACCAGATTCCATCACTAGCCCTCTAAACATTATATAGCATTTCCTCTCCAAAACAACATGTCAGTTTAATTCTTTAACCAATCAGTTAATCAGAAAGCATCTATTAAGCCCCTACTATATTCTAAGAATTATGTGCTAAGTGCTGGGGATAAAAAGAAGAGACAAAAGATTCTCGCTGCTCTCAAGTTGCTTACAGTTTAATGGGGGAGACAACAGGCAAATAAATATTTATGAAGCAAGCTATATGCAGGCTAAAAAGAAAATAATTAACAGAGGGAAAGAATTAGAATTTAGAGAGTTTGGGGAAGGCTTGCTGCAGGAAGTTGGACTTTAGTTGGGACTTAAAGGAAGCCAGAGAGGTCAATAATCAGAACAAGAGAAAGGAAAAGTATTCCAGGGATAAGGGATAGCCAGAAAGTATGCCCTAAACCCAGATGGAGTGTCTTGGGGAAAAAAAATGTATTGATTTTTTGTATACATCAATGTCCTTTCGCTATGATTCGCCTTCCCTACTCCCTTAAAATTCATAACTAAGTAAAACAAATCAAAATGTCAGTCATTTCCAACAGTGTATGTCTTACTACATTAATAAGAGGTCTTTTAGTATTGCTTATATTTAAATTATTTCTGTGATTATATAAATTGTTCTCTAGTTCCAACTAATTTATTTTGCGAAGTTCATACAAGTCTTCCAAAGTTTCTCTGAAGTCTTTGTATTCACCAATTTTTAGAATATAATTATAGTCCATTATATTAATATATAACAATTTATTTAGCTATTTATCCATAATAGAAAATAAGCTGTTAACTCTCCTGACCACTCTTCACCCCATCATCCAGCTAATTTTACTCCCAGGTCATTCCTTTAGCCCTGATCTTTGAGTGAGTCAATCTTTCCTTGCTGGAGCCCAACCTTTTTTTTTTTTAACAGTCAAAAGTGGTCTCTTTGAAATCATCTGAACCCTGACCCCATGTTTCAGATTTCTAAAGTATTCTACCAAATCTCTCCCTAGGCAGTGTCTCTTCTAGAGTCTCTTTCTCTCGCTTATTCCTATCCTTTTAACCGTACCACCATATCCACTTAAGCTAAAGTCATCTTGGGAATTGGGACTTGAGGAAGCCATAGTCTTTATGTCTCAAATCCCTAGAGTTTGTCCTCAAGTTTAAGCCAGTCTGAGTAGTCATAGAATCAGGGAAATTTGCAGAGCTGGAAGAAATTAATAATGACTAATTAATGACTCCTCAATTCTGTACTTCACATTATCCCAACATTATTTTCCATTCTGTTCTTTCTGCTCATCATCAAATACGACCATTCTCCCTATGAATGCCAAATCCCCCTGCTTATGTACTTGATCCCATTGTGTCTCTTCCATGAATTTATCCCTGTATTAGCTCTTCTGTCCCCATAATTTTCAAAATCTCCTCATCCATTTTCTCTCTGATCCATTGTCTTTCTTGCTCATTTCTGTTTTTCCCAGTACTTACCACAGTGCCTGGTGTTTAGTAAATGTCTCTTGTATGACTGACTCATCTCTTGGAGCTCCATTCCTGTGTCTGTTAGGCATCCCCTCCCCATGCTCATATAGTCATGGCAAACTCAATATGTACAAAAACAAACAAATAAAAATTATCTTTATTTTCTCATTATCATTGTCTCATTATCTTTCCCCTTACACTCAGTCCTCTTAACTTCTCTATTTCTATTAAAGGTGCCACCATTCATAAAATTACCCAGCTTCCCAACCTAGGAGCCATCATCAACTCTTCATTCTCCCTCACCACCGCCTGAGTCATTCAATTGCCAAGTCTTATCAATTCTAATTCCACAACTTGTCTTGCATCTATCCTCTTCTCTCCAGACCCTACCCTAATTCAAGTCCCTGATCAGCTCTCATCTAAACTACTGCCATACTCTGACTGGTTTCTCTCTATCTAGCCTCCCCCTCTCCAAACCATTCTGCCAAATTGATATTCATAAAGCACAGGCCCCTACTATCACACTTCCCTGCTCAGTAAGATTCAATGGCTCCCTATTCTCTCTAGGATAACATATTTGCTCCTCTGTTTGACATTTAAAGCATTTCAACAGCTGGTTCCAATACTGTGTTTCCAGGCAGGTTGCTCATTGCTGGATGTTGTACATGCTACATTTTAGCCAAATGGCCCATAATGACCCAAATGGCCCCTCTCTCTGTACCTTTGGACAAATTATCCCCATGCCCAGAATGTTCTTCTTTCTCATCTCTGCCTCTTGGATTCTCTATTTCTCTTCCAGGCTGAATTTGAGTCATTCTACAAGAAACCTTTCCTGATTCTCTTAGGTTTTAATACTCCCTCCCCATCTCAAAATTACTTTGCATTTACTTATCTTTATAGATGTTGTAGCCTCCCAGAAAACCTAAGCAGTTGGAGGGCAGAGAGTTTCTCAATTTTGTTTGTTTGTTTGTTTGTTCTTGTATACAGAGTGCTTAGCTCAGTGTCTGAAACATTGTGGGCACATACTAAATACTCGTTGAATTGCAAATGAATTTAATTTTATTCTTCAAAAGGTGACTAGAGCAGCCAGGGGAATTATTGTTCTGGGCCTAGTTCTAACCAACAAAACAAAACTAGTTCCTAAAGGAGAAAAGGACAAAATTTCAGGTACAAATGGACTTCATAGCTTAGAATGGATGCCAGAGAAGGAGATGGAAGCTGGCGGGAGTTTTGATGTACTACTAGATCTGGGAAGAGGAGGTTTTGGGGAGGGTCAGAGAAAGGATAAAGAGGATCCCATGGACCACAATCCTACAAGGTAAGTCAGTCCAAGAGGGATGAGAAACTCTCAAGAATGAAATTCTGAAGACACAAGCAGAAGTTATTCTGATGAGGAAGAAAGGGGGCAGCTGTCTAAGGAGACCAGTGTGGCTCCACAGGGAAATCATCGACCAACTCAGATTTTTTTAAAGACAAGCATAGAAGATAGCAAGGGCAGGTAACAGGGTGAATACAAAAGAGAAGCCTAGAGCTCTAAGAATATAGTGTCATGAGTACTGAAACCCAAAATGAATGGAAACTAGTGATGAATGCTAAGGACAAAAAAAGGGAGGGGGGGACATTTTTAGGTATGCTGGAGGTAAGAAAAAGATCAGGATAGAGATAGAACTGCCACTTGGAGTGGATGGAGCTATGATAATGAACAATGGGGAGAAGACAGACCTGCTTAATTTTTGATTTGCTTCTCTTTCAAAAAGCTTTGTCTTTGGACCTGGAAGAATATGACAAAGAGTATTATTGTGACAAATAAATTCATGATAAATAAAGAGATGGTAACAGAGCACTTTCCTGCCCTCAAAGAGATCAAGTCCCCAGGACCAGATGAATTATATATCAATATTAACTGAAAACACTGACAGATATGATCACTAAGGATTATGAAAAAGCCAGGACTAGAAGAGGATCATGAGATATTAGATGTAGAGTTCAGAGGGATCTGCAAGATCATCTCTTCCGATCTCCTAATACTATAGATGAGGAAACTGAGAATGAGGAAATTATATGTTCATGGTCAGAAAAGAAATAAGGGACCAGGACTGGAAATCAGGTCCTCTGACAGTAAATTTAGGACTTGATCCACTCTATCATAGTACACCGTATACAGAGTTCCTATCTCTTCTGAAAGCCAAGCACTTTAGAACATGGTCTTCCCTACCCCTATGGTACCTCAAAGTTTTTTCAAGAATAACAAGGTAGGAAAAACAAGGAACAGTTTCTTGTGTACATAGTATCCCTCTTTAGGTTTGTGATCTCCATGAAAGTAAGAATTGTGATTTATTTTCATTTCATCTTTGAATCACTCCCGATGCTGAGCAAACAAAATGAAGTATGCTCAGAAAAGCAACCTGCATGGTGAGAAAACTGGAGGTTACCATTAGTTTAAGGAACTAGGAATATTCAGCTTAGACCAGAGAAAACTTGGACTTTGTGGGACACAATAGTTCTTTTAGAGTCTTTAATTGGCTGTCATATAGAAGAGAAATTAGACTTGGCTCCAGAGGACAGTTATAGGAGCAATGGGTATAAAATACAGAGAAGGAGGTTTCAGAATACTGGAGGGGAAATTTCCCTAACTATTACAGCTTTGTTCCAGGGATGTTAAAGAAATGATTCTTGACCAAATATGAGCTGGACTTGCTAGCTTGTGAGTCTTTTCCAATTTGCTTATAAAAGCTCAGCTGGACCAACCCTACTATAAGCATGAATCTCCACTACAATACTCTTTTCTTTTTTTTCTACAATATTCTTGACAACTGGTCCTCCATTTTCTATTTGAAGAGACAAGTAACTCACCTCCTTAAATAGCTCATCTTGGTTTTGGGCAGCTCCAATTATTAAATTTTCCTTACATTGAATAGAAATATGACCTTTTATAATGACTACCTAGTACTGTCCTCTGGAACTAGGTTAGATGCTTTTTGTCATAAGAACATTTGAAATACTTACAGAGAAATATAAAGTGTCCTAAACCACCCACTTCCAAGTCTTCTGTTCTCTCCGGTTCTTCTGACTGATTCTTTCATAATATGGCCTCCAAACCTTTCACCATCCTGGTCACTTCTGGACTTGCTTTATTTTGTCAATATCCCTTGAAAATGAGGTGCCCAAAACAGAATGATTGACAGATATGGTTGTTTATGGAAAGTGATTCAGAAAAGGCAGCCATATGGCTCAGTGGCTAGAGCCAGGCCTAGAGATGGGAGATCCTAGGTTAAAATTTAACCCCAAATTCTTCCCCTCTGTGTGACCCTGGGCAAGTCACTTAATCCCAGTTGCCCAACCCTTATCACTCTTATGCCTTGGAACTGACTCTTAGTATTGATTCTAAGACTGAAAGTAATTTTTTAAAAATAAACCCAAAAAATAAAATAAAAGAAAGTGATTCAGACCCAAATAACTTTTCACTGATAAGGAAGGTAGTATAGGATTAATTTAATCAGTTCAAAATAAGAAGCAGGGCCAGGCACTGTCCTAGGCAGTGGTAACACAAAGACAAAAACAAAATATTCCCTGCCTTAAGGAACTTATATTCTATCAGGAACATATTTATACACACATAAGCTGTTTAAAAAATAACTATATGCAATTTATATAAAAGATAAATGTGGGGGATAGGGAGGGAACATCTTCTGGTCTCATGGCATGTAAGGAAATTTGGAGGAAGCAACGGTGATGGTTAAAAGGAATGTTATAAGCATGTCAGACAACTTACGAGAGGTCCCAGAAATGGGAGATGGAATATCTTAGGGGAGACAAATATGTCTAGACCATGGAGTGTTTGAAGGGAAGTAATGTATAAGAAACCTGGGAAGGTAGATTGGAGATAGATTGTGAGGGATTTCAATGCCAAACAAAAGAGTTTGTCTTTGATCCCAGAGGCAATCCAAAGGAACAGCTGAGCTATTAAACATATATAAATGCTATAGGAAATGAATTTCTATGCATTTATGAAAAGAAATTGAGTCTTGAGCCAGAGGATCCACCTAAAACCACAATCTAGTCAGTGAAACATGAGCAGTGCTAACTTTACTGATCTCAGTCATTCCCTTCCAGGTTCCCAATTCAGGATCAGCCTCAGTACTATGAGGGTGGGTGCCAGATTTGGCTTAGAAGGGCAGGAGGCACAACCTCGAATCTCAATATTCCTGTCACATTCGAGCATCTTCTTTCCATGAACTCTGGCTCTGCCTAAACTACCCCTGTGGTTACTACAGCATTCCCCATGCTATGGTATCTCTCCCTTCACCATGGGAAATGTGACAGAAACCATAGGCATAAGCCAAACCAGTTAAAAGACAATCCCCAATACCAAAATGCACCACAAAATTCCAAAAGTCTTCCAGGTCTTTATTCATTTCTGGGTGGCTCCAATTTGAAGGAGTGCAACTAATCCTTTTCTTCCTATTAAGGAGTGGCTACTCAGGTTCAAGTCAACAAGCCTCAGAAAATCTCAGGCAGATGGCACCTACCACAAAAGATGCTCTATTCTTTTTTAGATGCCTTCCAGACAAGAAGCCAATGATTCAAGGGACCTTGCTTCCCTCTCCACATCTTGTTTCAGAGTTTCCTTGAGTCACTAGAAGTTTTTTTCTGATCCCAAGGAATCCAGAAGTTCAGAAAAGAACACTCACAGTTATGAAGCTCCCATCAAGTCCCTCCCTCCAATAGTTCAAGGATGGCAGTCAATCCCCCAGGACTTAACTAAAAAGCTAATATTTAAAATAAAATCTTATTCTTGTCTCTTGTGTTTTTCCAGCAGAGCTGCAGTTTGACCCAAAAGATTCCCAGCACTCAGCCTTTGTAGGAGCTATGGTAAGAGACTCTTAGGAGGGCATATCTGAATTCATATTTTGAGGAATGGAATGAAAAGGATTCACAAAATTCATAGAATGGGCACTAGCCATGTTTCCAGGTCTTCCAAATATTTCTAAAGAGCACACTATCTCTCCTCTCAAATAATACCCAACACAAGGAACATGTAAGAATTGGAAAGGACCTTAGAGGTCATCTCTCCCAACAGCTAGATGACAGAGAACACCCCTCTAAAATAATCCTCAATAATAGCATCCATAGACTCAAGATGCAGGACGAGACACATTTTTTTTTTACCCAACTGGTGTGGGAATCTGTCTTTGCTTGATTTTACATATTTAGGATGGTTTGTTTTTTCTTTTTATACATTGGGAGAGAGGATGATGTGGGGGGGGGGGGAGAAAATAAATTTTAGTTAATTGAAAAAATAAGTGATCCTTTTTCCCCAAGAAGAATTGGACCTTCCAGGAAGGCAGGGATGACAGCCATGTGATTCCTCTAGCCATATTATGAAAAGCTAAAAAACATTGTGGAATCTGATATAGTAGGAAAATTATTGCATTTTGGACTCAGAAGTCCTAAAATTTGTTGAGTGAGCCTCCACAAGTCATTTCACCTCTTTGAATCTCAGTCTTCTCATCCATAAAATGGAGCCATAATGCTTGTACCTACTTACTTTATTTTTTAATTATTTTTCTTTTTCCAGGTTACATATCAATGCAATTTATTAATATTCCTTTTCTGATATTTTACAATCCATTTTCTCCCTCTCCCTTCTATTCCTCCCTCCTCTCCAAGAAGGCAGGAAATATAATATAGGTTATACATATGTTTATAATACATATTTCCATGTTCATTGTGTTGTGAAAGAAAACACATAATGCTTACACCAGAGACAAATTCATGGAGGAAATAAAGTAAAGAATGGTATATTTCCATTTGCACTCAGACTCTGTTCCTTCTATGGTAGGAGATATCTTTTTTTTTTCATCAGTTTCTTGGTGTTGTCCTGGATCCTTGTCTTGCTCATAATAGTTAAGTCATTCACAGTTGGTCATCATACATTAATGTTGTTATTGTGTTTGTTCTGTTCACATCACTTTCCATAGAAAGACTTCATATGTCTTTCTGGGTTTTTTATGATCATCTTGTTTGTCGTTCCTTATGGCACAATAGTATTCCATTTTAATCATATACCACAACTTGTTCAGCCATTCTCCAATTGATGGACATCCCTTCAGTTTCCAGTTCTTTTGGCACCACAAAAAGAGCAGCTATAAATATTTTTGCATAAGTTTTTTTTCACATACTTACTTTATAAGGTAGTTGTAAGGAAAGTTCTAAGAAGATCCTATAACACTATAGAAATATGGGTTTATTATAAATAATAAATCATCATTCATCAAAATCCTCTCCATTTGTTTTGATAATTCCTTTTGTTTTTATACTAGTTATGTCCTAATAATTCAATTTGATAAGCATTTATTAAGTGCCTGCTACATGCCAGGCATTGTGCTAGGCTCTGGGGATACAGAAAAGGCAGTTTTCAAGTTCAAGAAGCTTACAATCTAATTGGAAAGACTCCATGCAAGTATATATAAAAATATTATATATATATATATATAAGTGATAAATAAAAAATAATTAAAAGCAGGAAAGCCCTAGAATTAAGAGGGAATGAGGAAGGTTTTCTATAGAAGGTAGGATTTGAGTTGGAACTTAAAGAAAGCCAAGAAGGGCAGTAGTCAGAGAGGAGGAATATTGCAAAGGGGGCAGCTTGAGAAAATGCCTAGAACTGAGAAATGGAGTGTCTTGTTTGTGGAATAGTCAGAAGGCCAGTGTCACTGATTAATGAGTATGTGTCTAAGAATAAGGTGTAAGAAGACCAGACAGGTAGGAAGGGGGTAGATAATAAAGGTCTTTGAAAGCCAAACCGAGCACTTTATATTTGATCCTGGAGGCAATAAGAAGCCACTGGAGTTTATTGGAGTGGAAAGAGGTGACGTGATAGGACTTAAATTTTAGGGAAATCACTTTATTTGTTGAAAGGAAAATGGATTGGGGAGAGACCTGAGGCAGGCAGACCCACCAGCAGGTTATTGCAGTAGGCTAGCCACAGCCACATGGAGCACCATCTTGAAACAAAACAGCAAAGCAAAATCAACTGTAAAAAATTATTGTACCTAACTATTGTATGGGCCATTTTAATGCACCTGTACCTCTCCCACACATCTTCTGGCTGATGCAAGAGAAATGTGTTTCATTGCTTGTTCTCATGAAAGACTGATCTTTACAATTAATCTGAGTCTTTGGTGTCATTGTTATTTACATTATTTTCAAGGTACAAATTGTTTTCCAGGATCTGTTTACTTTACTCTGCTTAAGTTCCTACAAGTTTTCTCAGGTTTCCTCAAATTCCTTGTATTTTCCCATTCTTGCTAGACAATAACATCTCATTATGTTTATGTGTTCATCCATTCCCCTCTTAATGAGCATCCTCTGTTTCCACTTTTATGCTGACACATACATACACCCACACACACATGCACATGCACACACAGTGATGTTACTTAGTATGCAAAGGAGTTATCCTTGAACTCTTGGGAACACGAGGGGAGTGGGGTATCTTATGTCTAGAAGTCAAAGAAAGTTCTTTTCTGATGCCTCATTGTGCCTGGCTCTGCCAGCAGAATATGAGCTCTGTCAGGAGCTGAAAAAGTTCCCAGTACATACCTGTGATGGACTATGGACACCCAGAGAACTCAGGGCCACCCTAGCTAAGCTCAGAAAGGTTCCCCTCCTTAACCAATGGGCCACAGGGTGATGGATATTTGCAGCCCTGTAACCCTTAGAGTATCTATCTACTAAGGTAATGTGGGGCTCCTGATTTTCATTCTTTGGAGGGAGTATCTACAATGATGAAATCATTGACCCTTTAAAAAACAGGACCTAGAAATTGAGAAGATGCCCATCAATTGGGAAATGGCTAAACAGGTTGTGGCATGTGACTCAGATAGAAAACTATTGTACCATAAGAAATAATAAACAGGCCATTTTTTAATGGAAAAACCTACTTGAAATTATGAAATCGCTTCATTTGCTGAAGGGAAAATAGATTGAAATGGGGAGAGACCTGAGGCAGGAAGACCACCTGCAAGCTATTACAATAGTCTAGGCATGGCCACATGGAACATCGTTTTGAAACAAGACAGCTAAGCAAAGTCAACTGAAAGAAATTATTGTACCTGACATTGTATGGACCATTTTAATGCACCTTTAGAACCAGGAGAACATTATATCAGAGATAATGTTTGAAATGCAGAAACAGGGTTTGAAGAATAATTTATAAATGTCCATGTCCAGAAAAAGAACTGATAAAAGAAACATGAAAGATATAATACATATATCTATATTTAAACCTCTACCTTCCCTCTTAGAATCAATACTGTAAATTGATTCCAAGAGAGAAGAGGCATAAGGGTTAGGTAGTTGGGGTTAAGTGACTTGCTCAGGGCCACACAGCTAGGAAATATCTGAGATCACATTTGATCCCAGGACCTCTCATTTCTAGACCCAGCTTCTATCCACTGAGCCACCTAGCTCAGTGATGCCTTTCCTAGGGCAAGGAGGGGAGAAAGGGAGGCAGGGAAATAATATCTGGGAATTTTAATATAACTAACAAACCAAATTTTTTCAAAGGTAGTAAGAAAGAAAAAAGGGCCTATGATTTCATTAGTGTAGTGGATTCTGAGGAACTATCTTCTAACAATGTAGATGGGCAATTGCTTTGTGATTTATAATCATAAGTTTCCATAGGACACTGAGAATTTAAGTAATTTGCCCAAGAACACAGAGCCAGTGTCAGAGAGAGATTTGAACTCTGATCTTCGTAACAGTGGTGGGGTCTTTATACACCACTGAAGGGCTTTTTCTCTCCCTAATTCTTAATGTATGATTTTTATTTCATTTTTTTAAAAAGAACCTTATCTTCCGTCTTAGAATCAAAATCATGTATTGGTTCCAAGGCAGAAGAGTGGTAAGGGCTAGGCAATTGGGGGTTGAGTACCTAGGGACACACAGCCAGGAAGTGTCTGAGGTCTGATTTGAACCCAGGCCCTCCCATCTCTAGGTCTAATCCTCCATCCACTGAGCCACCCAGCTGCCCCCAACACATGATTATTAAACCAAGCCTGAGGACCTCCCCATAGTGGCAGAACTTTCCAGGTCTCTAACCACTGCTCCTTCCTAGAAAAGGACAGGTTCCAATGTAGGTTTCCCAAAAGCATCCCACAGCAATCTCGGAGAAAGCCCTGCCTACCACAGACACTTGGTTTAGTATAAGAAAGAACATCACTCCAAGAGCTGCTGGCCATTTTTCACCCTCAGGGTGGCTTGCTCTAACTCCCTTATCTCTACCTTGTCACTGCCAGCACCCTGATCGGGCAGAGGAAGATGCATGGCTGGATAGAGTCACAAAGCATCCGTTCTTATCACAGCGGTGGCTGCCAGCCTGCTGGGAGCCATTGGAGCCCAAAGGACTTCAGGCCCGGGCCTCCTCTAGGCTTGGCTTCCAAAGTCCTTCCCCAACCCCTACCCCACCCTCTATCCCTTGGCAAAGTCCCTGGAGTCTAGGAAGCAGCACCCAACCCAGGGGCTCGATGGAGCTTCTAAGAAACTGACCCCAAAATGTTCTTGTCTAGCAAGAGAGGAAGAGGTCAGGTCACTGACTCCCAGGGACCCCTGAGGCTCACAGATGGCCCATCTGTGGCTGAGAGCAGAGCTATGTATGCCCTCCCTCTGGCTAATCTCGGGCTGCATTTGTATTCCCATGCTGCCTGCTGGACTGTGCATATGGAATACATTTGCTTTGGGTGTCTCGCCATTAATGTTTTCATTTCTGTTTAGCATCAGGGGTTTTGCACATCGCTGGCCTTCCAGAGCACCAAACTCTCCTTTCTTTATGCTCCCTTTGTTCTCTCATTTCCAGATCAGCCAAGGAAGAATTACAGGGCAGGGACTCAGGATGGGGCTTTTCATGGGGTGCTCAACTCTATTTGATTTTGTTGAAGAGGGTCAAGAGAATCCAACAAAACACCATTACCCATCCAACACAAATTCTACCTTTGCCCCAGCACCTGTGACTACCTGTAGAAAGATATCAGGCAGAGGAAAGAAAAGTTGTTGTTGTTGTTGCTGTTGCTGTTGCTGTTGCTGTTGTTGTTGTTGTTCAGATGTTTCGGTTATATCTGACTCCTCGTGACCCCATTTGGGGTTTTCTTGGCAGAGATTCTAGAATGGTTTGCCATTTCCTTCTCTAGCTTATTTTATAAGTGAGAAAACAGAGGTAAAAAGAGTTAAGTGACTTGCCCAGGATCAAACAGTTAATAAGTATCTGAGGCTAGATTTGAACTCAGGAAGATGAGTCTTCCTGACTCCAGCTTTGGGGTTCTGTCCACTGGGCTTTAGGTCTTACTGAACAGCCACAATTGTGAAGAAGATAGAGAGATGGGGTGGGGTTTGGATTGAGCTTTGACTTCATAGCTCTTTAATTTCACTGTTTTCTAACCTTCATTGATCTTGGACCCAACTTTGCTACTTGGGTTCAGAGATCTGATACACTTGAACCCAAATACTTGCCCCATCTCTTCTAAGTCAGGGTGCCCAAGTTCCAGTGCCCATTTCCTCCTTTCTACCTTTCTCTATACATTACAAACCATACAGCCTATATTCTCCAGGGTGTATGTAAAAAAGGGGAAAAAATTATATAAATTCAGAAATTATGTAGCAGCGTGTCTTTCATAGGAAATCATTGTATGGTTCCCTGTGGTCCAATGCTTACACCAGGGCCAAAAGACTGCATTATCACAGTCTTCATGTTGTTCATGGAATCCCCCTAATTTTGAGAAATGGGCTAGAAGCTAAGGAATTTCTATACAGGCTGGGATCAAAATTAAAGTTCAAACAATTAAAGTTCAGTCTAGTGTACATTTATTAAACGACTAATATGCACAAGACACTGAGATGCAAGGACAAACAAAAACCGGAATCTCTACCTTCCAGAGGCTCCCATTCTACTAGACAGAGTGAACAACCAAGAATATAAGCTGTGGAACTTGGCCAGACCCAGGAGGTAAGGAAGCAAGGTCAACATCAGGAAGCTATTCCCAACAAATTCTAAGAAGGGGGTTAGTGAGATATAAGGTCCAGATTTGGGGCTCTAAGAGTGCAATGCCAAGCAAGAAACAGGATGTCCAGCCAGACAAAATAATCTCATTTTTTCATATTCAGTAGATATGTGAATTCCTGTGGAATTCTACAATAGATTTTACCCTATTGGCTACAACCTCCAGTGTTTTCTAATGCATCTATGTGCAATAAGAAATGTTGAGCAGGTTCATTTAAAAAAAATTTTTTTTTAATTTTTTTATTTAAATTTTAATTTTAATTTTAATTTTAAAATTTTAAAATTTTTTTTAAAAAATTAAAAAAAATTTAAAAAAAATTTTTTTTAAACACTAAAAGGCCTCAGACACTTCCTAGCTGTGTGACCCTGGGCAAGTCACTTAACCCCCATTGCCTAGCCCTAACCACTCTTCTACCTTAGAACCAATACACAATATTGATTCTAAGATGGGAAATAAGAGCTTTAAAAAATGGAAAGGGAATGCCTAGAACCAAGTCTAGAAACAGAAGGGTTTAGGTGCAAATCTGGAATCGGATACTTCCCAGGCAAGTCACTTATCCCCAACTGTCTAGCCTTTGCTGCTCTTATACCTTGGAACTGATTCTTAATATTGATTGGAAGACAGAAGGTAAGGGTTTAAATAAAAGCAAAACATGGAAAGACCTACATGAAATTATGAAGAGTGAAATAAGCAGAACCAAGAGAATATGTACAACAACAGAAATATTGTTTGAAGAATACCTGAATGTCCACCTCCAGAGAAAGACTAGTAAATAAAAACACATAAGATATAGTTTTATATGCACTTTTTTTCGTCAAATGATACCTTCTTTAGTGTCAAGAAGGGAGGTAGGGAAGGAAATTCTTGGGAACTTCAATGTAACAAATGGTATTTTTTAATTAAAAAATAATAATGAAGTCCCTTCAAATAGAAAGCTCCCATCACTGATGCCCTTCTAGTTCTCTATGGCAATAGCAAATTATCAGACAACTACCTAGTCCCAGAACAGGTAGTATATAAACTTTTAACCTAATTCTTAACTGAAGTTATTCAGTTCCATGATCATTTTTGGACCAGCAGACTCACCACCAGTGAACAGCTCTCTCTGTAGTGAATGGAACAATGACCCTGAAGGCAGGAAGACCTAGGTTTGAATCATAACTCAGACACCTAACTAGTTAAATCTCAGCCTCAGCATCTTCATCTGTAAAATATAGTGTAAGAGAAGAGAAGAGACATTCCACTTTGAGGAGAGAGACAGTCTCTGACAGAGACTAGCTGAAGAGAGAGTGGGGGAGGAGCAAGAAGAAAAAACTGAGAATTCTTGGGGAGAATCAGAAGCTTTGGAGATCCAACTGGCAACTTCCCACTCCTTCTTTCTCCCCATCATCACCATCTCTTCTCCAAATCCCTCCATTACAATAGATAATATATGTGGCACCTCATAGGGTTGTTGCAAGGAACAACTTAATAGTCATAAAGTGTTTTGCAAAACCTTAAAATGTTACATAAAAGCCTATTATTATCATCATCATCCTATCCCATACTCCTTTGCAAGTTTTGGGATTTGTCCACTTGATTCTCTGAATTAAGCTCATTGAGAAAGGCATCATGGCATAGTAGATATTGGGTTGGACCCTGAGTGAGGAAATCTTTAATTTAATCTCCTCTTCTGATATACAGAGGCTAGGCAACCCTCCAAAACAAGTTTTCAGAGCAGTTGCCCAACTATATTAGTAGAGAGCATTTCCTCAGGAGTTTCCTAGTTTCCTACAATATCACAGTTTCTATAAAAAAAAAAATCCAAGTTGTCCCTCAGTCAATGATGAAGCCAGTTTTTGACATTCTATATATACTACACTAACTAACTTATCTCTTTATCCTTTCCTCTATTTTGAGCAGAGAAGGTGGTGGCGGTTGTTTTCTCATCAAAATTTTTGCCACTCATCTCAAAACTTAAAATGCTTCTACCCAGAACAAAGATCAGTCTCAAAGCATACTGCCAACAATTTCTTCTTTAACTAGGATTAAATAAATTCAATATTTTTCCATTCCAAGTTTCCCAAGAACTCTTTCCTTCTTCATTGAGATTTCCACAGTCCCTATCCTAGAAGGTAAGAATGTTCCAAGGAGACATGAATTCATTAATAGAGGAACTATCTGGTTCCTAGGACTCTAGATCATGTTGTCAGCTTCACAACATCAAATCAAGTCAATAAGTATTTAAGTCCTTACTATGTGCCAAAGCACCTTTAGAAGTGCTAGAGATGTAAAGAAAGACAAAATAGATCCTGCCCTCAAGAAACACTCTAATGAGGAAGACAACATATAAATAATTAGGCACAAAGAAGATATATACAGAGCAGATGAAAGATAATATGGAAGAAAGAAGCATTAGCAGCTGGAGGAATGAAGAAGGGATTCCTGAATAAGATAGGATTTGAGATGAGTCCAAAAGAAAGCCTGGGAAACTAGAGGTAAGGGAGCAGAGCATTTCAGACTTGGGGTACAACCAGTGCAGAGGTAGAGCTGGGGAAAGGGTTCTCATCACTGTCATGTGTGAGAAGCAAATAGGCCAGTATAGCTGGATCAAAGAGTTTGTGGAAGAATGGGAGTAAAGTATAAGACAAGTAGAAAGGTAGGAAAGGAAAGGGCCAAGTTATGAGGAGCTTTAAATGCCAAAGAATTTTTATCTAATCCTATAGGTGATAAAGAAACCAACAGAGTTGGGGGGAAAGAGATGATGTGGTCAGACCTATACTCAGGAATTCTTAAACTGAAATCCATACTATTAATTAATTAATATTTAATAATATTAAGTGGTACATTTCTATCTTTGTTGTTGTTCAGTTGTTTTTCAATCATGTCTGACCCTTTGTGATCCCATTTGGAATTTGTCATTTCCTTCTCCAGCTCATTTTATAGATGAAGAAATTGAGGCAAAGAAGATTAAGTGACTTGCCCAGGATCACACAGCTAGTAAGTATCCTAGTCTGGATTTATCCTTGAATCTTCCTGACTCCAGACCCAGTGATCTATCCACTATACTACCTAACGTCCATAAATAAAATAGAGAGATATGGATATTTTTGCATATATACATATATCTCCATATTGAAAACTACATTTCAGGATAATAGATTTCCTTTCTAATTCTATGTATTTTATTTTATGTATTTAAAAACATTATTCTGGGCATGGGTCCATGGTTTCAACCAGGCTGCCAAAGGGTCCATGAAACCCTTTATACTTAGTAAAAGGTTAAGAACCCCACCATCACTTTGGCAGCTAAGCAGGGGGTGGTTTGGAATGAGGAGGGAACACGAAATAAGTAGTGGATATACAAGTTGAGAGAAGGGAACGTGTTTGTATAAGGGATGTTCTAGAAACAATGGGATTTGGCAATTGAGTAAGTGCTGAGGTAGGGGAATAAATACTTATATAGCACCTACTATGTGTGGGGCACTGCATTGTGTGTGTTTTTTTAAACAAATATTATCTCATTTGATCCATTATCATAGATCGCTATCAGACAGACAACTGAGTTTCTTCCCATAGTCCTGAACATCCTAGGAGCTTTTTCATAAGCCTCCAGTTAGTGAGTTTTCCTCCTGTCTATTAGGTCACAGAAGATTGATTCCTCTCACTTGACTGTGGTTTACAATTTGCAGTTCCTGACCCTTCCATTTTCCCCTGGTACAGGAGCCATGTTTCTGCAATACCAACAAACCAATGGCAGGAGAAGAGAACAGGTAGCAAGCTTTAGATCCTCCCTGGCGCCCTCAGCAGGATACTGGCCCTTTCACCTTTGCTTCCTCCCCATCCCATATCTTGCATGCTGTTTCTGCCTCACAGATTCTGTTAAGTTCTACCTGCAGGTCCCTCAGAGGAGGGATGGAGCAAGGCTAGGATCAGAGGTAATCTGTGAACTAGGGCCTTTTAACTATAGCTAAGCTGAAGAGTAAGAAGGGACCTTGGTTGTTTTGGGGGTTGGGTTTTTTTGTTTGGGGGGGTTATTTTATTTTTTTGATTAATTAAGAAAATGTTTCCATGGTTACATGATTCCTGTTCTTTCCCTCCCCTCCTCCCAACCCCCTCTTGTAGCCAATGCACAATTCCACTGGTTTTACCAGTGTCATAGATCAAGACTTATTTCCATATTATTGATATTTGCACTAGGGTGATTTAGAGTCTACATCTCCAATCATATACCCATGTGATCAAGCAGTTGTTTTTCTTCTGTGTTTCTACTTCCATAGTTTTTTCTCTGGATGTGGACAGTGTTTTTTCTCATAAGTCCCTCAGAATAGTCCTGGATCACTGCATTGCTGCTAGTAGAGAAGTCCACTACATTCAATTGTGCGAGTCTCTGTGTACAATGTTCTCCTGGTTTTGCTCCTCTCACTCTGCATCAATTCCTGGAGGTCGTTCTAGTCCCCATGGAATTCCTCCAGTTCATTATTCCTTTGGGCACAATAGTATTCCATCACCAGCAGATACCACAATTTGTTCAGCCATTCCCCAATTGAAGGGCATCCCCTCATTTTCCAATTTTTGCCACCACAAAGAGCGCAGCTATGAATATTCTTGCACAAGTCTTTTTCCTTATTATCTCTTTGGGGTACAGACACAGCAGTGCTATGGCTGGATCAAAGGGCAGACAGACTTTTAGCGCCCTTTGGGCATAGTTCCAAGCTGCCTTCCAGAATGGTTGGATCAATTCACAACTCCACCAACAATCCATTAATGTCCAAGAAAGGACCTTTATAAGGGTGTGCCCAACTGGATATTTTATTCCACATCCTCACTCTGAGACCAGGTAGACTGGAAATTTCTAGTTTGGCTGAGTTGGTTGGGTTTCAAGTGAACTCATAAAGTTGTATGGCTATAAAACAGTCCCAGTTCTCATAAGAGCTTAGATTTTGAGATGAAAAAGGCCTTAGAGGTATGGAAATTGTGGAAACTGAGTAAACCACACCAATCCCATATTGTGACTCAATTCTAGATCTAGTTCTGTTCTCTTTCTATTCAATTATGAGCCTGCTCCAATTTCTATCTTGTGAGAAAACTTCATTCAATTATGGAAATTTTGGGGAAAAAAAGTTTATTACATTGTTTGAACTTAGGCCCGAGTGGTTGGGAAGCTGGTCCACTTCTACCTGTTGCTTAGAGACTCTTCACTAAAGACCTAGGTTACACTAACCAGAAATCTGGTCAAATCCAAAGACCAATTCAAGGAGTTTTCTCACAATTATACATTTCAAATAAACCACATGTTTTATCTGAAAACTGACCCCATACTTGGCAATTGGCTGTTGTTTCCATGTTCCTTTGATTGAATACAAATAGTTGGGAGTAGTAGAACATCTCTTCTTCAGATTTCAGATATTGCACCTGTTGGCTCTCCCCCTTCCAACTGGGAATACCTCTAATCTTTCTTCTAACTAGAAATCAGATTACCTAATCTTGTGTCCTGGTTTATATCTCATTAATTGTTTTTCTTTAATGCATAAAAATCTGTCTCCCTCTGTATTCAAAGTCCAGTATCCAAAACAAGGAGGCCTGGTCCCAATTCATTATGCAATTGCCATGCTTAGAAGATATGCTCAGAAGCTCAAATCATTGTTTCCTCAGCTGTTTCAAACTTTACTCATCATAGAGACCATCCTTAGAACACATTTGATTTGGGGCAGCTAGGTGGTTCAATGGACTGAGAGTCAAGCCCCCAAACCAGAGGTCTTGGGTTCAAATGTGACCTCAGACACTTCCTAGCTATATGACCCTGGGCAAGCTACTTAACCTCCCATAACCTAGCCCTTTCACTCTTCTACCTTGGAACCAATACATGATATTGATTTTAAGACAGAAGCTACGTGTAAAAAAAAGAAAAAGAACACATTTAGTTTGGCCAGATAATAGGAAGTCCTTCCACTAACTAAATATACCATTGCTCCATTATTTTCTCTCCTTAACTTCTCCCCATATGTTCTCCCCTCTTCCAGTCAGTCCCATCTAGAATCAATCTAAGCTATTTGTCTACTCATAAAGTTTCAATGAAATTGGAGTCACCTATATTATTCAATTCAGTGAGATGGAGAACCAGAAGGCCTTTCCATCCACCCTGCCTCTATACCCTGAAAACCCCTCACTAGTGTCATCTGATATAGCCTAAGGAAACTTGGTCTCACCATCCATCCCACTCTTGCACCCCTGGAACCTCTGGTACTTTCCATGTGCCACGAAGCTATATTTTCTTCTGTGTTGTCCTCTCCATTTATTTATTTATTTTTAAAACTTTACCTTCCATCTTGGAGTCAATACTGTATATTGGCTCCAAAGCAGAGGAGCCATAAGGGCTAGGCAATGAGGGTTAAGTGACTTGCCCAGGATCACACAGCTATGTGTCCCCCCCCCCCATTTAAAGAATGCTCACTTTTTCAATTTGCATACCCAGAATTAAGCACATAGTAAGTAAGAACTTAATATTTTTTCATCATTCATCTAATTTAACTTCCTCATTTTACAGATGAGGAAACTAAAGCAAAGGGAGAAGAAAATGATGAAGGTAGGATTTGAACACAAGTGCTATGACTCCATATGTAATACTCCTATACATCATTCATGAACTTCTACATCAGTTTTACTTTAAGGGAAGCCATTGTTGGCCCAAAGCAACACCTCAGGACTCTTCAGCAGGCAGAAAGAAAGACATCTATGTCAACCACATAAAATCCAAGTTAATTGTTTTGTTCTTCATTTCTTTATTCCATTTGTACTCTCTTTATACCCCTTTACTAACTTAATTTACTTAATTTGGAAAGATTACATTGAATAATGAAAGGAACTGGGGATATGAACTTAGAAGATCTGGGTGCAAATTTTGATTCTCTTATTAAAATAGATGGTCTTCCATGAATCATTTGGCCTCTTTCATAACCTTTAAAATAACAGGATTATATATCTAAGATCCTTCCAGCAGATGAGCCTTCATTTTCTAACAATTTTGTTCTTTTTCCCCTGCTCAAGCACACACACACACACACACACACAGAGGCAATCAATTCATTGCCTGAACATCAATCATTTCTTCTCTTCATCTTCACAAATTCCAGTTTCTCTTTTCCTTTAAAAGCCAGCTCAAAACTCACATCTTCCAGGAGCATTCTCTAAGAAACTCTATCTCCCTCGGCTCATTCCTTTATGTCTGCCCTCTGCTCCATAGTCCTCAGTGTGCATTATATTAACCAGCACTCATCTGTATGCTTCTTTGTAAGTGTCCCCAAGCCTCTTTCATACATATATATCCCCAACTAAATTGCAAAATTCTTTGAGGGCAGCAACTGGTCTTTCCTTGGATCCTCCTTCTGTAGCATTCTAGATGTGAGCTCTAAAGCTCCCAATAACAATATTAATATTAGCCTGTGCTCTCTGGTTTCCAAGGCACTTTTCATAAAGTATCTCATCAGGTTCTCATGAACTGAGCAGTGTACAATCACCAGCCCCATTTTCCAGATAAGATAAAAGAAGTTAAATGGAGTCATTGATTCAGACTGATTCCTGCTCAGGTTTTCAAAGGACTAAATTCAAATATGGTTTCCCTACCATAATCATTAGTTCTCAGGGGACTAGAGGAGTCACTAAAGAGAAGATTTAGTAGAAAGGTCACTAGATTTTGGAGTCAGAGGTTCAAATCCTGGCTCTGCTACTTGCTATCTATAGGCTATAAGAAAGCACTTCATGCCTCTAGGCCTTAGTTTCTTTAGGTATGAGTCCTATAAAATGAACCCATCACAAATTTAATTTTTCTCCAACTACTATCTCTGAATCACAGCACTGGCTATTCCCTAACCCCTTCTTTGAATTCCTGGCTTCCCTTAAGACTCAGCTCCAACACCACTGCTTCACGCAGGCCTTTCCTGGTCCTTTCAGCTAGTAGCTTTCCCTTCAAAAGTCCATTTCCATTTACCCTGGCTATCTCTAGTGAGTACATGTAATCTCCCCCATTAGAATGTAAGTTCGTTTAGAGCAAAGACTTTTTTTGCTTCTTCTCTGGGTCCCCAGAGTTTTTAGCACAGGGCCTGGCACAAAGGAAATACTTAATGACTACTTGTGACAACACTCAACTGGTTCTTTTGAGTGCCGTGGATGGGATAGTCCTGTTGACAGTAACTGGTCACTGAGAGTCAAGATAGTAGGCATCCTCTTTGTCCCCTCTGCTTGGGGACCCTCCCCAGTGCTCTCTCTTCTCAGCACTTCAAGCAGAGGACAGGGGATTTCTCCTGCCCCCTTCCCTTCCTAGTAGGAATAAGGAGTGGGGGGGGGGGGGGGGGGCTGTGGAAAGAACACTAGACCTGGGGTCAGAAAGACCAGAGTTTAGATCTGACTTTAGACACTTCGGGACCCTGAGTAAGTCACTTAAACCCTGCCTAAAAAAAAACTAGATAAGGAAATGGCAAACCACTCCAATATTTTTGCCTCCCCCCCCCCCAAATCCCATGGTCCATGAGGTCACAGAGATTAAGGTATTATTACTAAACCACTGAACAACTTCTCAGTAGCAATAGCAGCTTGCTTAAAAAGCTCTAAGCAATGGAAATGAGCTTATCCTAGCCTAGGTGAATTAGAGAGCAAGTCTCAGGCTGCCTTCTGCTATCATTTGTTTTTGGTTTTTTTGGAGGGGGGGGGGTCATTTGCCCTGAGCACAAGCTAGTGTGCACAGAGCACAGCTCAGAAATTGTAAGAAATAAATGTTTTCCAGCTTTCGTGACTGCCTTGTGAGTTTGAGAGGTCTTCAGTCTGTTTCCAGTTGCCTGGCAGGAGAAGGTTGCTATTACAGCTTGCAGTCAGAGGACAAGATTTCTAACTCCTAAATCATCCTGTAAGTAACTGAAGGACTGTAGAGAGCCATTGGCAGAATGCTCAGAAGTCAGAGGATCTTAGATCTTGGGCTGGAAGGGATATTAGATATTAGATCAGATCCAATTAGATATCAGGTATTAGAGCCTCAAACCCCACTCCCACCCCACCCCTACCCCACACACACAGGTGAAAATTTTATAGTTAGGGAAACTGAGGACCATCTAGGTTAAATAACTTTTCCAAGGTCACATAGGTAGTGAGCATCTGAGACAAGCTGTAAACCTAGACCCTCTGCTTCTAGAAAATGTTCTTTGTACTTCACATGCTTTCTCTGAACTTTGAGAGTTGCATGGACAGTAAACACCAAAGGCGAATTTGAAATACTTGCTTAACAGTCTAACTAAGCACCTTTACCTTTGGGGAGGTGTAGAATGAAAGAAAAGGACTAATTGGGTGTTTCGTGTTCCTATATTTATTACCATGCACCTGCGAGTCTTTTGTGACAGAAGTAATTTCTATGCCTGATACCTCTATTG
Source organism: Monodelphis domestica (assembly GCF_027887165.1). Lineage (NCBI taxonomy): Eukaryota > Metazoa > Chordata > Mammalia > Didelphimorphia > Didelphidae > Monodelphis > Monodelphis domestica. The sequence goes on from NC_077230.1 coordinate 236,043,625, forward strand.
TACACTGGGTGCCTTTTCTAGAAGGGACCCTGTTGCCCACATTTGGGGGAAGCCTTAGACGTATGTCATACCTAAGCTTTATTTGAGAGACTTCCCTAGACTTTAGGGACAAAAGAGAGACCTAATTCTTCTACTCTCTTTTGGGATCAACTCACCCTCCTCCCCTTTTAAAACTAATCTGGTTACAAATGAGCCTAGAGCTAGAGCCCCTTACAGGAAGGACCCTTGGGCACCAGTCACACGGGTATAATGTTCATTTTACTAACAACAGGAAACCAAGGTTCTTTGAGGGGGCTTACCTAGGGCCACATAGCCAATGTAACCCTAACCATACCAGCCATGATTGCCTAAAAGCCATTCTTCTTCCCAGGTTCTCCAGACCCTTAAGAAGGTTTGGCAGGGAGGGGTGGGGAGAGAGGTTTGGGTTCTCCAGCCCCCAATAATTTTATTCCTTCAATTGTAAGGGGTTGTCCCCTGTAATCCAGTTCCACTAGCAATTAACCCAAAAATATTTACTTCAGGAAGTATAATCTCAGAGGTTATCTAGTCCAACATGAGTCTGAAAAGAAATCCCATCCTACCACATCTTTGACGAAAGACCATCCAACCTCTACTATTTACCAAACACTGAAGAAATTATAGGTGTTGAACTACCTCATAGGTGATAATGATGCTATGTACAAATGAGACCCAAATCTGATTCCAACACAAATAAATAATATTCATATTTATACAATGCTATAAGGGTTACTAAACACTTTAGAGACATCTCAGGATTTCAGAATTTTACATTTTTCCTTAGATCTATTTTTTTTAACTCTTACTTTCTGTCTTAGAATTACATCTAGGACAGAAGAGCAGTAAGGGCTAAGCAATCAGGGGTTATATGACTTGCCCAGGGTCACACAGAAAGCATCTCAGGCCAAATTTGAACCCAGGTCCTCCTGATTTCAGGTCTGGCACTCTGTCTACTGTGCTACCTAGTTGCCCCCATTTTCCCATTTATCTTACTTAAACCACTTAAAACTAATTAAACCTAATGTTACCAGTTTCTAGGGCCAAGTAAAACAAATTTAATCCTTCCTTTTTGTTTGTTTTTTGTTTCTCCAGTAATATTTTATTATATTTTCCCCCTATTATATGTAGAAACAATTTTTGACATTTTTTTCTGGAATTTTGTCAAATTCTCTCCCTCCTATTTCCCCTCCCTGGGATAACAAGTTATCTAATATAGGTTATACGTATATAATCGTGTAATACATATTTCCAAATTCTTCATGTTGTAAAAGAAGACACATGTTGCACATAGAAGAAAAAAGTGATAAGGGAAATAAATTGGAAAGTAGTATGCTTCCACCTGCATTCTGACTCCATTCAGACTATCCACCTTCTATGGAGGCATTTTTCATCATGAGACTCTTAGAGTTGTCTTCCATCCTTGCATTGCTGATGATAGTTGAGTTATTCACAGCTGAACATCCATATAATAGTGCTGTTACTGTGTATAACATTCTCCTGGTTCTACTCACTTCACTTTGCATCAGTCCATTTAAGTCTTTCCATGTTTTTCTGAAATCATCCTGTTTGTCATTTCTTATTGCACAATAATATTCTATTACTACCATATACCATAATTTGTTCAATCTTTCCCCAACTAATGGACAGTCCCTCGGTTTCTAATTCTTTACCACCCTGAAAAGAGCTTCTATAAATATTTTTGTACAAGTAGATTCTTTTCTCCTATCTTTGATCTCTTTAGGATAAGACCTAATTGTGGTATTGCTAGGTTAAAGGGTATTCATAGTTTTATAGCCCTTTGGGAAAGTTTAATTCTTCTTCCATGTAACACCCTTTCAAAAACTTAAGTGAACTCTCAGGTCCCTCCATTCTTCTCAAGATCCTCAGTGCCTTCAATTACTCCTTGTATGGACAAGTCATTGTCCATGCTAGTAATTCTCCTAGGGGCACTTTCTAGATTATGAATGCCATTAATACTCAGAATTAGAAATGTAATTACTATCTCTATTTCACAAATGAGGAAACTAAAGATCACAGAAGTTAAGTGTTATCTTCACATAGTCATAAAGTATTCAAGCCAGGATTCCAATCCAGATCTCTCTTGACTTCAAGTCAAACGAATGATCTTCCCATTATATCACACTACCTTTTCTCTCTTAGATGGCTACACTCTCTATTATGTTGTGCCTAAGCATTTCAGCATCACCTCATATTCAGCATACCTAAAACTGATCATTCTTTCAAGAATGGCTCCAGTATTCATCTACTCCATAGTTCCCCTACCATCATTATCCAGCAAAAGATATTGTGAATTGTTCTTGACACCTTGTTCTCCTCCCTATTTCCCACCACATAACAAATCCTATAGATTCATCTTTCATTATGTCTTCCTTATCAGTCCTTCAGTCTATATTATCACATCTAGGACCTAGTTTTCATTACTCATACCAAAATAATCACAATAATCTCTACTCCCATTAATTTATTTTATCCTCTGTCGCCATATCAATCTTCCTAAACCACAAGTTTGTACACTTCAAACCTACCCAGTCAAAAACTATCAAATGCTCCCTGCTGCTTATAAAATTATATTTTAATTCCTTACTCTTGAATTCAAGGACCTCCACAATTTTGTCCCTTCCTATCCCTCTAAGCTCATTTTCCCCAATTATTTCCCTTTACAATCTAGTCTGCTTTTTTTAGTCCCAGAATTTGCCTTTCCTATTTCTACTTTCTGTTGAGTCCTTCCCTACCTCGAACTTGTCTAAGTTCTAATCTTTCACTTAAGGCCCAGTTAAAATCATATACTAATTCCACAAAAACTTTTTGTCCTCAGTCCTAGGTTATAATTTGCATTCTGAACTCCAATAACTATTTTCTTTGAGAAGTGGTATTTGAACTTGCAAGTGAACTTTTAGAATACAGATGGTTGGGGCATGTTAGTATTGTAAAAATTAAATTTTGTCTGTAATATGTAGAAGTATTATATTTAAAAGAGGTTTATTAAGGATTATTAGAATTAAGAATACAAAATAGAAAACCACGTGCCTAGGGCTGATTAGCCAATTCAGAACCCCCGCGCTTAGCTTACTCACTACATCCTTGCAAATGGAAGAGATCCATGTGTGAGACAGAGAGCCAGTTAAATACTCATTGTGATCTCGCCCAAGTGGAGACTCAGGTGAGATTATAGGGAATTCTGGGAAATACCAAGGACTTCTGGGAATTGAAGTCTAGGGTTCAAATCTCCATTTTACATACCCCCCCTGAGGCCCGAGGAAAACTAATCTCTCCGTTGGGTCTTGTAAACATACCAACTTTGAAATTACAATAATTTGAGAATAAGAGGAAAAGAGAACAAGACCAATAATTGCTAGGTGCATCGACAAAAAGCCAGTTGGGGGAAGTCCCCTTTGGCATGAAAGTAAACATACAAAACAAATGTTCAATCAACCACACCCAAAGTTCATTCTTGATCTTCTCCTGCAGTTTGTGGTCTGTGGAGGCATCTTCATAGTGTCTTCTCCAAAGAGTTCAGTTTCTGGATTCGGAGAGGTGGCATGTTTCTTAACCTAAAATTACTCTCTCAATGAATTTAAACTTTGCAATTTAAAATAATAATAATTTTACATTCCCCCCTGATGAGGGTGATTGAAAAACACAGGTATCACTTAGGGATGCATGGCTGAGTTATGAGGTATATGAATCAATTGGTAAGAGAAATCAAAAATATAAAAAAAAATCCAAATTAAAAAAGATAATTTCTGGATGAAATATAAACTATCAAATTCTTATGTGTAAACATTCCAAGTAAAGGAAAAATAAATCTGTAACAGGTCCTTAAATCAGGGCCCAATTAAAATGATATAAGCAATTAAGCATTTACCCAGTCAGTAGCCAGGACTATAGAAAGTTGCCACATTATGAAAGACAGAGTAGGGACTAGATTAGGAGCCAGGTAGGAGCCAAATTTTGGTACTATCTGTAAGTATTTTCACGAAGAGTGTGGATACAAGGAAGGCCTATGTCTTAATGTATGTCAAGAATTGCAACCTCGAGTCCCACAGTAGGTTCAAGTCCTTTGTATTGGCTTAGAAGTGCATCAATCCTACCTGGATTGGTTTCTTCTTTTTTGACCTGTGTGTTCTTTTAGCACAATTCAGGTTTAGCTTTGTGCTTCTTTGGCCCGGTGCAATAACTCTTTTGTATATCTTGTCCTGGAATCAGACAAAATCATTAAGCAAAGTCCCATAATTTTTATCAATAAATGGAATCATTTTTTATAGTCTCAAGCTTTTGGGGCATGCATTGACATTATAGCAAATATTTTAAACTTATAATACTGCTAAATCAGAAAAAGTTAAAATCTTAATACTGATGACGTGCTTCAAATATAAAAAAGAGAAAAAATAAAAACTGAAATAGTATATTATACATGCAAGAAAATATAATAATAAAAGAGTGTTAAAATTCAAAAATATAGCTTATAATCATTGACACACTGTGTCAGCTAAGGAAATATAGAATACAAGGCTTTCTCACCAAAAATGAGATCCATTTCCTCTTCATACCTGGCCATGATCCACTGTGAGTGTAAGCAAATGAATTTCACAAAGTAACAGTTTGTTTTTGTTTTTGTTTTTTTAATAAAGAACAGTAGTACAAATATGTAGGTATCAATATCCCCAAAATTCTCAATAGCCCAATTAATTACAATAGCAAACAAACCCACTATCATATTTTACATGAGTCTGCTGTATGACATTTAAAGAAAATGGATACTTGTCACAAGTTTTTCAGGTGTAGCAATGTTTCAACCTTGGCAAACATATTTTTAAACAAAGTAAAACTTATTTGGGCCTAGAACATCATCAAGAAATCTAAATATCATTCTGGTGGAAGTAAAGTGAGCTGAAGAGTTATAAATGAGAGATGCTCCTCTTTTGGGAGTCATCTATGGGTACTATGCCCTGGGATTAACTTCCCAGCTCCTTTAATATGGGACTGTGATGTCCCATCCATTCACATTTTTATAAATGTGGGAGGTGGGGATTAAATTTGTATTTCACTTCAGCTACTAAAATGGACTTTACCTCCTGTAAGAGGCAGGCAAAATGATCAGTGTTGTTGAAAAAGAATCTAAAAATCATGTCTAAAAGACCTCTTAAAATCACTTTGAGATATTTAGCTCATTAAATTCTCCAAAGGTTGTTATATAATTGTAACCAGTTTTTTTATGAAGTCTATCCATCCTTTAGGTGACAATTTACAAATTCAAAAATAGAAAAGGCTGTTTTTATATATGGGCTTATTCAATAATATTTGTTCAGTATAGTTATAGAGGAAAAGCAACAGAATATAACAGTAGTTAAAACCCAGTACATTAAATGATTCAGTGTAACAGAATAGTATTGAATACATTAATATTTGAACTTAAAACCAACAAAATTAAATCTTAAACAAAACAATCAGCAAAATGCAATAAAATACAGAGATTTTTATAAAACAGTGGAGTCTGAAAAGTCTTAAAAATATAAAATAACCTCCAGTCTCTTTAAAGTTCGTTGTGTGTTTTTTTTTTGCCATTTAGATGCCTATGGTTCAAATCTCCATTTTACAGTATGTAGTTTAAATATTATAGTATAGTGGAAAGCCCCTCACCTTCTCCAACGTCTGGCACTGAGAGTCACTCTTTTCTCCTTGAATCTCTTTTCTCCCTTGATTTATGTGATAGTGTCATTTAACTTTGCTCATTAAAATGGAAATAATAATACTTGTAATATTTACCCTGGGGCAGCTAGATGGTTCAGTAGTAAGAGTACTGGGCCTGGAGTCAGGAAGACTCATCTTCTTGAGTTCAAATGTGCCTCAGACATTTACTAGCTGGTTGGTCCTGGACAAGTTACTTAATCCTGTTTAACTCAATTTCTTCCTCTGTAAAATAAATTGGAGAAGGAAATGGCAAACCGCTCCAGTATTTTTGCCAAGGAAACCCTGAGTGGGATCAACAAGAGTAGGATGCAAAGGAACACAAATATTTATCCTATGGGTGGTTGTGAGGAAATGAGAAAGTGTTTTGTAGACCTTATCAAATGAGATCATATTTCTAAAATGCTTAACACAGTGTTTGGCACAAAATAGGCACTTAGTAAATGTTTATTTCTCCCCCCCTCCCCCTTTCTGCTTTTGGCTTTAGAAATATGAGCCGCTATTATCTTTTTATTTTTAACTCTTACCTTTTGTCTTAGAATCAACATTAAGTATTGATTCTAAGACAGAAATAATAAAGGCTAAGCAACTGGGGGTTAAGTGGCTTGTCCAGGATTACATAGCTAGGAAGTATCTCAGGTCAGATTTGAATCCAGGACCTCCCATCTCTAGGCCTGGTTCTCTGTCCACTGAGCCAAGGTCACACAGCTAGGAAGTATCTGAGGCTGGTTTTTTTTGGGGGGGGGGTAGTTTTTGGTTTTCTTTACATTTTACATATGAGGAAAATTCATTCCCAGGGAGACTAATTCCAAAGTCACATGGGTAGTAAGTGGCAGCACTGGAAAAAAAAATGGCAACCCCAATATGTTTGTCAAAAAAATCCCATGGATAGATACAATCCATGGGGGTCATGAAAAGTCAAAAATGACTGAGCAAAACAACATGTGTAAAATAGCTGAAGGAAATAGGGTGTTGGACTAGTTGAGCTCAATCATCACCCTGAACTCTAAAGAGTCTCTATCCTTTAGAGCTAAGACCTGGGTGTGAGTCCTATCTCTGGTACTCCCTAGCTTAAATACTATCTGGACATACAAACTAGTGAGGGAATCCAGGGCCAGGACCTCTCCATTACCCAGCATGACGATGTCTCTGTTTTCTCCCATGACTCAAAATACTCAGAGATTATCTAAACCAGAGAGATGCTTTCTCCAATAGAGTGGTAGAATTAATGAGCTATTTGGTTCCTGGTAGACTCAAGGCAAATCACTTAGCTTTCTTGAACCTCAGTTTCCTGTAAAATGGGGATAACACTAAAACTATTTATTTCACAGAGATGTTATATGTGTCAAATATGAATTAAGTAAAGTTAAGTTATAAACCTTAAAGGGTGATATAAATGCCAGTCATTATTCCAATTCTGACACTTACCACTGGGATACCTACCCCAAGTCCCTTCACCAATTTGGGCTCCAATTTCCTCATATGTGAAATGTGGGAATAGGGAGGAGAGGACTTCTGAGACCTCATCCATCTCTAAATCTATGATCTCTGTAATTGCTAATGCCCGAGTGCCAGGGTTCTCCAAAAAAATAAATAATAATAATCCATTCTCTTCCTCTCTCCTCCACTGAGGAAAGAAAAAGATAAAAATTAATAAAGCAAAAACAAATTCCCTGACCCCCTTAAAACCAATAAGCCTACTCCTTGCTGGGAGGCAGGTGAAACCAAAGCTCCCCAATGGAAACCTCCGGTGACAATAGGGCCTTTCCCTTTAAAGGTCTCCAGTGAAGACAAATACATCTTAAGAGTCCCAGGTGAAAGGGAATCCAGGAGACGACACCTGTTCCCAAGCCTTCCAAGGCCAAGAGCAAATGCAAAGTAAAGGGCAGGTCTGAGAAGCAGAAGGATGTGGGCCTGAGCCCTGACATAGGCTGGCAGGCAGGACAGGATTACTCTGTGTCTTTGGGTCAGAGGAGAGTCTCAGGAGGGGGATTTGTACTTGCAGAGCCTGCAGGGTTTCAGATTCCATTTGGCTTCCCAGGGAAGGTGGGAAGGTGGGCTTTCCCTGGCTTTTTCCCTCTCCCACAGGCCTGAGAAGGCAGAGCACTGAAGGTGAGGCAAGCAGGCAGCTAGATTTGGAGCCCAAGCCTCCCACTTCCCAGGCTCTCCTTCACCTCAGGAGCCTGCCTCAAAAGTCCACTACTAAGAGAGCAACATCCACAATGTGATGTGATGTCAGTGGAAAAAAGAAGAAACTGCTACATGATGAAGTTGTTAAAATGCTGGACTTTAGTCAGAAAGAGCAGAGTTCCAGGAAAATCCAGAGGAATTTAGGAGAAAGAACACTATTCACATCCAGAGAAGGAACTATGGGAACAGAAATGCAGAAGAAAAACATATCATGTAGTTCAATATGGATCTGATTGGGGTTTTGATGTTAAAAGATCACTGTATTGCAAATATGAATAACATGGAGATAGGTTTTGAACAATGATACATCTATAACTCAGTGGAACTGCTGGTCAGCTCTGGGAGGGGGAAGGAAGGGGGTAATCATAAATCATGTAGCCATGGAAAAATATTCTAAAGGAAACAAAAGAAAAAAAAGAGCAGGGTTCAAATTCTACCTCTTAATTTGACCAACTGTGTGACCATAAGTGGCTTAAACAAGACACTTAACCTTTCTGAGTTGCATCCATAAAAATGAGGGAGTTGAGCTCAATGACCTCTCTATAGCTCTGAAGCTCTGATTCTTTTTAAAATTGGCACTAAATGCCATGTAATTATGACTAAGCTTGACCCAGAAAAAGATAGGAGAGATCACTTCCTGTTCTTCTCAGCAGAGGTGGGGGACTAGAGATATGGAGCACTATGGAAATTGATTCGTTGGTTAGTTTTACTGAGCCAGGTTTGGGGAAGAGATTCTCTCTTTTCCTTTTATTCTTAGTTCTAAGGGATGTCTTTCTAGACTGAAGTGGGAGAGCTATATTGGGAAATAAAACTGATCAAAAACAAAAGTATCAATAGAATATTTTTCAATAAATATAATTTTTCTGCTGGATGATATCTCGGTGTAGGGAAGATTGGAAAGGGTGAGATAACTGGAAATTAATTCTATTAATTTAAAAAGTTTCTCACTTGTGGCTTCTAGTAGCTGCTAGCATGCGGCAGCGGCCACACCCCAGGCAATGGCTTCGACAGGCCGGCTAAACCTTGTGAGGGTAGCCATCGGGTCGTAGACCCCTGGTGAACCAGGGCCTTGCTCACCCAGAATGTAAAGACTGCTTTGGCTAAACAGATGGAAGAAACCAATAAGAAGGTTCAACGGCTGAGATGGCGACACAACAAAGCACTGTGGAGTGCTTAGGGTGTGTTGGAGCACAAAGATCAACATGGCCATCCAATGCAGCTGAGGAAGTCTCCAGGTATAACGACTTTTCGTGCCACTGGACCCAGGCTTCCAATGCCGAGAGAGTGGGACTGTCTCTGTGCATCGACTTTTCCACTTAAATATCCTTCACGCACAAGTGTCTTTGTGCACACTCATCTATCATAGATGAAAACGCACAAAGACAATCATCATCCTCGGTTACCAAGAGACTACTACTAATAATAATAATTTTAAAAGTTTAAAATTTTAAATAAATATTTTTCTTTAACAAAACTTATACTTGGATCCTTCTCAAAGCCCACACAACTCAGGGTTTAGGACAGTGATGCTGAACCTTTTAGAGACTGAGTGCCCAAACTGCACCCTCACACTATATATGAGCTTCCCCCTTACCCCAGAGAAGGGAGGGAGGAAGAGCTCCAATTGGGCTGCTGAGTAGAAAGGTGGGTTATGGGAGAAATTTCCTCAGGCATACATAGAGAGGGGGAAGGGAGCAGTCTCTTCTGGCATGTGTGCCATGGGTTTGCCAACACAGGTTTAGGAGACTGGCAGGCTAGTTTTGTCTCCTCTCCCAACTCACTATATTATTTTGGCCCTCTTAATTCCCTTCTCTGAGTTACAAATTCTTCATCTGGTAGATGAGCTGGTATGGCTAAATAATCTTCAAGATTCCTTCCAACTTTAGCATACTAGGAACAAATTCTGTCCCCACCTCCTTACTGATCAGGTCATTTACCTCTCGGGGCTTTCAATTCCTCACCTATAAAATGGGGACATTGGACTAGAAGACTTTAAGATTCCTCCCACCTCTAAACATTCTATTGTTGAGCCCTGTTGAGTTCTATCTGACTCTTCATGATCCTATCTTGGGGTTTTCTTCACAAAGATCCTAAATTGTTCCAGCTCATTCTATAGAGCTTGTTAAGTGAGCAGGGTTAAGTGACTTGCCCAGGATCACACAAGTAGTAAGTTTTTGAGACCAAATTTGATCCCATGAAGATATGTCTTCTTGATTCCAAGCCTTGTTTTCTATCTATTGTACCACCCAGCTGCCCCACTCCCCATCATTCTTTTCAGGATCTCAACCTACAGTTACAAGTTCAAAGACCACTATATCCATAGAAAAAGAAAAGCAGTAGTCAAAGACCAGAATAAATTAAACTTCCTATAAGAACCACAACCTGATTCCCTTTGGCACATTGCCCTCTTTTTCTTGGCTGCCTCAAATCCATCATATTTTAAAGAACTGGATTTTTCAGATAAGGAAAGTGATGCCAGAGTAGGTAAGGGAATTGCACTAACCTTTCCTGCATTCCCCATAGGCTGACAATGTTGGAGGTGCCTTAGGTCTTCAACTACAAGAAGTAAGGTAGTCTCACCACCTTTCTGCAGCTATAATACTATACATTCTTTCTGCCCCTGCTCTGCTACCTCATTGTCTATAAATCTTTCTTTCTACCCTTTACCACCAACCCCAACCCTTATAAACCAACCCAAGAACCGTGTGTCTTTTTTTTTAACCTTGGGATGCCCAAATGGAGGGATCCAAACTTTTTACCTGTATGAAACAATGTGATAGAGTGGATAGGAGACATGCTAGATGTCAGAATAGCAACAGTCAAAAGAGCTGGGGTTCTCATCAAGAATACCTGGGTTCAAAGCACGTCTCTGATGCTACCCAAATGGCATGAGGTGGACGATTTAACCTCCGTTGGCTTTAATTACCTCAATTATAACACAAGGGGTTCGTAATAGATGACCTCTGATGTTCCCTTCAGCTCTAACTATGAGCCAATGTTTTCAAGCTAGGTCCAAATCCTGTCTCCAACATATAGTTGCTGAGTATTTGTTGTTGTTCGGTAGTTTTCAATCATGTGTGACTCTTTATGGCCCCATTTAAGATTTTCTTAACAAAGATACTAGAGTAGTTTGCCATTTCCTTCTCCAAATCATTTTACACATGAGGAAACTGAAACAGTTCAGTGGCTTGTCCAGTCACATAACTAGTAAGTGTCTGAGGTCACATTGGAACTTAGGAAGATGACTCCAGGCCCAGCACTCTATTTCACCCCCTAATTGTCCCCAATAGCTGTTTGACCATGGGCAAATCACTAAACCCTCTTAGTGCCATCGGAACTTCTATACTACTAATCCTTCCCTTCCCATCCTTGCCCTCCCAAGACCCCAATCCTATCATTTTTAAAAATAGTTAAATATTGGGGCAGATCAGTGGCTTAGCAGATAGAGAACCAGACCTAAAAATGGGAGGTGGTGAGTTCAACTCTGACCTTAGACATTTCCTATCTATGTAACCTCCATTGCCTGGTCCTTCCTATTCTTCTGCCTTGGAATATTTTAGTATTGATTCTAAGACAGAAGGTAAGAGCTTTGAAAAAATAGATAATAGCAGCTCATATTTCTAAAGCAAAAGGAAAAGAATAGAAACATTTACTAAGTGTCTATTATGTGCCAAACACTATGCTAAGCATTTTAGAAATATGATCTCACTTGATAAGGTTTATGATATACTTTCTTACTCTTAGGTTAAATATTTTTGTTTTGACATGTCCTGGTCTTGGTAATTCCATTTGGGGTTTTCTTAGCAACCATACTGGATAGTTTGCCATTTCCTTCTCCAGCTTATTTTACAGATGAGGAAACTGAGGTAAACATGGTGAAGTGACTTGCCAGGCTACCCAGCTAATAAATGTTCAAGGCCAAATTTGAAGATGAGTCTTCCTGACTCCAGGCTGCCCCAAGGAAAATATTACAAGTATTATTATTTCTATTTCAATGGGAGAAGTTAAGCAACTTGCCCAGGGGCCCACAGCTTGATAACCATCAGGGCCTAGATCTCCCTTAAACTCTAAATTCAGTGTTCTTCCCCCATTATGCACCATACCTCAACCACAAAGAAGATTGAGGAATAGGAAGAAGAGTCCTGAGAGCTCCTCTAGAGGGAGGGGGTATTACTAGGAAAGAGTCCTTGAGCTCTTGAGAGTAGGTGCTCTAGGACTGGCCTCTAATAATCACTATTAGTATTATTATAAACAACAAGCAACTTAATAACAAAAGTATTATCATTAGCCTGAGATGGGCTGCTCACCAGCTTCCATCCAGCATCACCCTCTTTGTCCTTCCCTGTACCAAAAGAACCTCTCCTCTATCTCCTCAGTATCCAGCCTCACTAGGGCCCGTTTTTTAAGGGACCAATTTTCTCCCTTGCCTTCTGTCTGCCACAGATATATTTGATGAGACCTTCCTTTTTAGGCGAAAGCTTCCTGGCAATTCATCATGCCATATTCCTTGGAGCAGCTCTGATGACTCTGCCTGCCTCTGCTCAGTTTCTTGGATCTCCCTCATTCTCCCTGGGCCAGATTGTTTATATTCTTTAAAGACCTTTCGCATAATGCTAGTGCTAATATTTACATCCCTGCTTAACTACACTGGCCTCAGCTGCCCTGAGTATTCTGTTACCCCTGCTTAGACCCAAGCAAGATGGATCTTGGTAGCAGTCTCTTCTGACTAACTTGGTAGCTGTTTCCTGTTCACTTGGCTTTGTCTGTAATCAGGCTGAAAGATAAGAGTGTTTGCCCAGCCTCCAGCTTCCCCTGGCTATCCACCTCAGTCTCCTTTTTCCCCTGAGAGGAGAGGACAAGTTAGAGCCCCACATTCTTCTTGGTGGGGTGTGGAAGGGAAGAAACCTTCCAACTTTCTGCCTTCAGCTTCCTTTATGATCCTTATTTCCTTCATTCAAGACATATTTATCAGATATATATCATGTGCCAGGCTCTGTGCTAGGCACTGGAAATACAAAGATAAAATTGAGTTGGAAAGTTCAAATGGTTCAGTGGTTGTACCTCAAACCCAACAGATGCCCCAAAAGAACTCATTAAATTTCTCAAACCCCCATACTTCTGAATAAGCCCCTTATTTCTGTTGAGGGCACCAGCATTGTTCCAAACACCCAAGTTTATAACCTTTTTATTATCTTTGAATTCTCATATGAGAGAGAGAGAGAGAGAGAGAGAGAGAGAGAGAGAGAGAGAGAGAGAGAGAGAGAGAGAGAGAGAGAGAAGGAGAGAGGGAGATTGGCATAGGCAGATAGGCAGGCAGATAGGGAGGGAGGTGGGGAGAGAAGGAGGTGGGGGGGAGAGAGGGGTGGGGGAAGGAGGGAGAAGGAGAAGGAGAGAAATATTAACTTCATTGGCGAAGCTTTGATATGAGTGCAGAGCCAGCACTTGGGGAGCTGCTGCATTCCCCCTCTTCTCAGCATTGGAGAACAATTTTTACATGCCCCATCCCTTTGTCCAGCTGTCCAAAGCAAGCACTTTCTCTCAACTCTCTCTGGTAATCCAGGGGCTCACAGACAGTTTGAATTTGCCCTCTGGGCACTTGAACTGGGAAAAAGGCTTGCTAACCTTGGATTAGACAGACAGACAGTCAGACAGACAAACCAGAGTGGGGGTGGGTGGGTAGATGGATAAGTAAATAGGTAGGTTTTTGATAGATAGCGTTTATAGAATGCTTTAAGGTTTGCAAAATACTTTACAAATCTTATCTTTTTTATCCTTACAACAAACCTGGAAGATAAGTGTTATTATTATTCCAGTTTTACAGATGAGCAAACTGACAAAGAGTGGTTAAATAATTTGACCAGGATCACATAGTCAATAAATAATGTTTAAGGCCTTCATCCCTCATAGCCAGTTACCAAATCGTGCTGTTTCTTTCTTCACAACATCTCTAGCATCCAGCCCCTCCTCTTTACCACAGGACCTCCATGCTATTTCAGGCTCTAAGTCTCTCTTCCTCAAGTTTCTCCTCCCTACAACTGCCAAAGTGATTTTCCTAAGAGATCTGACAACGGTATTCTCCTACTCAGACTCCAGTGGATCTCTTTTATTATTGTTAAAATCAAGTATAAACTCAGGCATTTGCATTTATAGCCCTTCACAGTCTGGTCTCAACCCATCTTTCAGTTTTATGTATTCTTCCCCTTCTTGCACACTTGGTCCAGCCAAATTAGCCTCATTGGTACTCCCACACAGCACTCCATCTCCAGCCTTTGCCCTGACTGTCTCCCAGGCCTGGAATTCACTCCCTCTTCTCTTCTGCCCTTAGAATCCTAACTTCTTTCAAGAATCAGCTTGGTTCACCTCCATGAATTTTTGGTTCTGCAATCCCCCTACACACACACAAAATTACCACAATGAACAACTAGGTGGCACAGTGGATAGAGGGCTGAACCTAGAGTAAGAAAGATTTAAGGTTAAATCCTCTTTCAGATACTTATTAGCTGTGAAATCCGAGACAAGTCACTTTATGTCAGTTAGCCTCAGTTTCCCTATCTATAAAATGCAGATAATAATGACACCTATTTCAGAGTTGTGGGGAGGATCCACACATGTAAAACACTTGGCAAATATTAGAGTCATGTATGTGCTTGCTGCAAGTGTCTGTTTTGTGCTTACTTATTTACCTACCTGTGCAGGGTGTTTGGAGTGTTCAAGGAGGTCCAGCATCTCTGACATAGGATTAGCTGAACTATAAGGGTTACTCCTTGACCTTTAGTGTCCATCCTTCACCCAACTCTCATCTGTGGAAGCTGTAGCACACATAGCAGCCACACCCTGGTCAACCATCTCAGCAGTGGGGCTAAACTGATGGGCCACAAACCCACTGGTGAGTGAAAGGAGTGTCTATCCCACTTATGTGAAGACTCCCCTGATGGAATGGTCAAATGAGGACAATTTTTCCCAAAGGCCTTGAAGGTAACTGAAACAGGGGCTATAGAGCACTTAGAGCTTGATCAGATATTGAGGATGCCAAGGTCTTCCACCTACAGCATCCCTGGCCATCACTAGCCATGACTCTTATCTTGCCTCTGGATTTTGATGACTCTGGAAAAGAGAATAAGCCTGAAGAATCTGTGTAAGACCTCCTCACTTAAATCCAACGTGCAGGCCAGTCAGGACATCACTCCAAAATATCACTGGACGCCTTCAAAAACAAAGAACAAACAACAACAGCGCACCTTCATACATCCCTGTCCTCTGTCTCTCCAACAGAATGTAATCTTCTCTGAGGCAAGAGCTTTCACTTTTGTCTTGGTTTCCCAGTGCCTGACTTAGCAACTGGCACATAACATATTTTTGTTATTGTTGTTTAGTCATTTTTCGGTCCTATCTGATTCTTTATGATCCTATTTGAGTTTTTCTTGGCAAAAAAAAAAAAAAACACTGGAGTGGTTTGCCATTTCCTTCTCTAGATCATTTAATAGATGAGGAAACTGAGGCAAACAGAGTGATATGACTTGCCAGAGTCACACAGCTAGTATCTGAGGATAGATTTGAACTCAGGTCTTCCTGACTCTAGGCTCCATGCTCTATACACTGAGAGCAACCTAGCTGGCCTAGATGCTTAATAAACCTTTATTTTATTCTATTTTTCATCCTTACCTTCTGTCTTGGAATCAATACTGTATATTGGCTCCAAGGCAGAAGAGTGGTAAGGGCTAGGCAATGGGGGTCAAGTGACTTGCCCAGGGTCACACAGCTGGGAAGTGTCTGAGGCCAGATGTGAACCTAGGACCTCCCATCTCTGGGCTTGGTTCTCAATATCCATTGAGCTACCCAGCTGCTCCTGACAGCCTTTATTTTAACTAAATGGCGATCCTTGTCTTCAAGGAGTTTACTTTCTGTTCCAATTTGGGAGTGCAAATAATACAAAATGGCACTCTGGACAAATCATGCAATCACTCTTAGACTTAGTTTTCTTACCTATAAATACATGGAAATGAATAATCATAGCATCTCCTCCCTAGGATTGTTGTGAGGGTCAAATAAGATAATAAAGATAATGCACTTTGCTGAACTCAAAAGGCTCTATAGCTACTGTTGTTATTAAAATATCCTCATCTGTAAAATGGGGGTAATAATAGCACCTACATCATAGGGCTATTGAAAGCATCAAAGAGGTAATTACTGAAAACCTTTGCAAACCTCAACACCCATATAAATGTCAGCATTCTTTCTGGGGCTCTAGGCCAAGGCTGCCATTACTGCCTTTTAACTTTTCACTGGAGAGCTCAGAAAATCCTGCAAAAAGCAAAACACCTGGAGGAATATCCTTTCTCCTCTGGAGTTTTTGCAAACTTATTATCCCAATCAATATCTGAGTAATTACAATCCCCTGTGATCAAAGGGGGGTGTTTTTCCCTTTCTTTTGGCCTCTTTACAAGCCTCTCTTATCTGGAAAAAGATTTCTTAATCTACTTTCCCTAAATGCCCTGAAGGGCTACGTGCCACCGAGGCCTAAGAATTCCCTGATTGCTTTTATTCTCCTTAACTGCTACCTGACCTAGCTCTGCTACACTTGCTGGAGTCTGCCGTGTGGCTGAAGCCCCCCTTGAGCCAGGGAGGGGGACAGCGAGCTAACTCCAGCATCTGGTTGGTGCTGGGCCCTGCCCCCCACCGAGGCAAGCCGGGCTCTAGTGCTTCACCTCCATTCTCCGCTCTCCTTTATCAGTGGGTCCCCCTTCCCCTCTCGGGTAAGCCCAGGCACTGGGGCTGAGGCTGAGCTAGAGGGAAGCAGGCAGGAGGGGGTGGATTTGCTTTTTCCTTTAGTCTTCATTTCCGTGGCTTTGCCTCAAAATCACAAAGGTGGCGGGAATTCCCGAGAGGTCATTGTAGCCATGCCTGTCCCCACTGCCCCGCCCCGAGAGGTGACCATCTCCCCAGGCTCGCACCCCCTACCCTGCTACGGAGAACTCCGGCCTCCCTCTTCCACCCAAGTAGCAAACGTTTCCTTAAGTGGGTCAGGTTGGCTCTCCGTGGATGGATAGACGTAAGGGGGTGGCGGGCGGCGTCACATGACTCGTGCCGGCTCCCACCAGCGGGGAGGAGAGGACTGACGTCCCAGGCATGCCACGGCCCAGCCAGGGCACCAATAAGGGGCTGATCTATGATTTAGAGACCAGATCCTCTCTGACTTTCAATGATTAAAAAGGTTTCTGCACTCCGGCAACCTAATTACCCCAAAGATTTCCGTTAAGTCTTCTCAGCTTCTTTTCTGAAGAGGCCCTTCCAAGAATGCCACTGGGTTAGAATCATTACCCCTCCGCTGGCCGCCAGCAGGGCTGTTTATTGTATTTTTATGAGGGGAACGCTGCGCCGTCTAATACATTTCTGAGGCAGGGCTCAGTAGCGAGGGCTCCCAGAACAGCAGCTGCCGACTGAAGATGAGCAAAATAAGCTTGCTCCATGTGCACACGCATGCATGGATGCTTGCGCGTGGGGAAGTATGTGCACGCGTGTCAGCATTTAGGAAGGGGGCAACCCAGATCGTCAGAGCCTCGAAGACTCCCAAGTGGATCCAGGAGGGTCATCTTGTCCAGCCCCCTGCCTCCAGGCAGATTTGCTCTAAAATTACCCCCAGGCAGATGGAGGTTTTAAAAGTGTTTTTAAATCACCAGGGAAGGAGATTTCACACAGCTTATGATGGTCTCTTCCAGTGTTTAACATCTCTCCCATCAGGCAGTTCTGGATTGACTCATAGATTGCTTCCAGTGTAAGGGACCTTAGAGATCACCTCATCTTACCCTCTTTGTTTTACAAGTAAGGAAACTAAGGTCCAGTGAGCTTCGTGAAGATGATTTAAAGCATGCAAAGCACTTTACATGCATTATCTTATTTAATCCTCACAACTACTTCACAACAGCCTGGGAAGGTTATGAGGATTAAGTGAGATAATGTATGTAAAGTGCTTTGCAAACTTTAAATCATCATCACCAAACAGCTCCCTGGACCTCAGTAAAAGTGACCTACCTGAAGGAAAAAAAGCTAAGTGCCTCAGGCAGGATTTGAATTCAATTCCAAGGTTAGTGACAAAACAAGATCTCTTTGCCTCCCATCTTGGTGCACTTTCCCCAACCTGCCCATGATTTCCCTTCAGTACAGACAGCAGCACTCATTGAGAGGTGTGGAGAATAAGAGCTGAAAGATTCCAAATGGAAGAGGTTAGTATGGACTGGAATCCTCTGAAAGATATAAGCCAAAAGTGGATCATTCATTCCAGTATAACTACATCCTCTTTCACAAAAAATGTAAAGCTTTCATGCTGCCCTCAGCTCTGATAAGGGGGTAGGCTTTAGCTCAGGTAATTTCGCCCTCATCTAATATCCCTCTATGAGCTTGAAGGTACTACAGGAATCATAAGGAGTTATGTTAGAACTGAAAGACGTTTTAGAGATCGTTCAGGCCAAAATGGGAAAAGGGCCCATTTGTCCAAAAATATTTATAGCAGCTCTTTGTATGGTGGCAAAGAACTGGAAATTAAAGGGACCTTCCATCAATTGGGGAATGGTGGAGCAAGTTGTGGTATGTGATTGTAAAGTAATACTTAAGAGATGATGAGCAGGATGCCTTCAGAAAAACCTGGAAAGACTTAGAGTCTTTCAGTTCAGATTCAAAATGAAGTGAGCACAACAGACAACAATGTCATCCAACCATCGACTGTGAATGAGCTGGTTATTCCCAAGGATACAAAGATCCAAGACAATTCCAAAGGACTCAAGATGAGAAATGCTTTCCACTTCAGGGAAGGACTGGTGAAATCTGAATGTAGATTGAAGCATACTATTTTTTACTTTTGTCTTCATGTTTTTCTTTGTTTTCTTTTACAGTGTGACTAATATGGAAATATATTTTGCATGACTTCATATCTATATTCTATTTCTCAATGAGGAGCAAGGGGAGGGAGAGAGAATTGAGAATTCCTTTTTTTTCTTTTCTTTTTAGAATTCAATTTTTAAAAAATGAATATCTAAAATTACTTTTACATACAATTGGCAAAAATAAAATATTTTTTAAAGGATCTCATTCAGGCCAAAAACCTTTTCATATAAAAAAGAAACTGAAGTTCTGAGAAATTTGCCCAAATCTTTGCATGGGTGTCTAGTGGCCCCACTCATTAATGATAGAGCTGGGACTCTGTCCACATCCTCTGACTCTTTCCATTACCTAATATTGTATATGTGGCTCATATGAGGAGGTTGAAACTTCTTCCCAACACTCAGCTCAGTGGAGGTTTTTAAATTTTTATTTCACTTCCTTCTCCATATTCTCAATTCCCTGTCACTCTGTTCTTATTTTTCATTTCCCTCATCACACCAGTTAGAAAGCAAAAGTGGTTAAGACTTGGGCTGATCCTAGCTATAATACTAACCTGAAACAAAAGAGGGTCTGGTCTTCATAATTAAAAGAGGAATCTCTTTCCCAGAAAAAGCTTTGACAGAGTCTTGCAAAGAGGCAGGTATGTGGATAAAGTGAGCTTCTCCTCTTCTAGGATCCTGAGCATGTTTATAAGATCCTTATAATTCTTTTTTCTTTGTTGGGATGGGAGTGAGCAGGGATGAAAAAGGAAAGTTATTTTTGATTTTTAAACTTAAAAAAACCTTCCTAATGCAGACTTGGGCAACCAAATCTGGTTTCTGGTGTCTCAGATAGAAACGTGAACATCTGGACCCCTTGCTGAGTGCAGACTTCAAAGTCTTGGAGTTTTGCCTTGATTCCTGACTCTCTATAACTGCCCCCCTCCAACACACACAATACACACACTTCACACACCACACACTAGAATACAAGGAACCAGAAAGAAGATCCAGAGAGCTAATGAGGGGGCCGTCAGTGGCTGGAACTGGGGTGAATCAGAGGCATTTCTCCTTAGTGTACATGGTCCTCTGTCACTTCATTACAGCCAGGGAAAGGATCAATGAAAGCTGGCTATTGATCAGAAACTCCACGACTCAAGCCAGGCAACCGGCAGTCATTTCTCAAGAGCCTAGATTGCATCTCCCCATCTCCCCACTCCCAGTCTCAATACAAGGGGAAAACTGCTGCCTCTGTCAGCAAGGCAGCCCTGCACAGATGCTTCCTGCCTGAGGGACCCAAGCTCAAGCATTACTAAGCTATGTCCCCAGTTCCTGCAGTGACTAGAGAAGAGAGAAAGAGAGTCAAATTTCAGGCCAGTTCTTCTCCAACACCACTCAATTTCCCCCTCTACTTTTCTCTCTAGCCTCTTCAATGTGCTCCTAAAAACATAACAAAACAAAAACCCTAACTTCTGGCTTAGAATCAATACTGTGTATTGGTTCTAAGGCAGAAGAGCAGTAAGGGGCCAGTCAATAGGGATTAAATGACTTGTCCAGGGTCACACAGCCAGGAAGTGTCTGAGGCCAGATTTAAATCTAGGACCTCCCATCTCTGGACCTGGCTCTCAATCCACTGAGCAGCCCTCCTTCAATGCATTCTTTAGCTCAACCAGAGGCAATGGATCCTGTCTTTACCATTAACTGACTGGGTGGAAGATCCTGAGCAAGTCCCTTCACTTGTCTGGACTCAAATTTCTCCATATGTAAAATTAGGAAGTTTGACCCAAGAACTCCAAGATCCCCTCAGCTCTGAATAACCTTCTATAAAATAGAGGGAGTGGGCATTTGTGGACAGCTGAGTCCACTGAAGAACACCTCCAGAAAAGTAAGCTTTTATTCTGGTTTCCTTCTTCCCTAGACAAAGGAAACTCCTTTCTTTCTCTAGGACCTACTTCACTCCCTCTGGTTTCTTCATTTGCACTCTGGTGAGGTCAATAGCAAAGGAGTGAGATGGGTGAGTGAATGGGCCCTGAACATCACACACACACAGACACTTTTCTCTTCCTAGCCAAAATCCACCCAATGCTTCAATCTCATCACCTCCAGATGACCTGGATTCAAATACCAACTCTGTCCCTGACCTCTCTGGGGCTCAGTTTCTTCAACTGTCAAATGGGAGTTTGGCTTACATTGCCTCAAGGTCCCTTCCAGCTCTAGATGGATGATACTACGAGCTTCCATAAGCTTTCCTAGTTGAGTCCAGCCCATGAAACTCTCCTGCTTCTCTTAGTTTATCAGAGTGCTTCTCATTTGTAGCTAATGTACTTTGTAATAATCACTTGCATTTATAAGGTGCTTTAAAAAGCACTTTCCCCACAACAACACCATGATTTAAGGGGGGTGAGCACTCTGGTTCCTCTTTACAAATGAGGAAATAGGTTTTGAGAGAGGTTATTTGACTTGTCCATGGTCACAAAGTCCACAACTGTCAAAATTTAAACTTGCCAAGATTTAAACTCCTGACTTCCAAGTCCATGCTGCTGAACAGAAGGAGCTCCTTTTATACAACCAATCTGTTCTAAGACCCTTTGGCTGAATTGCAAATGGCACATAATAGCAAACCCCATTATTTAATAAGTATTTCTTAGATTAAAATACCTAGGCCCTTTATGACTTGGCTTAGGCTTATTAGAGCTATCAGCATCTCTACCCTTGTACTTTGGGGCCATCATTAATAACTAAATAGAGTTAATGAAACAAAGAGAAGCACTGCTCTGTTGAGGACAGGACTTGCTACAAGCAAGAACTCCGGACAAAGACTAAT
Organism: Monodelphis domestica; assembly: GCF_027887165.1. Lineage (NCBI taxonomy): Eukaryota > Metazoa > Chordata > Mammalia > Didelphimorphia > Didelphidae > Monodelphis > Monodelphis domestica. The sequence goes on from NC_077230.1 coordinate 236,065,219, forward strand.
GTCTGAGCTAATGTTTGGTGCAAAACAATGCAATGACTCACATTAAAGCTTTTCAGAGCAAGAATGAGTATGAAATTGGCAAAGTGCTACAAGACTTCATAGGCAGTTGGGGAAATGGCATGGGTTTAACACATAATTAAGCCCTTTTTATTTTATGTATATTTTGTATTTTTATTTTACAATTTTGCCTTAATTTTTAGATTGTGATTCTTATATACCTGAATTCACATTGTTGAGTTCATGTAAAATAAGGTCCTACTGTACTAAAACTATGGAGACATCTCAGAGAATGGTAATGGGTCTGTTATTATTGACATTCATTTAAAGTTCTTAATCATACAACAATTTTAGTGTTATCTGTCCTATTTTTCCCAATGGTCTAGATTCACAAAATCACAGAATGTTCCCTCAGAGGTCAATTAGTCTGAGTCCCTCATTACAGCTGGGGAAACTGAGGTCCAGAGACATTGTAAGTTCCTTGAAGACAGAGTTCATATGCTCTACATTTCTAGGTCCCAATGTCTAGCCCAAGGAAAGAACCAAAGATGCATGCTGAATTGAATTCATCTGTCATATTGTTTGCAAATGTGCAGCTGCAGGTCTGGAAAGAGGAGGTCCTGGATTCATATCTGACCCCAGATACTTCTTAGCTCTGTGACCCTAGGAAAATTACTTGACCTCCATTGTTTATCTGCCTTGGAATCAATACACAGTATTGATTCTAAGATGGAAGATAAGAGTTTAAAAAAACAAAACAACCAAACATGTAGCTGTCCTGTTGCCAGCTCTAGAATCTCAAAGTTCCTGTGAAATTCTGGGGGGAAGGCGGTGTTGGAGGGTAGATAAGAGGCCAGTTGGAGACTCTGAGAGAAACTAACATGATGTTCAGAAAATGAACAGCAGATGGACAAGAAAAGGATGGGCAGAGGAGATAGAATCAGGGAAAAACAACCTCGAAAGGAACTAATGGAGGAAGGAATTCCTTGTTTCAAGGAATATTAATTAGTAAGTAAATAAAACATATTCATTATTAACAGTGTCAACAATGGAGGTCTCCAATAGCATGGCATGAGGCTCTGTCATTGGTTCTATACTGTTCATTTTTCTTTTATCATGGATTGGATTGAATACATAATTAGAATTATCAAATATATAAATTAGAAGCATTCTAAGTTGTAAAGGGTAGTAAATATTATGGATGACCAAACCAAGCTTTAGATATATCTCTGTAGGCTACAATTCTGATATGAAATCTTAAATAAGTATAAAGACTTAGCTTTTGGTGCAAAAACTCCATTATTTAAGTTTGATATACATACAATGTTAAACTTCACAGAAATTCAAAGTAAAAGGGGCGGCTAGCTGATGCAATGGAGTCCCCAGCCTGAAGTCAGGAAAACTCATCTTGAGTTCAAATCTAACCTCAGACAATTACTAGCTCTATGACCCTGGACAAGTCAATTCCTCATCTGTAAAATGTGTTGGCAAAGGAAATAGCAAATCATTCTGGTCATTCTGGTATTTTTGCCAGGAAAACCCCAAAAGGGATCACAAAGAACCAGACATTTCTGAAAAATGACTGAACAACAAATTGTATGCAAAAGATCTTGGGATTTGGGGTGACTACAACTTTACTTTGGGCCCATCATGTAATATGGCTGTTAAAAATAAAAATTAAAGTAATCTTAGACTGCATTCAAAGAAATGTATTACCCAAAGCAAAGAAAATATTAATCCCACAACAGTCTGCTCTGGTCATACCACATTTGAATAACTGTCTTCAGTTCTGGCAGGATGTCTTAAATATATACAGCATATCCCCAAATCCTTAATTCAGTTTTATGCCTTTATAGCTTAGAACTGCACTGAGATTTTTGGGGACATGATGTATATAACATGCCCAGGTGTATAACAGTTTTTAATTTATTTTTAAATTAAATTTTAAAAAATTAAAAAATTAAAAATTTTAATTATTAAATATTTATATTTAATAATTAAAATTAAATTTTAATTTAATTTAATTTAAAAATAATTAAAAATTTAAATTAAAAAATTAAAAAAATTAAAAATAAATTTTAATTTAATTAAACAGTCTTAAAGAAAATAAAATGTCACAAAGCCAGTAGGGTAGAGGCAAGACTGAAACTCAGCTCTTCCCAAATAACCACTATATTCTATTCTGTTTCTCATATATATATATATATATATATATATATATATATATATTTATATATATATATATATGACAATATATATATTTTTTAATTGAAAATAATGATTGCATGAAGGTAGTAGCCAGCTTGGCAAAAACAAGTTGCAACAAACAGTGCTTCAGATACTGGAGAAAGTATCTTGGAGGAGAAAAGCAGGAATGATATGATATCTGTCTTCATTTTCCTTTCAACATGGTTTGTAGACTGATAGACCAAGGGATGTTGTGGACGTAGTGTATCTATATTTTAGCAAGGTCCATTTAACAAAGCCTAACATGATGATCTGGACATGATAAAGAGTTGTAGATTAGCTAACAATCCATTAGGTTCAGGAGACTGAATGGATCAATGTCAGCTTAGATGGAGGTCTAGAAGACTTCAACAGGGCTCTATATTTGGCCATTCTGTTCCATGTGTTTTATTAGTCATTTGAATGAGCATGTTGTAATGCAAAAAGCACAGGATTTGGGATCAGAGCCCAGGAATTTTAATTCCACCCTCCATTACTTAATTTCTAGGCCTTGGTTTCTTGGTTTCTCCCCCTATAATAGGAGATGTTGGACTTGATCTCTAAGGCCCCTTAAAACTTTTATATTCTATGATAATGGTATAGCTAACAAATTGGATGTTAGAGAATCCAAAATTTTTAATTAGATTAGAACAAAGGGTCAAATCAAGAAATATGAAATTTAATATGAATAAATATAAAGTTCTCTTGGATCAAAAAAAAAATCAACAGTACAAGTTTAGAATGAAAGAAATAGGATCATACAATAGTCCACATGGAAAAAGATCTAAATCCAAGTTGAGCTCAAATTTCACCTGGGTACAAATGATACTTCTAGAAGGAAATTGAAAAGTATTGCTGCATATTATGAATTATTAGGCAAGAAACTGAAGACCACAGAACACAGGTTGTATTCCTCACTGTTAACTATTAAAAATCAAAGATGAAATAGTGAAAATTTTATTTTAGAAGGGAATAACTATGTGTGATCTAATAATGGTATTTGGACATCTGGACTACAGCTTAAAATATTGGGATAAGATCACTCTGGCTAAGTGTGGAGTACACCTAACAAAGTCTGATAAAAATATGTTGTTCATATATATTGCAAAACAAATCCAAAGTGTTCAAATAACAGGGTTGGTGAGGGAGAAAATTGCCTATGCATACAACTCTTTGCTTGTTGCTATAATAATCAGAAAAAGAACTAAGAAAAAGAAAAAGAACTATAGTAATTAGAAAAAGAGCTAAGATGCCTAAAAGTTCCTAAGAGAAAAAATCTAAGAAAAGAATAGTCCAACCATGACCTCAAATGTCTAGATAGATATAAATAAACAGTATAGGGGAGAGGATTGGCCTATTGTTAGACCCTTCTACCAGAAGTAATTCCATGTTTGAACACTGATTAGTCCACCTATGTACCAGAAAGTTCTGAAATATCCAATAACTGCAAACCATCTCTAGTTAGACAAGTCAACTTCACTAAGGCAAGGAATGCAAGGTTATCCTAATCATAATCCACATCTTTGCAAATTTAGTAAACTTTCCTAATCACAATGCTGTTGTGAGGTATAAGAGGAATAACTAACTATCTTGGCCTCCTATTTTATGACTGTCTCTAAGTTGCCTTTCCCACTTGGTCATTTTGAATCTGCCCAACAACAATCATATATAAGGGTAGAAACCCAGAGTTCTGTGATCTCACCCAGGATACACATCCCACCATGCACAAAGGCCTGGCACAAAGGCCATTGCCTTTGCTTGTCGGTGGGACTCTGTATTTGCATGCCTGTAAGTAATAAAATTTTTTAAAAAATTAATAATAAAACAAAATAGAAATTAATAAAATCTTGGTTCCTTAACCATGATCTCATAGTAAGTAATTGGCGCAAGCATAGCATTATTTTTTAAAGATATTTCATTTTTCCAATTACATGTAATAACAATGTGCCACATATGTATTCTGTAGTTATAAGATCCAAATTGTCTCTATCCCTCCCTTCCTTCCCCCTCCTGGAGATGGCAAGCAATTTGCCCTGGGTCACAAATGTATTATCAGAGAACAGCATTAAGCAGTAATAAGGTATAGTCATGTGAGGAAATCCAGGTGGAGTGCAGTGGAAAACATTTGAGTGAAGATCAATGGAGGAGAAACAGAATTGATTTTTATCATTGGTATATACTAGATAACACCTAGTCAGAAAGGAGAAATAGATGAGGAATTTAGGAAATAGATCACAAGTCTAGCAAAATGGGATGATTTACTAGTGATGGAAAATTTCAATTATCTATGTATGTATTGAAGCATTCCCTACTCTTAGACAAGAAAAGTAGTTAATTTCTTTATTTCCTTCATGATAATTTCATCCTTCAAAAGGTGGAAGAGCTAAAAAATATAAATGGTCTTTGGGTTCTTATTTTCACTAATAGGAAGGAACTAGTTTCTGGTGTAGAAATTATGGGAATCCAATCTCTTCATTGCTGCTGTCCAATTTTCCAAGTAATTTTTTTTTGGTCAAATAGCAAGACTTTATCATAGTAGCTAAGGTCTTTGTGTGTATTAGAAATGTTTGTTTCTGCAGGTTGTATATTTAATCTTTCCAGTGAGCTATCTCTCTTTTTCTTAGCCAATGCTAAATTGTTTTAATGATAACTGTCTTATAGTACAGTTTCAGATCTAGTACTACGAGGCCCCTTCATTCCCATTTCTTTTCATTACTTATCTTGAGATTCTTGATCTTTCTTTTCCTCCAAATGCATTATTATTTTTTCTAGTTCTATTAAGTAATGCTTTGGTAGACTGATTGGTATGGAATTAAATAAGTAAATTGACTATTATTTATTTATTATTATTAATTTTTTATTATATTGGTTTATCCCACCTATAAACAATTACTATTTCCCCAATTATTTAGTCCTGTCTTTATACCTATAAACATTTGTATTCATATGATTCTTGTATATATCTTAGAAAGTAGACTGCCAGGTACTTTATATATTCTATAATAATTTTAAATGGAATTTCTCTTTCTATCTCTTTGATGGGTTTATGAGTTTTATATAGAAACATTTATGATTTGGGGGGTTTATTTTATATCGTGGTAGTTTGCTAAAGTTATTAACTATTTCAATAATTTTAGTTGACTCTTTAGGTTTAAATACACTATCATATAATCTGCAAAAAGTGATCATTTTGTTTCTTCTTCTTTACCTATGATTATTCCCTTAATTTCTTGTTTTCATCTTATTGCTGTAAGTGAATATTTTTAGTGCCATGTCAAATAGATGTGAACCTTGGAAGAGAACAGACCATTTCCTCCTAGAGTATGCAAAGAGGAAAGGAAACTGAGCATAGTCTGATATGTATCCTACATTTTGGAAGAGGAGATTCAAATGATTCAGAGGAAAGAGAGGTAGGATCCCACAGTTGAAAATTCTACAGAGAGGGTCAGGATTCAGAAAACTTTCAAGAATGAAATTCTGAAATCATAAAGGAAACAACTCCAATGAGGAGAAAAATAAGGGAGTTGTTTGAAGAGACCAATGTGGATATATAGAGAATTCACTAACCAACTCAGATCTTGCAAAGATATATGTAGAAGATTATGTCAAGGGCAGGTAATAGAGGGTAAATTTAAAATCACAGCACACTTCTGGGGGAAAAAATAGTTCTTGGAGTGTTAAAATGCAGAATGGTCTGTGGCTGGTGAAAGAAACTCAGTACAATGAAAGGCAGTTAGCTATAGTGAGAGAAAGGAAGGGATAGGACTACTCCTGGAGGGGCTGGAGGCAAGGAGACAAGTATAGGGAAGCAAAGCAGGGCTGCTAAGTTCTAATTTAACTTATTTTCTCTGCCAGGGAGACTGAGCTTTGACCTAATAATGGCAAACCGAAAGTGTCCAACAGGGAACAAATACCCAAAATAAGTAAGGAGATAGAATAAGAACATTTCAGTTGTCCTTAATGCATTTGAGTCACTTGGGCCAGATGAATTGCATGTATAGGTTTCAGAAGAACCAGGAGAAGCAACTGCTCAGCTGCTATCTATGATATTTCAAAGATATTGAGACCTAGGAGAGGTGCCAGAGGCCAGAGAAGAACAATTATTGTCCTAATTTCCAAAAGAGAGAAGAGAATAGAGTCTGTAAACACTAGCCAGTGATCTTGAGTTTAAGTATGGAAGAGTTTCTAGAAAAGATCATTGAAGTTGTATCTAGTGAATATCTGAGTAAGAAACTTACCAAAATCCATAATGGCTTGAAGGACAGTCATGTCAGCCTAGCTATACCTGCTTTTTTGACAGGGTTATTGGTAGATCAGGGTAAAGCAGTAGATAGAGGCACTTAGATGGATTTAGAAACTGGTTGAATGACCAAACTCAAAGAGCAGTGGCTCATAGCCAACTTGGCAAGTGGTTGGTCTCCAGTGGAGCACCCCAGGGACCTTTGCTTGGCCTTGAGATGTTTAACATTTTATCAGTGATTTGAATAAAGGAAGCATGTTCATCACATTGGCAGATGACACAAAGTTAAGATGTTAAGCTTTCTAATATGCATTGGATGATAGAGGCAGGATCCAAATAAGAACTTAACACTAGAATATTGAACTGAATCTAAGCAAATAAAATACAACAGGGAGAAACATAAAGTCTTATGCCTAAGTTAAAAAGTAAACTTCATGAGTATAAGATGGAGAAAGTGGATTCAACATGATGGAATAGAGACAACAATCCAGCCAAACTCTCCCAGAATTTCCCTACAAACAACTTTAAAATAACACTTCAAATGGAATTTTAGAGTGGTGTGTCTAACAAAAGGTTAGAGTGAGACATTTTTCCAGCCTAAAACAAAGTAGGACATCAACAGGAGAAGTATATGAAACTAGCTTAGGGGCTGGCCCAGAGCACACACTTCAGCAACAACAGCTCTAGGCCTTGATGGGAACTGCGATAACAATGGTAGTAGCTTCAGCAACTTTCAACTCAGTGATGGTAAAGAATTAAAACAACTAATCAGAAAGAGATTACAGGAGACCTTGGACTGCCACTTGGTATAGGACCTAGTGCCGTTTGGCAACTCCATTGCCCATATGCAGTTCTGGATCACATTTCCAGGTAGAGGGGAATGCTTGTGGTTTGGTCAAAAGGGAGCAAGGGTCCTGGTTATGATTCTAGGGATGTGAGGAATACTTAATATTTATGGCTTCAGGGGAGCAGCAAACAGTTTCAGGGCCAAGAAGAGTGTGCTTATGACTAAAGGGGAGTAGGGCTCCTTCCTAGATTAAGAACACAGCACAGACCAGGACAGCAATAATGATACTTTTCCTCAGATCACACCATCTTGAAAGCACCAAAAACTTTAAAACCCGAAGAAACAACTCTGAAAATAGCAGTATAAAAAATCCTGAAGCTTGAGATGATATTTCTCCAACCCTGGGTGACCAGTCCAACTCAAACATGAAGTTGAAAGTCAAGAAATAGTCTGGGAAAATAAAGATCCAACAACAACAAAAAAAGAATGTGACCATAAAATGCTACTATGGTGGCAAGGAAGATCAAGACAAACTCCAAAATCAACAATGTGAAAATGCCTACAAGCAAAGCCTCACAGAAAAATGCAAATTGTAGACAAGTCCAACAAGAATTCCTAGAAGAGTTAAAGAAAGAAATTAGAGTAGTAAAGGAAAAATAGGGAAAAGAAATGAGAGTAATACTGGAAAATTATGAGAAGAGGATTCCAACCAAAAATAACTTACCCAGAAAAATGGAGTATAATTTTGGGGGGAGTGGGGCAGGAAATAGATCTTTAATGACTTAGAGGACTTCTAAGAATCCCTGATAGATCCAAATAGAAAATTTGAAATTCAACACGAGATTCAGGAAAAGGCATAAGAAAGTAAAAATGAAAGAGAAATCATAAGGGACTTTAAAAATTCTATATTTCTATATGAGGTTGTAATGTATATAACTTCTAAGAACTTTATAATTGTTAGAACAATTAGAAGGAATCTACATAGAGGACACAGGTTTGAGTTGATTATGTTGGAATGATCTAAAAAAATGAGGGGGTGAGAAAGAGAGATACAATGGGAGAAGGGGGAAATGGAAGGTAGAATAGAGAAAATTCTCTTGAATAAAACAGGCACATAAGGAAGAACTTTTACAAGGAAGGGGGGAAATATGGAGCAGGATGGAAGACAAGGCTAGAACCTCATTCTCATTAGAACTGATTCAAAGAGGGGAATGTATGTAGATGGGGGGAGAGAGAAAAAGAGAAAGAGAGAGAGAGACTTGGTTGAAAATAAAATCTATCTTACCCAACAGGGATGTAGGAAAGAAAGTGGGTAAGAGAGGAGAGAGGTGGAAAAAGGGAGCCTGGATTAAGGGAGGCAGTGGTCTAAAACAAAAGAGACTCTTGAGGAAGGGCAGAGTAAAAAGAGAGAACAAAGGATAACCAGAAAAAATAGGATGGAGGGAAATACATAATTAGCCATCTTAACTGTGAATTTGAATAGGATGAACTCACTCATAAGATGGAAATAAGTAGCAGAACAGATTAGAAGTCAGAATCCAACAATATATTGTTTATAAGAAATAACCTTGAAACAGAGAACACACACAGAGTTGAAATAAGGGGTTAGAGCAGAATCCATTATGCTTCAGCTGAAGTAAAAAAGACAGGGGTAGCAAGCATGACCTCAAACAAAGCAAAAGTTAAAATAGATCTAATAAAAAGAGATAATCAGAAAAACTACATTTTGCTAAAAAAGTACTATAGACAATGAAGTAGTATCAAAAATTTTTGTAGCAAATTTCTCTGCTAAAGGTCTCATTTCTCAAATATACAAAAAACTGAGCTAATTTTTTAAAATAGGTCATTATCCAGTTGAGAAATGGATATGAACAGGCACTTTTTAGAAGAAGAAATCAAAGCTATCTATAGTCATATAAAATGTTCTTTCACTATTGTTTAGAGAAATGTAAATTAAAACAACTCCAAGATATCACTTCATGGCTAGCAGATTAACTAACATGACAAAAAAGGAAAATGACAAATACTATAAAAGATATGGGGGAAAGGGGACACTAATACAATGTTGGTGGAGTTGTGAACTAGTTCAACATTCTGAAGAACAACTAGGTCTGAATCCCAAAGAGGCCCAAGAAAAAGAATAGGACCTATACACAACATTTTTTTGTATAAGTAAAGAAATGGAAATTGAGGGATGTACATCAGTTAGGAATTTGCTAAATAAGTTCAGGTATACAATTGTGTTGTGCCATAAGAAATGATGAGTGGGATGATTTTAGAAAAACTTAGAAAGACCTACATGAACTGATGCAGAGTGAAATGAACAGAACAAGGAGAACAATGTACACGGTAACAGCAATATTGTAATGATGATCAAACTGTTGCTGATCAATACAATGATCTGAGACAATTCTAAAGGACTCATGATGAAAAATACTATCCACCTCCAGAGAGACAACTAATGAACTCTGAGTACAGAACGAAGTATAATTTTTTTCATTTTCTATATTTTTCTTGTTTTTTTGTGACATGGATAATATGAAAACATACTTTTCATGATTTCATGTGTATAACTGATATATTGCTTGCCTTTTCAATGGATGGGGGAGGAGTCAGAGGGAGTGAGAGAATATGGAACTCAAAAAAATTTTAACATGTTATATATAAATAATTTTTTAATGTCAAAAAAGTATAGGATGGAGCAGGCAGGCATAGTGAGTTGACAATTGGTCTGAAAAATGTATGAGGAATTTAGTAGACTGAGTTAGTATCAAAATATGGTATTCAAAACAGCCAATGTGATCCTGGGCTTCAATAAGGCAAAGTATCTGGGGATAATTAAGTGATATCCAGGTCAGACCATGTCTATAGTACTATTCTGGTTGCCCTCCTTGGATACTCTCCATCTTATTAATCTCCTTCTTGAATTATACCATGCAGAACTTAGAGCTCTGAACTAGAAGGGACTATAGATAGATTCAGAATTTGTTGAATGGGCAAATTCAAATAACTAATGGTTTAAGGTTAACTTGGCAACCAGAATGTCAGCTTGAGCACATGTCAAATAAAGGTGAGTTAACAGAATTAGAAATGCTTTAACTGGAGGAGAGCATACTCAGAGGAGACTGCATGAAGGTAGGAATTTTGATTTGGACCCTAAGGAAAGAAATAGGAATAAAGAATGAAATAGGAAAATTTTGAGCTTAAAAAAATCCTAATATTTAGAAAAGTAGAATTGGGGCACTTAGGAGGAGGCACAGAGGATATAGTACCAGGCCTGAAGTCAAAAAAATTCATTTTCCTAAATTTAAATCTGGCCTCAGATACTTCCTAGTCATGTGAACTTGGGCAAGTCACTTAATTCTATTTGTCTCAATTTCCTCATCAGTAAAATGAGCAAGAGAAGGAAATGGCAATCAGTTTAGTGTTTTTGCCAAAAAAAAAAAAAATTAATCCAAATAGGGTCACAAAGAGTCTGAGACAACTGAAAAAGGCCTGAACAATAGCAAACATGGAGTAGACAACCATGGTAGTCTATGAGTTCCCCCTCATTGGAGGAGGTCTCCAAGAAGAAGCTGTATGACCTCATATCAGGTTGTTCATCCTTCATTCCAAGAGGACCAATGACATCACAGGGTGGTGTCTTGACTTGCTCATGAACTGGATTTAAATGAGACTATGTTGCATAAAATTGTCAGCCACACTCTCTTCTAGAGTGTTTGAAGCACAGTGGCAAGGCAAAAGTCAGAACAACCGATGATGGCCCAAGACTCAGTGGATGACTTCTGTGTCTTCAATGTCTGGCCCAAGCTCTAAGTATTCCACATCCTCTGCTTCAGCCTCTTCCATGGCCTTTTGGAACAAATCGTTCTCATCCACCCATTTCACTGGGAGGGAATCTTCAAAGCTTGGGGTAGAGCTCCCCCTTACTCACTGGCCTGTCAGTTATCCTTAACCTGGGTTAGTCCATCCGTTTTACAAGGGTGTGTGGTCCCTGCTCATGCTACAACTTTTTGGAGCCACCAGTGACGGTTGGATGAAAAATGGACACCAAAGGTGGATGAGCAACTCCAAAAGGACTCAGCGAGCCCTCACACCAGAGCTGTTAGTCCTCCCTGCACCCCATCCAACATTCATATACATATCAGGTATGTTTTAATGGGGATTCCTTTCAGTTATGAGTTAGACTAAATGTCTGCCAAGGCTCCTTATCATTCCAGAATTCTAAGACTGACACAGTGATGTAGCTGCCAAAAAATTGCAGTTAAAACAGTCAAATGGGGGACGTGGGGAGGAGGGCCATTAGACTCTGTCCTGCTCAGACCACAATAAGAAGCACTGTATTCAGTTCCTGGTGCCTTTGGCACACCAAGGACATTCTGAAGTTGGAGTGTGTCCAGAGGAAGGTTAGCAGCGTGATAAAGGGACTGAAAACTATGCAATAGGAGAAGTGATTAGACAAGCTGAGGATATGTAGCCTGTAGAAGACAAGACTTGGGGGAGACATATTATCTGTTTTCATCTATTTGAAGGGCTGTCATGTGGAAGAGGGATTAGGTTTGTTTTACTTGGCCCCAGGGAGCAGAACGAGGAGCAAAGGTGGAAATTGCAGAGGCAGATTTCTATTCCATATAAGAAAAAATTCTTCCCAACAATTAGAGTTGTCCAAAAGTGCAATAGGCTACTTTGGGAGGTAGTTGGTTCCCCAGAGGGATATGCTGGAGCCAGCTCAGACTAGTCAGTAAAAACCAACAGTTAAAGTTTCAGCATGAGCATTTATACCCAAGAAATCATCAAATGCTACAAATCAGGACTTGATTTACTGTTTTGTGTCTATCTAGATTTAAGAAAGTGACTAAAAAATACTAATAATACAAATTAAACTTTTTTTAAATGTGTTGAATACTTTTATTCTTTTTTCTTTTTTGGAAAGCCAGTTGTTAAACATCAATGACCATGCCTCTAGGCCTGACTCTCAATCCCCAGAGCTACCCAGCTGCCCTTCCCCCACCCCTACCCATTTTAAAGTAGGTAAGACTGAAGCTCAGAGTTGACATACATTTCTAAAGGTCTCAGAGTTTATTAGTGACAAAGCCAGCACCGGAGTCCCATTTTCCTGACTCCAAGCTAGTGTCACTTCCATTATTATGCTATAGAATAAACCCATTCCCACTCCAACTTCTCCACAAAAATAAATGCCTCCCTAACCATAACTATTAGGATAGACTGCCAGTCTGGCCGTGAATTGACACAGGAGAGCAAGCATCCTGCCCTCTAGAACAAAGGCCTCTTTAGAGGACATACATAGTCCATTGGCTGCTACTTTTCATACCCATCTGCCACACTGGCTCCCCATAAAGGGTCCATCACTTGTCCTTTGGCACGGCTGGCCAGCAGCCTTCTCAGACCACTTCCCCTTCAGGACACCCTCATCTGAACACCCCGGACACTTCAAATGCCCATTGACCTCACTCCTGGGCCCCAGCGTACCCTAGAGTAGTAGTAAATGAGAGATGGAAGGGCAGGGAACCGATGGGTCCAATGGCTGCCAACTGAACAGGTTGTACCACATTGATCACTCTGTGGAGCCAAGACCACCCAAGGAACAACCAAATGGGATCTTGGAAGAAAGGCCCAAAACACAAGTCATGATGCCAGTTCTGAGGGCATTAGTCACAGAGAGCTGGGCACTGCCTAGGGTTTGGGTCCTTTAAGTGCGGACCAGGTGAGACACAGATTCCATGGGGACTAGAAGAAGATATCAGGAACCCTGCCTTTCCCTCAATGAGTAATACAAAAATTTCACAGGATTTAAAACTGGAAGGGGTCTTGGACTTCTTTGCCCTTATTCAACAAGTGAGAAAGCATAGGACCAAAGAAGTTGAGTCACTTGCTAGAGGTCACACGGGTAATAATAAAAAGTCATATTCATACTGAGGTCCCCTAATTTGAAATCTAAGATCCTTCTCTCTCCATTGAACTGCCTCCCTTTAATTCTGCCCTCAATGAGGATGGTTCAGCCTTCTTTACAGATAGACAGAACTATACCTATGAGCATTTCTGCCAATAACACAGACATGCACTAATGCATGTCTGAATGCAAGTTGGCTTCTTTGGTAGGATCTGTGTGTCTCTATATAGACGGGGGGGGGGGGGGGGGGAGCAAGAGACAGAGACAGAGAGACAGAGAGAGCAAGAGAGAAACAGAGAGATAGAGAAAGAGACAGAGACAGAGAGACAGAGACAGAGAGAGAGAGACAGAGAGAAAGAGACAGAGACAGAGAGACAGAGACAGAGAGAGAGAGACAGAGAGAAAGAGACAGAGACAGAGAGAGACAGAGACAGAGAGACAGAGACAGAGAGAGAGAGCAAGAGACAGAGACAGAGAGAGAGAGCAAGAGACGAAGAGAGTGAGCAAGAGACAGAGAGATGTATCTGAGTGTGGTGAAACAGCATAAGGTGGTAGAAAGTGCTAGAGTTGGGGATCAGAATCTCAATCTATCAATCAACAAGTACCTACTATGCACCAAGCAATGGGGAAACATATAAAATCTAGTAAATCCCTATCCTAAAGGAGTTTGTTGTCTGCTATTATGGAAACACATCAATCCAAATAAATACATGCAGGATAGATGCAAAATAAATATGCAGTCCTGGGGAGTGGGAACTAACAACTGGGATATTAAGAATGGTCCTTGAAGGAGGTGGCATCCAAAATCAACTTTGAAGGGATGCAGGGGTTGGCTCTGGGAGGTACAAGAAAAAAGAAGACCATTTCCATTTCAAACTGGGGGATTTAAGAGGAAGAGAAGCCAGACAATGCAAAGAAATATTAGGGTTTTGATGAAATGCCATCTATTAACAGAAAGGAGGCCAATTTGGCCAGAGATTGGAGTTCCAATTGCAGCTGTCATTTACTAGCTCTGCAACAATGGGTAAATCATGTAACCTCTAAACCTCCATTTTCTCCTCTGTAAAGTGAAGGGGTGGATTAAATCATTTCTAAGTTCCCTCCCAACTCCGACATTTGGTGATTGTATCATCAATTGTGTACATATGTAAGAATATGTGTGTAAGTATATTCCTATATGTGTCTGAATCTATGTGTATGCATGTCCATTTATATGTGTGTGTGCTCATGAGTGCCTGTGGGTTGCAGTAATTGCGTATCGCTGATGCAGCAAAAGCCCATGAAGGCTGGGCAGCTAATCCAATCATTCATGCTTCCCTTGTTCCCACTCTTGGATCTGATAGATAAAAACACCCAGGCAAATGACCAGTTTCATGGACTGTTTCCTCTTTTGTCGATACAAGGAATTGTGAACTGTCATCTTGTCCCTCCTCTCCAGAGAGAGAATTCAAATATTTATGACCAGCTTTTATAACACTAATTGTATTTCTAATTGTTTTCTCTCTCAGCAACATTACTTCTCTCAACCCAGAGTGAAGATGGGCAGTTCCAGGGTTTATAAAGAGTGTTCTGTCAAAAACAAGATGCAAAGGGGGACCCACAGGAAGTGCTTGCCCTCGTCCCCAATGCAGAGGCTTGGGCTAGAAGCCAAGGATCAGAGCTACGTGTCAGACGTGCCTGCATAGGAGGACAGTTTTGGCCCTCCTGGGCCAAGGTAGGAGAGCATCTCTCCTCCCCCAGAAATCATCAAGATATGGAAGGGTCAGATAGCTCTGCAAATTGGCAGCCTCTGAACCTCAGTAAAATATAAAACCTTTCCCCCCAAATCCTGGCAAATCTGTACCTCCCCTTTCTGCCTCCTCTTCTGACCCTCATGCCAGATGCTCCACTTAGGTTTGTCACAGCAATAGGTGATGCAAAAGGATTGGTGGCATTCTTTTTCAAATTGATAGTGATTTTAGATTATCCGAAGGAAACTTCTGTAGGCAAGTTAAGAGTGTCAGCTTGGGTTAGGGAGAACTCCCTAGACTAGGAATGAGGAGTCTGAGATCTAGTTCTTGTTCTGTCACTGGCTAGCTGTGCTACTTGGGTAAGTCACTCTCCTTGCCTCCTAAACACAGCCTCTGTTTGCTCATCAGGAAAACAAGAGGTTAGATTAGATCATCTCTAAAGTTCCTTCCTGTGGTTCTATTCTTATAATACTAATGGTACATTCAGCCTGGTTCTCCCAGTCCAACAAGGCATGGTGCAAAAATGAGTTCCATTTCCTGTTTGAAAGGGAATTCTCACTTGGCATCTCCCTTGGTGGCAAATTAGGAGAAAATTGGGAGAGAAAAGAAAAAATTGATATCCCACATAAACCCTTAGAAGGCTTCCCCAGTGTGATGTCACCCCAAGTTCTCATCCACAGACATCAATAATAATTATGCTAATTTTTTTCTAGTTTCATTGGTGTTGGGAATTCCCAGTGAGGCAACTCCTTTTATCAATGCAAAGATGAGTTTTAAGGAGTTGCTAAGAGGACACTGAGCCCCCAGTACATTTCAGACATGGTACTTGAACTCAAGCTTTCCTGACTGTGAGATCTGTTCTCTATCTAATAGACTAACCTATATTTCTCATGCTAATAAAAAGAAAGCAAAAAATAGTTTCAGGACAAGGTCTATCCCTAGAAACTGAGTATGTGTTTTCTTTAGATATAGGAGAAATGATAGTCTCAGTCCCAATCCCAAATTCATCTTCTAACACCTGAGCATTAGAATCAAGCACAAACTCAAGGTATCTGTCCAGGAGCCCCCTGAGCTGAGCTTTTACAAGGGCCCGAGTGGCTAGAAATGGGGAAAATTCATTTTTTTAACTCTGCATCTCACAGCTCAGAAGTACCTTTGGTCCCAAGGCACTTTCCCTCTGATTAGAGGATGGGAAGTTCCTCCTAGAATCTCCATTTAAGGAGGGGATCCAAAGCAGCCATCTCTTTATTTCCCACCATGTTTTACCCCTATGGACTTTCTTCATCATGATCCCATGCTGGTATAGAAAATCAGTGTTGAATTGGGAAATAATTTTCTTTTTGCCATTTCTCATCCCCCCAAAAGACAGTTTAATTTTAAAGCACAAACAATGTCTCCCCCCAGACTTTGGAACTGAATTGGGATCTCCCTTTTGTTAAGTTCTTTTTAAGGATAACAGGATTTAGGGTAGGGCCAAACAGCCACTTGACCCACTTGAGAGATTGAGTAATAAAATCAGCAAGCTCCAGGCAACATTTTGGACTGCAGTGACTCAGCCATGTGGTGGGAAGGAAGGGACATGTAGGTGTCCTTAGGACCCTCCTCTTCCTGAGATGAGGCAATGGGGGTGAAGTTGGGTGTCTACCTTCCAGTGGCTATTGATGTCCAAGGGAGGGACTGAGTGATGACATCACAAGGGATATAAATTGGCTTTTGGCACAGGAGGTCTGTCTCTCACACACCTAGCTTTTTTCTGCCCCACTTTTCTGGCTGAGCTCTTGCTCTCTTGCTCTCTTGCCTAAGTGCTTTCATATGCATGTGATAGGCTACTACCCAGCTCAGCTTCCTATTCTTTGGCTTCCATTCAGACTATGGATTGAGTCTATTGGCTAATTTAGATTTCCTCAAGCTTTCTATTAATTATTTTTTAAATTAAGAACTACAGCCTCTGGAGAATTCACTGGGCACCTCCTTCCTCTAGATCCTTTTTTTAGCTTCCCTTTTGGTTATCTTCCCTATTAAAATGTAAGCTTCAGGAGGGTAAGGATAATCTTTGTTTTTCTTTGTTCATCTTTATATTCCTGGTTTAGCATGGTGCCTAGAAAATTACAGTCTCACATAAGTGCTTGTTAACTGACTGAGATCACTCTGGTAGAAAGAATTTGTGGGTAGGTCCAGGTTGGGCTCAATGACCTTGGATGTTCTTTCCAACCCTCTGATTCTGTAATACCACAAAAATAACAACTGTCATAGATAATCCCGTAGGAAGTCCAGAAGAATCATACCTCCCATACTCTTCATTATTCAGAATCCCAATTACTGGTGCAGAAATCATGCAAAACAGGAGAACAGCTGATGTGCCTGAGATGGGACAGAGGTCTCACAGTATAGCTCTAGTAGCTTCACCCTTCAGTAGCCCCCAGGGAGGGATCCTTGTTGGCTGTGCTTCTTCCCATCACCTTTTTTTTAGAGTCTTACATTCATTCCATCTTTGAATCAATGCTGAGGGTGGGTTCCAAGGCAGAAAAAGAGTAAGGGATGGGCATTTGTGGTTAAGTGACTTGCCCAGGGTCTCATGAAATGTCTGAGATTACATTTGAACCCAGAACCTGGCTCTCAGTCCACTGAGCCACCTACCTGCTCCTCCCCATAGACTCTTAGATTAAATCCGTCTCCAAGTGGAAGGTTTCTAGGAGACCCTGTCTGAATGACAGCTTCCAAGAAATAATAGGCTCTGGCCCTACTCCAGAGAATAAGCCAGGGCCTAACCACACAGGAGGCTGCACTCTCCTTCCAAAACAGAAGTTGGCTACCTAGTACAGCCTTGAGTTTCTCAAGGTGGGGGCTGCTGGCAGCCACCCTGACAGAGTGTGATGGGGGCAATTTTTCTATTGATTTAAATGTTGCCGTTTCTATTCTCTTTCCCTCAGGAGTTAACTAGAGTTCTTTTAACATCGATTAGCTCTATCTGGTTTCCTAATGGAGTAAACACAGAGCCCCTTGGATATTGACTGGAATTTAACAAATATACCCCTTAAAACCCCCAAAACTGCTCTGGGCCACAGCCCTTGCAGACAGAGACCCCTTCTGCCTTTACTCCAGCTAACACTGCCCAGTGACTTTCCCTCAGGTGGCTCCAGGCTCTTGAAGCAGTTCCAAGAGGAACTCATGAATCAATGGAACTTGTTTCCAGTTTTTCTTCTTTAATTCTGAGGTAGCAGTGATTACTTTGGGCCTCATTGAGGCAAGGGACAGCTACTTGATCCTTATGGTAACGCATGAAAGGGAGCAAATTTTTGCCAGTAAATTCTGTTCTTCTCCTCCCCCCCCCCCTTACCTCTGTTTCCACCTACCTCATCTCTGACTTCCAAAGTCCTCTTTTTTTCCTATTGGCCTAAGCCAGAGATCAATTGCCTCCTAAGATTCCTTACAGGACTCTCATCCCTAGGTTAGATGACATTCTGCCTGGTCCCACTGATTCTGCTCCACAGCACTCTGGGAAAATCCAAGTTTCTTCTTTCAGCAGAGTCCTACGAGCTGCTCAGCTCCATACATCTGCCCTCCTTGACTCCTCCCTTCATTTTTGTCCCTGCCACCATCTTGTTTCTCCAGGCGGCTGATCTTGCAGCAGGCACTCGCTCCATGACCTCTACTCTGCTCTCTACAGAAAACCAAAGTGGGGTTGGGGAGGCCAGGAGCTGCCATCAAGCAGGTGAGCTCCCAGAGCAGAATGGTCTCTGGCCCTTCGCACAGTAGCCTTTCATCTACCCCATGAGGAAATTCCAGGTTGGGCTATAGGGTGAAAGCTCTGACCTCCTCATTCTCTGAAACCAATCTTTTTTTCATTACATCTTTGAGTTGCCGTTGTTCCCTCTTTCCTCTCAGAATAGCAATCACAACACACGCTTAAAAAAAAAGTCATGAAGAAAATCTTTCTGAAGTGGCCTGAGATGAGTGTCTGGTTTGAATCATTTATGAAATGCAATTAGTCTGGGGAAGAATTCCCGGTCCTGGTGTGAGGGAGTGGCTCTGGTTCTTGCCCCCTCCCATACTCCAAATCGGGCCATCTCAAGACCCCCACCCTAAACTCGGTTTTGATTGAGAGGAGTCCAAGACCTTAAGCTCCCTAGAAGTTTGTGGGGCCTTTAAGGGGCTAACAGCTCTGAGCCACAGGGGCAGGCCCTCACTGCCGGGGAAGAGGACCGAGTTCCTTGACTAGTTTCCCAAGACCAGATGAGCATCCTCCAGATGACTCTACCTGGGCTTCATAGCTCCAGTTTCCCTAATAATAATCGCTCCCCCCCCCCCAATCCTCCCAGCTTCCCCCAGGAGCAGCTCAATCCCTTTATTGAGCAGCGCTATAAATTTCATAGAGGCTGGCCCTGGCAATTACCTTCTTAGGAGGCTCCCCCTGGACTGACTCCTCAGCTCACTTCTTCCCAATACAAGAGGCTCTTTCGTAAGCAAGCAGGGCTGGGTGATGGGTTACAAATGGCTGCGTACAGCCTGAGTAGTCTCCCACCCCATGGACATAGATATAATGTATAACAAGCCAGCAGCAGTCACAGGAGCAAATGCTCCAGTTAGCTGCCTCCCCTGTCTTCTTCGGATGCTCATAATGTTGAAGGAGACTTCTCCGGCTGACTGCCTCCCTCCACCCCACTCCCGAGTTCTGGCCTCCCCCCAAATGGGAGTTTGGGAAAGATGGGGAAAGAAGAAATAAATGCAGCCACCTAGTCGCCTTTGAGTCATGACAGGGCAGGGGAAGGGAGTGAGGGAGGAGGGCTGGAGGCAGGACCTTTTCCATGGTGAGGTGAGGGAGAGTGGGAAGGGAGGGGAAGAAATTGCTACATTTTCTAATATCAAGTAACTAGAAAACAGCTGAACCTTAAAACTACAAACTTCAATCAAAGTCACTCTTACAGAGGAAGTGGTTTTCAAAGGCTAAGAAAGAAAAGTGCACACACACACAATTGGTAAAGAATTAACCAGGATACAAAATGATACAGAGGAAAGAATGTGGGATTTAGAATTAGGGGACCTAGGTTGGAATCCCAGATCTGCTACTCAAGAGCATAGGCAATACTTTAGAGCTCCTGTGGTCCGATCTCATCATTTTACACAGGAGAAAACGGGCCCAGATTCATTAAATGGCACGTCCAAAGTGTTGCCCAGGATTTGAACCAAGGTTCTCTGACATCCCCTCATCCAATGTACCAAATGGTCTCGTTACTGCCTCTGAGACCTTTTTGCAAATCATAACCTCTGTGAGCCTCAGTTTCCTGTCCTGAAAAATGAGGAAGTTGAACTAAATGGCCTTCAAGGCCATCCTTCCAGCCCTAAATTGATGCTTCTATCTATACAAATCAGTTTTTGTTGTTGTTTAAGCCTTTACCTTCCATCTTAGAATCAATACTAAGTATTGGTTGCAAGGTAGAAGAGAAGTAAGGACTAAGCAATAGAAGTTAAGTGACTTGCCCAGGGTGATACAGCTAAGATGTGTCTGAGGCCAAATTTGAACCCAGGACCACTCATCTCTAGGCCTGGCTCTCTATCCACTAAGCCACCTAGATTCCCTAATCCACTATTTTTTTTTAAAACCCTTACCTTCCACCTTGGAATCAATACTGTGTATTGGTTCCAAGGCAGAAGAGTCATAAGGACTAGGCAATGGGGGTCAAATGACTTGCCCAGGGTCACACAGCTGGGAAGTGTCTGAGGCCAGATTTGAACCTAGGACCTCCTGTCTCTAGGCCTAGCTCTCAATCCACTGAGCTATCCAGCTGCCCCCCAAACCATTATTTTTGAAGATAATGTTTCAGAAAACAAAGGCTACATTCTTAGATGATCAGAGATTGAGAACCATTGACTCTTTACAAGACAACTAAAATCTTTTCATGGTTGCTGGGAGATTCAAATCTATAAAATGCTTAGCGCCGTGTCTAGAACATAGTAGGCACTTAATAAATATTTATTCCCCTCTTCCTCTCTATCTCCTCACACTTTGAAAAGTCCTTGCATTGGGGTGGGGGCATGATTGGGAAAGAAGCTGAACCAATCCAATGAGGCTGTGCGCACACCCATACACACACACCACACGTGTTCCTCTTCTCCATTCACACAGCTGTCATCAGACAGGCCAGCGTGGGGGTGGCAGTGGGGGGTCTCTCCCTGAGGGGCAGGCAGGCACCCATGCCACCAGCACTGACTGGCAGCCTCCAAAGAGACAGGGGACTTGGGCTTAGGAGAAAGGCAGCCAGGCTCCTAGGACTGTCGAGCCACTCACGGTACTAAACTCATTTAAACCAAAAACATAAATGTATTTATTCCCTGATAGACTCGACACACTCTAGTGCTCCTGCCAACTTGTTTTGCAACTTTGTACACAGTGGATCAATGTGTGCATTTCAGGCCCTTGTAAATTACCAGATGAAGACCTCATTGAGGAGGTCGGGAAGGCGGGCACCCGTTGTTTGGACTCCTGCTTTCTGCCCGGCCATTCCTTCCCCCTGGAAATTATTATTTTTTTCTCTTCAGTCAATTGTCACTGAGGCTGTGAAGCTGGGAGTATGGTCTTTCGACTACAGCGCCTCTCTCATCATATTTAATTGCAGATATGGAAGGCCAAGCATAGAAATTAACTTTGAAAGAGGCATGTGATGGGTACCGATTTGTTAACATCCTTTCACATGGAGGAAATTCATTCTCATCAAGGTTCCTTAGGAAGGTTCCATCGGAATGGAGTATTAGGGGCTGGGGGGAGGGGGAGGCCCTCAAAAACACGCCTTTGAGTCTACAGCGATCTCGAGGAGTCACACGTGGTAGGACAAGTGTGCCAGCATCGAGCGTGGCCATCCGTGGCTGCAGGAACCGCTCTCTACAGGGAGGGATTCTAGCTCAGTGCCAGAAATGGCCCTAGTGACATGGAGTTGGAACAGTTGCCCCTTGGCACAAGCTTTGGTAGCCTCGTTTGGAATGATTCATGGAGGTGGACGGTAAGGAGGCAAAGTAGACATGACACTCACAGTCATATAATTAGTTCAAGAATCAGAGACTAAGGCAAAGTCTCTTCCTACTTCTCCATAATCTTTTTTAAACCCTCACCGTCCATCTTAGAATCAACGCTCTGTATTAGTTCCAAGGGAGAAGATCAGTAAGGGCTAGGCAACTGGAGTTAAGTGACTTACACATGGTCACATAATTAGGAAGTATCTAAGGCCAGATTTGAACCCAGGATCTCCTGTCTCCAGGCCTGGCTCTCCATCCACTGAATCATCTAGCTGTTCTCCTTTCCTATACTATCTTGCACACGCACACGCACACACACACACACACATGCACATACACACAGAGATACACACATACACACTCACTTAAGGTTGTCCTTGATTTTTTTTTAATCTGGATACAAATATCAGGTAGGAGAAAGACACATTATCATTTGCCCCAAGCTCTGAAACCACTAGAAATATGCTTATCCAATCCAAAATAACTTGGATTGTAGAGTGAATCTGAGAGAGCAGATAAATTTAAGATACTTCTCCATGCCACACTTTTGAATGCATCTTCTCCATCACTAGAAAGTGGAATCTCAAACTATCCAAGTGATAGAATAAGTAAAGGAAGAAGACATGTAAGTTGCATCTTTTGATAAAATGAGAGCAGGAATAAGGCACAATCCTTTCTCCAAGCTAAGAAAAAACAGAAAACATGTGAGGCAGCATAAAATACCAGATTTAGAGGGGAAAATCTGCATTCCAGGCTCAACTAGCTCTTGTGTGACCTTGAAAATGTCACCTAACCTTTGTGGGACTCTTTCCTCATCTGTAAAGTGAATAGTTTAGATGATATCTAAGACATTTACAACTTCTAAAATTCTGAATCTATGACCCTTGTCCCCAGAAAACATTTGTTTGAGATATAGGTAATAGAAGGAAATAACCTTAAATTAAAGTAGGATGCAAATAAATAAATAAATAAATGAGCAAACAAACAAATAAATAAATAGATGAAAAAATAAAATAAAGTAGAATGGATTTATGTTGGAGCTGGGGAGTCATTAGTCATCACAAGCAGAAACAATTGTCAAAGAATATGGATTCCCTGAACTGATACAGAGTGAAGTAAGCAGACCCAGAAGAACAATGTACACAGTAACAGTAATATCATACAACAATTAACTGTGAAAACTTGATTACTCTCAGCAATACAATGATCTGAGACAATCCTGAAAGATTTATGATGGGGAATGCTATCCATCTTCAAAGAAAGAATTGTTGGAGTTGGATAGATATGGATCAAAGCATCCACATCAAAGCATATTATCTTCCACAGTGTACTTATGATTTTATTTTGGGGTTTTGGTTTTGTATGAATGTGTTCTTACAGCAATGACCATTATGGAAGTGTGTTTTGCATGATAATTAAAAAAAACACTAAATAAAAAGAATATGGACTCCTCTACATTGGAGAATCCCAGACCAAAAGAAATTCTTAGCTATTTATGACAGTATCACCAGTACTTAGTCATGTTCAGGGGATTGGATAAGGTAACCTCCTAAGGGGTCCATGAATCTGTGCTCTTTTGAATCTTCCCAGCTTGGAATGTCTCTGCAGTGGTGTATAGTCATTTGTATAACACACAAAATTCCTCCAGATTCCAAATTTATTGGCAAGTTTCTCACCATCGCTCACCTGTTCAGGTGCTTTCTGCCCCTCCTCACTTGCCGTGTTTCAGCCAAGAAAAGATATCAGCTATGCAATCTACCTGGAGCAGACCCAAGATAATACACCTGTTCGGAGATTACCTGGATTTATTCTGGGTTAAAAGTTCCCAGACTTTCAAATCCTGTGATGATGCTCCGTGTGTGTGTGTGTGTGTGTGTGTGTGTGTGTGTGTGTCTGTGTCTGTGTGTGTGTCTGTGTCTGTGTGTGTGTCCAGGGGTACCAGAAAACAGGATTTGGACAGACTAGAGGGATCCAGCCCACAGTTTTTCATTCAGGTTACAACAGTAGAGTCTCCAGCCCCAACTCCACCTCTAAGTCTACTCTGCTTTTATAGTTTTCATAAAACCATTTTGCAGGTTATTCCTTAGGGTCTTCATGATATTTTTTTAAAAAGAAAGGGAAAAAAACAGAAATATTGGTTGGGAAGCTGCTATCTCTCTCTCTCCACAGTACTGCTCTGTGAAGTCTTCTTTTCTCTACCTGTTTGGGCTATCTTCTCCTCCCAGAGTCTTACCCCTCCCACCTCCATCCCTCAGAGAGATAGGACCCTCGCACTCATAGCCCTTAGCTTATACTGGGGCATGGGGCTTGCATTGCTGCTAAATACTTTGCCTCTCACCCTTAGCCTCAACCCTCTGTA
Organism: Monodelphis domestica; assembly: GCF_027887165.1. Taxonomy (NCBI): domain Eukaryota; kingdom Metazoa; phylum Chordata; class Mammalia; order Didelphimorphia; family Didelphidae; genus Monodelphis; species Monodelphis domestica. Next base: position 236,089,477 of record NC_077230.1, read on the forward strand.
GAGAACAGTTCCCCCTTCCTCCCCCGACCATAAAAGTAGCCCAGTATTGATTTGCCCAGTACTGTCGTGCTTATAAGCCAGGCCAGTGGGCATGTAGTCTACACCAGGTGTTACACATGTACCTGTCAACTGATCCACCCTCTCCTCTCCCCTATCCCCCACCCTGGAGCTGAAAGTGTCCAGGGTGGGCATACACAGAGAAAAATGACAGGCATATCTATATGCAACCTCCAAATTCAGTGCAATGCTTGATCCTCATCCAACCTGTCAGAAAAGCTCTCTTGCGTGATGAAGACTGAATATGAGAAAATGCAGTACCTAGTGGTTGTTTTTAGTTTCAAACATTGGTGAGCCCTACTTGGGAAATCTTCGCCTTCCTGATATCTCAGTGTTGGCAAGGCTGGGCTTCAAGGGGGATAAACCAGATCATACCCCGTGGCTGGCTCCATTTGCTGCTGAGCATATGAAAATATTTCTGAACTCCGAGAGCATATCAAGCTAGGACTAGCCTATATGGGGCTTTTCTCCCTCAGCTGGGAGGAATCTCAAGTGTATCTTCTTTCCCCAATGACTTCTGATCCCTGAGCTTGTCTACCCTGGAGCAACCTGCTACATAAGAGTGAGGACTGATTGTGCTTTGGAAATGGCCATCTTTTCTCTCTCTTCTGCTCTTGCCGTATGTCCCTCTCGAGCTAGAGGCTCCCCTCCTTCCTGCTTATGGGCCGGGTGGCAGATTAGATTACATTCGAATAAGCAATATTCACTTGGCTAGCAAAGCCTCTAGTAAATCCCATGAGCTGCTCCTAGAGAAGTATAATATTTCCCCTCCATCCTAACTCCTACCCCCTTCCTTCTGCTCCTCTATTAGAGGAAAAAAGTCTTGCCAAGGATAAAAGTGCGTGAGTGACTGTATTAAAACAATGTCTCCCAAATAAGGCCTCAAATGGAGAAGAATTGAATCCCTGGGAGCAGTTAGCTTATGAACAAAGAAGGGAGATACTTGATTGGTTCAAGAACAGGTCTTCCCCATCTTGCTTCTCTAACAACTGGGCAGAGGAACAGGATTGGTTACTCTTCATGACCCATTGCGCAGCTACCAGTTTGACTATGTTGAGCAACTACCAAGGATGGTGTTCCATTCTGGAGGGGAAACAAAACAAAACAAAATTTTAAAATGTTTCTGTTGACCCCAAACACTTTATGTGAACTCTTTGCTTTACCTCAGTTTTATATAGCACGGGCCCTTGGTAAAATTTAAGTAAAAAAAGTTTGCACTCAATACTCTTGTATCTAAATCTACCCTTCACAAAGATCTCTATCCTTCCCTCTATTCCTCTTTTGCTTGTGCCTCTGACTTTCTCCAATCTTCAACACTGTGATTCTTTTACAGTCTCTTCCTGGAACATCTCTGCACTATGTTAGATCCCTTCTCCTACTGGTGAGTTTCTCCCAGGGACTCCATTTTGTGGATAAGACCAGACAAGCCAACCTTCATTCCCTTTTGGGCTCTGCTTCTGACTTTTTCCAAGCATTAGGTACCTTCCCCTTCCCATCCATCCAGATTCCTAGTTCATTTTGTGCATTGTCTTTTCCTATTAGATTGTATGCTCCTCGAGGGCAGGAAATATCTTTTATAATTATCTTTGTATTTCTGTTGCTTATTGCCTGGCCCAGAGTAAACACAGAAAATTTTTATTTGCCTTGCCATCCCACCAGCATGTAGTACACCTCCAGGTTGATTCTGACTACCTAGTCTCCTGCTGTGGCCCCAACCAGATCTTTCTTATAATCACATCTCTGCATCTCATTTTCCTCTTCTGTGAAATAGGTTAGGAAGTAGAGGAGAGGAATAACAGATTCAGAGCTGCATGGAATCTTGGAGGCCATTTAGCCCAAATACTTTCATTTTATGAAGAAATTTAAGCTCAAAGATGCTAAGAGATTTACCCAAGGCTACAAGAACATTAAGATCTGAACCTGGGTTTCCTGATTCCAGATCTAGTATTCTTTCCACTGTAACATGTACTAGAGGGCCACTAAGGTCTCTTCCATTTCTAAATCAATGAATTTATGGACTATGCTCTAGAATTTTCCTGAATCACTGCTCTCTCTCTCTCTCTCTCTCTCTCTCTCTCTCTCTCTCTCTCTCACTCACTCTCTCTCTCTCTCTTTCTCTCTCTCTTTCTCTCTCACATTCTCTCTCTCTCATTCTCTTTCCCCCTCTCTCATAATTTACCTATTATCTCCTGGTGAGGCAAATATAATAAACTAATTTACACGGAGGTGTTAATGGATGATAATGACTTAGTAATATCCCTCTCTGAGAATATTAAATAGTCTAAAACCAAAAGAACCTTTCATTTGGACTTTTTAGGCATTGCTGGCAGCTCTAGGGAAAGGGGGAGAATATCTGAGCCCCAGGGCTCCCAAATAGTACTGCAAAAGCAATTACCCATTCTGCCTCCTTAAAGGACCAGCTCTTGTTCTATGTTTTTTTTTTTTTCCTCAGGAGCCCAGGTAGGCTGAGTTCCCCATTAGCTCAAGAAAGAGTATTTGAAAATTGCTTGCTCCAACTTGCCAACTTCTCAGGGAAAGCTAAACCTATGATAAGGAGATCTCCAACAAAGAAGAAAGAAGTTATTTGGGGGCTCCTTACAGGTCATTATTCCTAGCTTCCTATCCCTAGGAGGGAAAGAAGAAAAAAGGGGGGGGAGCCCACTCTACTAGTCTAAGAAACAGAGGATTGAATTATTGACTTGCTATTTATTAAGTATGTGTATGACTTTGGGTAAGTCATTTCAACAACAATTTCTTCCTCTATAACAGAAAGAGGTTGGATTTGGATAATTTCTTAAAAGCCTTAAGAAGCAGTAGGGTGGCACAGTACATAGAGCTCAGGGCCTGGACTCAGGAAGACCTAAATTCAAATCTAGCCTCAGACACATATCTGCTTACTGTGTGATCCCATGTAAGTCATTAAAATTTCTTTGCCTCAGTTTCCTCAATATGAGAATATTAGCACCTGCCTCACAAAGTTGTTGTGAAGATCAGATCAGATAATATTTATAAAGATAATGCAATGCTTGTTTCCTTCCTTTCCTAGATCAAAAATCTGAGTCTCAGAAAGAAAAGAAGGCATATTTGCTATTTCGTATTGCAATCAGGGTGCTGACTCTGTTCACTGTAGGATTTTCAGACAGGAGTGAGTTTGATTCACCAACACTAGTATCCAGGAATTCTCTCTAGGCTCTGTCTGACAAACCCAGAGCTGAGCTTGCCCCTCCCTCATGGTTCACTAGTCACAAGAGTCTCCAAGGAAATGAAGAGCATTCTTGGGCTGGGTCACATGTAGGAAGGAGGATTAGACAAAGTGCTCTCCCAACAGGCAAAAAAATGGAACTAAGAATTCCAACCTACAGCCTTTGAAGATGCTGGTGTGCCCTGCCCACTAGGCATCACAACTGTTTCACTTGTATAAGGAAGGGAGAGTATTAAATGACGAGTTCTTGATCAATTTTCTAAATGTTTTCAATCAATCTGACAAGATTATGGAGGTGGGGGGGATTTATAGGGAGTAGTCTTTGGTTTGAAGGTATCTGAAGTATATCTCCCCATGGAATATAAGCATGTCTACTACCCCCTTGCAAGATGGGACACTGGGGACCCCTAAAGATTGACTGACTGAGACATAGGGATGGGTTTTGTTGGAAGAATTATCTTTCTTTATGGCCCATAGAGACAGGTTGTGAATCATTTCCTCTCTCCCTCCGTCCTTCTTCATTGTTTCTTCTTCTCTCTCTCTTCCCCTATTCTCCACCAATTTCCTAATTGCCTCCCCTCAGGAGCAGCTGGTATTGAATTGTACTTGTAGCAGAAGCACCTGGCAGAGATAGATGTGTACTTTCAGGCAACCCTAGTAGTTCATAGATGATGTTTAAGATTCCTGATTCCTGAGTAGAAGAGGGAGCATTTTCACTTTACTGGACAAGCATGATCTCATAATCTAACTTTCTGCCCAGAGAAAGGATACCTTCTGGGCAGCAGTAAGTCAAGCAACAAGCATTTATTATGCACCTTCTATCTGCCAGGCAATCCCAAGTTCAAGAGGCACCAGGTTTGAGAGTTTGGAGATCAGATTGAAAGAGAAAAGGGGAGTTCCTGTTGTGCTATGCCTCTTTGAGAAAGAAGGGCATCGTCCATTTAATTCCTAGAGTGTCATGTTTGGAGAAAAAAGTCGAGTGAGTGACTCTTGACTTGGGAAGGGCATTGCTTGCCAACAACTCCCAATATTTACCATCTAGTAGAAGGCTAAACCAAAGGATAGTATTACACGTCTTAAGAGAACTGTAGGAGAGAACTCACTAGAATGTCAAAGAGTTGCTTCAATGGCCCCTCACGTTCAGAATCTCAAAATCTGAGACCTGGAAGGTCCACCAGAGACTATCTAGTTCAGCCCATTCAGTTACATTTGGGATAGACCCAATACAATGTTTTTGCTGGTTGCTAAGAGTCCTCTGAGTTTTTGCATTTTCTGTGGTGAGAAATAAAGGCTGTCAGGGGCAGCTGAGTAGCCCAGTAGATTGAGAGCCAGACCTGATGGGAGGTCCTAGTTTCAAATCTGGCCTCAAATACTTCCTAGCTATGTGACCCTGGGCAAGTCACTTAACCCCCATTGTCTAGCCCTTACCACTCTTCTGCCTAGGAACCAATATATAGTATTGATTCTAAGGTGGAAGGTAAGGAAAGAAGAAAGAAAGAAAGAAAGAAAGAAAGAAAGAAAGAAAGAAAGAAAGAAAGAAAGAAAGAAAGAAAGAAAGAAAGAAAGAAAGAAAGAAAGAAAGAAAGAAAGAAAGAAAGAAAGAAAGAAAGAAAGAAAGAAAGAAAGAAAGAAAGAAAGAAAGAAAGAGAGAGAGAGAGAGAGAGAGAGAAAGGAAGGAAGGAAGGAAGGAAGGAAGGAAGGAAGGAAGGAAGGAAGGAAGGAAGGAAGGAAGGAAGGAAGGAAGGAAGGAAGGAAGGAAGGAAGGAAGGAAGGAAGGAATTAAAGACAGGCTGTCATGAGTGTTTGTGCAGGAACTTTTTATCTTACCCACATTTGGAAAAACCTGATAGATATGAGCTAGGAAATTTTCCTGGAGTATTTCAGTTACAGACAGTATGGCACAAAGAACAGAGAACCAGCCTTGGAACAGGAAGACTCAGGTTCAAATCTTGCCTCTGACACATACTGACTGTGTGATCCTGAGTCAGCTAACTTGTACTGGTAAAAGCATTCCACATATCAATAAGTTCTCTATATACAGTTCCCTATATCAATGAAATCACAGATTCACTCCCTATCCTTAACTCCAGGCAGAGGCAATGCCCTCCCCCCAAAAAAGTTGATCCTGTATCAAACCTAGCCCAAAGTCTTAGTGGGTGGAGCCTGGACTACAGACAGGTATACCTGCCAAAACAGAGAAATCTTTCTCCCCCATCAGTCACAAATCCTCTCATCATTCATAATATTTATCCCTTCTTTTCAATTCCCATTGCTGTTCCTCTAGAATCAGAGTCAAAGCTACAAGAGGATTCAAGGTCACTTAGGTCAACCTAGACATAACTTGAATCCTCTCTACAACATCTTCAATAAATGATTATCCAGCTCCCTTAGGATTACCTATAGTGATGAGGAACTCACTCATAATACATTCCATTATTAGACAGTTTGATATTTGAAACTCATCTCTGTTTTGAGTCAAAATCCATATCCTTGTGGCTTTTATCCTTTGGTCCTAATCCTACCGTATGTGACTAAATAGTAAAAAAGAAAAATTCTTCTAAATTCCCACCCCTAAAATACTTTTTTCTATAAAGTAATATTCCAAAGTTTCATTAAATGGAACATTTCCCTTATTATTAATAATAAATGCTAATATAATTAATATATCTAGCTCTATATCATACTAGTTTCTTTAATCATTTCTCACATAAATTAACTCACCATTATATCTATATATGTATATATTTCTATATATGTATATATATATATATTTCTATATATGTATATATTTCTATATATACATCTACATATATATAAAATCACCACAACCATCTGGTTATTTTCCTTTTGATCAATAGCACCATTAAAATATGGTGCCCAGAACTAAATATCCACATCCCATATATGGTCTAGATAGTTCATACTATCTGCCAAACTGACCTACCATATATCCCTATAAATAACATTTCATCTCCCATCTTTCTACCTTTGTCCATATTGTCCCCCCATATATGGAACATATTTTACCCGTACCTTTGCTTCTTAGAAACTCTAGCTTCCTTCAAGGTTTGATTTAAGTGCCTCCTTCTGAGTGAGGCTTTTGCTGTTTCCTTCTACCTTTTTTTTTTACTTTGCATATATTTTGTATTTATACATCTGTATATATTCTGTCTCCTTTCTCCCCCATCCCATCCCACCCTTCCTACATTCATCTCCAGAATGAGGTAAATTGTGGTAATTTAATGTAGCAAATAAATAGTAGGTGGTAGTAGTATGTAAAGTAGTAAGGTAGTAAATAGTAGGAGTAATGTAGGAGTAGTTGGAATAATGGAGGAGGAGAAGGAGAATATTCTAGAAAAAAAGAGTATATCATTTTAGCTTATGTCTCTATCACTTAGTACAGAAATATGTTTAATATATGATTGTTGAATGAATGATTTCTCTACCAAAACACACACACACACACACACACACACACACACATACATGGCACTATACTTCGGTCAACATAATCTAAGATCACATTAATTTTTTGTGTTTCCCAAAGTTACTAAATTGTGTATTCCCTTTGACCATATTAGACACTCATCATCAGGCTCTCCTTGGGTCATGTGGTTGCCTGGTCACTTTCCCATGGCACATGACTTGGTGGAACAGTGCTGCCACTTCAAAAGGAGTCATAATAAGACCAGTTCTTATGTAAATAATTAGCCAATTGCTCTTCCATACTGTGTCAAGTGACTTGACTAACACTCTTGCATTTGTTCCTTGGTTTGGTATTTTTTGTTGGTGTGGATTTTTATTCATTTATTTTTCATCCAGGCTATTTTTCAATTCTGGTTTGATCTTACCCTGCATCCAGAAGTAACATGATCTTAGACTTCCTGACTCAATACTTGCAAATCTGACTACTTGATCTTCTCCTAGTAGCATTTCTTTCAGTCTACTGGCATAGTTGCTTCTCTCTAGATCCTAACCCTTCACCTTTCTCCTTTAGCTTAGAACTCTATTTCAGTACCCTTTCCTTGGTCTTGGCCTCCTTTGCCCCAGCACAAGATTTGGGTATCTTACCTGGAGCTCACTGCTTATTACTGAATCTTGGCTTTCAAATTCACACCTTGAAGCATATTTCTCATTCTTCATGATCACCCCAAATCGCCAGGAGTAGTTCAGCAATTTCACAAGTTATTTCAGTACCCTGGATAATAATTTGTCCAAGCCTATTTCAGCCCTTCATCACCTCATGCCTGGATTTTTAAAAATTCTCCCAAATGATCTTCTTGCCTTCAGACTCTATTCCTTCAATTTATCCAGCATATGCTGACATTTTTATCATGTTACTCTGGTACTTAAAAAACCTTAGTAGTCCTCTATTATCTATAGACAAAATCCAAACTCCTTAGTTTGGTATTCAAGACCCATCACAATCTCTTCTCTAAATTTCCAGCCTCTTTAAAAATGTATCAACTTTTTTTCCCCACTCTTCTACCTCTCCTCAGGAAGGAAGGAAGGAAGTGGGGAAAGAATGAATAAAGGAAGGTGAGAGGGAAGGAAAAGGTGGGAAAGGGAGATAAGAAAGAGAGTGAAACCATCTCTTTCTTAATTTCTTGCAAACCAAAAGTATTACATTACATTCATATGCCATAATTTGTTCAGCCATTGCCCAAATGAAGGGCATCCTCTTAGTGTCTAGTTCTTTGCCACCACAAAAAGAGCTGCTATAAACATTTTGGCACGTGCAGGACCTTTTCTTCTTTCTTTGATCTTTTTGGGGTATATATCTAGTAATATTGCTCAGTCAAAGGGAATACACAATTTAGTAACTTTGAAAGCATAATTCTTAATTGTTTTCTAGAAGTTTTAGACCATTTTACAGTTCCTCCAACAATGCATTAATGTGATTGTGTTCCCAAAACCCTGTCACAACTTGTCCTTTTCTTTTATTTTTTTGTCAGCTTTGCCAATCAAATGAATGTGAGGTAGATTTTCAGAACTGTTTTAAATTGCATTTATATTAATATTGCTTGGGTACTCCTTTGGGTACTGCAATTGCTTTGGCACTCCTTTAAAAACTGTCTCTTCATATACTTAGATCATTTATCAATTGGGAAATAGTTCTTATTCTTATAAATTTGAATAAGTTCTTTGTATCTTGGGAAAAGACTTTTATTAGAGAATTTATGTTCGTTATACAAAGATTTATTTTCCCAGTTAACTCTTTCTTTCTAGTTTTAGCTTTATTATATTTGCTTGTGAAAAAAAAAAAAACTTTTAAATTTTATATAACCAAAACTGTCAATTTTATCTTCTCTGGTCCTCTCTATCCCTTGTTTGGGCATGAACTTTCCTCCTATTTATAGATTTGAAAGGTAATTTCTTTGTTCCTGTAAATAATTTATAACCTATTATGTCTAGATAATATTACCATTTAGAGTTTATATTGTTATAATGTAAAAGGGTTGTTTTAAACTTACTTTCTGCTACGCTAATACCAGTTTTCCCAACAGTTTATCAAATAGTGAGTACTTTCTGCAGTAGCTTGGGTTGATCAGACATTAGGTACCTTGGTTCATTTATTTCTGTTCTGTGTCATGTTGTCAATCTGTTCCAATGATCAGTCTTTCTATTCCTTAGCCAATACCAAATTGTTTTGAGAATTGTTTGGTTGCATTGTTTGAAGTCTAGGACCACTCATCATTTAAAGTCTAGGACCACTCAGTCCCTTTCATTTCCACTTTTTTTCATTATTTCCCTTGAAATTCTTGACCTCTTTGTGTCCAGATGAATTTCATTAATATTTTTTTTCAGGCCTACAAAGTAATCCTTTGCTAGTTAGTTTGATTTGTATGGCTCTGAAGAAGTAAATTAATTTAGGTGGAAGCTTTTTATTATGTTGGTTTGCCTACCTAGAAGCAATTAATATTTCACCAATTAGTTAATAAATTTTCTTATATGTGTGTGTGTATATATATATAATTTTATTTTTAAAATATTTTTCCATGGTTACAATTCATGTTGTCTTCTTCCCCTCTTCCCTCCCCTCTCCCGGAGCCGAAAGCAATTCCACTGGGTTATACATGTATTATCATTCAAAATCTATTTCCATTTCCATATTATTCATTTTTATAATAGAAAAATCTTTTAAAACCAAAACCCCAAATCATATATACCCACATATACAAGTGATAAATCATATGTTTTTCTTCTGCATTTCTATTCCCACAGTTTTTTCTCTAGCTGTGGATAGCCTTCATTCTCATAAGTCCCTTGGGATTATACTGGATCATTACATTGCTGTTAGTAGCATAGTCAATTACTTTTGATCCTCCCACAATGTTTCAGTTACTGTGTATAATGTTCTCCTGATTCTGCTCATTCTACTCCACATCAGTTTGTGTAGGTCCTTTGAGTTCTTATAGAAATCAAGCATTCCATTACCATCACATATCACAATTTGTTCAGCCATTCCCCAATTAAGAGCCATCCCCCCATTTTCTATTTTTTTGCCACCACTAATTTTCATAAAGGGCATTTTATAGTTGTATTCATATAGTTTTCATAGGCATCATGTTAGGTAGATTGCCTAATATTTTATATATTCCAAAGTTATTTTAATAAAATTTCTCTATCACTTCTTGTTAAATTTTACTGGTATTAATATAAATACTAATGGTTTTTGTGGATTTATTTAATATCATGTAACTGATGATGTTATTAATTGCTTCAATTAATTTTTAGTGTTTGTACATTTTAGTTATAGGTAGGTGGAACAGTGGATAGATCACCAGGCCTGAAGTCTGGAAGATCTGAGTTCAAATATGATACTAGCTATGTGACCCTAGGAAAATCATTTAACCTTTGTCTCAGTTTCTTCATTTGTAGAAAGGGAATAATATTAGCACTTCTCTCCCAGGGTTGTTGTGGAAATCAAATGAGCTAATAATTGTAAAGGACTCAGCACAATGCCTGGCATAGAGTAAATACTCTAGGAACATTAATTATTATTTTCATTATTGGTTGACTCTCTAGGGTTTTCTAAGTAGAACATCATATATCATCTGCAAAAATCAATAACACAGATTAAGAGAACAAGAAATAGAGAATTTAAGCAACTCGGTTTCAGAAAAAGAAATTGAACATGCCATACATACTAGGATCAAATGAATTCACAAGTTAATTCTATCAAATATTCAAAGAATAATTAATTCCTATTTTATACAAAATATATGCAAAAAATAGCAAAAGAAAAGCTACTACCGAATCTCTTCCATATTTATACCAAAAATTTAGGGTTAGTTTAATATTAGGAGAACTACAAATATAATTTACCACATTCATAAGAACAACAACAAAAATCATGTAATTATATCAACATATACAGACAAAACTTTTAACAAAATACTGTAAAATACACATAGGCTAAAAAACAGGAATTAATAGGTTTTATTCCTTAGCTATGATAAATAGTATTTATCTAAAAACACAAGTCAACATTATAGATAAGAATAAAGTAGAGCCTAAAATCAGGGGTGAGATAAGGATCTCGATTTTCACCATTTCTGTTTAACATTGTGATAGAAAGTGATAGATAGATAGATAGATAGATAGATAGATAGATAGATAGTAATAGAAATGCTAGTTATAATAACAAGACAAGAATGAGATATTTCAAGAGTAATCATACATAAAGAAGAAACTAATTTTTCATTTCTCTTCCATATATATCTTCAACTCCTGCCAGACTGGTCTATTTATTGTTCCCTATATCAAGGGCATTTAGGATCTAGAATATCCTAGAATTTGGCCTTATCTTTGTTTATTCAGATTTCATCCAAACTTCAACCTCCAAATCAAGGCCTAGCTTTTTCTTAAAACATCTCATCACTATAACTTTTAATGATCTCTCCTTCCTCTAACACTGAACTCATTTGGTACATTGTTTTATAATGTCTTATTCTATCTTTATTGCTGTCCTATATTGCTAGCTAACACAACTTTGAAAGCTGTATCTTCTGCTGTGCCTAGAAACCACCAGGCAGAATGACTAAAGTGCTAGAATTGAAGTTAGGATGTACAAGTTTTGAATCTTGCCAATTATCTTCATCAGTGACAGTTGGTAAATCATTTAAACCTTCTGAGAATCAATTTCTTCATCTGTAAAATGGATACATTATAATAGTTATAGCAATACTATAGAGAGTCACATAGGGCTATTATAAAGATCAAATGATATAGTATTCTTTGCAAATCATAAAGCACTATATAAATATGTTGTTAAATAAATATAATAGACTTTTCATAAAAATAAGTCATGAATGAACAGCCTGTATAAAGTAATATTTCTTGGTGATAGGGTGAAATTCTTTAGACCAGTGAATAATAAAAGGAAAAATACTCAGTGGAAAGGATTTTAGATAGATATTAGGAAGAACTTTTGGAGGGAGAAGTGGAAAGGAAAGAATTCAGAACTGAAAATAAAATTATATAGAATTTTTTTAAGTAGGAAGAACTTTTGATGTCTCAGGAGGTTTAGTATTTTTTTCCTCTAGAGATAGTTTATAGGATTTAGAAGGGACCTCAGAAATTATCTCATTTAACACACACACACACACACACACACACACACACACACTTTCTTTTTATAGATAAAGAAACTGATTGGCTTGCCTAGTCACAAAGATACAGCAGAGCCAGGATTCTAATCCAGATCTTTCAATACTAAATTCAGTGTTCTTTCCACTACATCAGAGTTAATTTAAGGGAAGCTACATTTTCATTTGTTTGGCTGAGTTAGGGATAGTCCTGTCTATGGCACCTCACGGTGCTAAGCACATAACAGACATTCAATAAATATTTGGCTTGAATTGAATAGGGGCAGAAAGGTGGAAAAAATGACCATTTAGTTCTACTATTCCCACACTTCCAAATCAGAAGGCTATTATAAGAACTGGCACTCCTCTGATTCATGGAGATGAGGCTTTTTGCAGTAGTACTAGCAAACTTGAAAAACTCAAATTCAAATTCAAACAACCCTGAGGTACTGCCCCACATCCTTCATGCTAACAAAGATGCTAACAATGGAAAAGATGGAAACACTCCTTGTCAGACAAAATTATGAACCCTAAATCAATTTGACCATTTTGAAAAGTAATTTGGAGGTATAGAAGAAAAGTTACTAAATAGAATTATGCAAGAAAAGTTACTAAATGGTTCATACCACCTCACCCAGAGATTAGGTTACAGGTTATATATTTCAGTGTTATTATTTGCCATAAGAAAAGCCTCAATATGCCTAAAAATGTTCATAGAAGCATTAATTGTTGCTGATATATGGAAAAAATGGAAATAAAATAAGTGTCCATTAGCTGGGGATTTACTAAAAATATTATGGAATAGGAATGAAATGGAATATTACTGAAGTGCTGTAAAGGATATTATCAGGAGCTATATAGCCCAAAAGAGAATTCTCTCAACCAGTGAGAAAAGAGAGTAACTGATGGACAGGCCACTGGCTCCACTACTATCTGCACAATAACAAGAGTTAAAGAGAAAGACCTTCCCCTTGTAATGTGGATACTGTAGATGACTTATAGTAGGATATGAACAATAGGAACATAAAATGAGAAAAAGGGGTGGACAGGATGCAACCTGCATCAATGGAGGGATCACTCTTAGTTGTAAGATTACAAAGCCAGCAAAATATGGGAGAAACTGATTCTATGAAGAAACCAGAGAAACTTGAAGATGGTGGAGTCAAAAGGAAAATATACACAATGACTGCAAAGATGTAAATAAACCAGTACAGAAAGACAGCTACACTCTGATCAATTACAATGGTCAGTGTCAGAACCATAAGATCATAATTAAAGTTTCTATATCCTTTTCTGTTAACAATAATATCCTTTTTTGTTTGTTGGGTTTTGTCTTCTTGTTTCTTTCAGAGAACATACTTGGTAAGGAGCTCTGTTTGGATATATGTTGGGAATTGCTTGCTAGGCCAAGACAAAATATATAAAATATTTTTAAATGGCAGGTTTTAATATTGACTTTAAGAATGGCTTGGTTTTGCCATTTTAAAATTCTAATGCCAGGAGTTTTACACTCAGTGATTGACTCAGCATGAGATATTCTCAGGTGTCCATCAATTAGATAAACACTCGACTCTGAAAGTTTTCTGGCACGTGGCATATCTAGGATGAGCCTCTATAACAGTGATGGCAAACCTTTTAGAGACCAATTGCCCAAACTGCAACCTTCATGTGCATGTGAGCCACCCCTTTACCCCAGACAGGAGAGGGAAGAAACACTCCATTGGGCTGCTGGATAGAGGGGTGGAAGATGTGAGAAATTTCCTCAGGCAGGCATGGATAGGGGAAGGAGAGCAGCCCCCTCTGGCATGTATCTCCATAGGTTTACCAACACAGCTCTATAACCTTGTACTGTTGAGTTTATCAATCAGAAATATATACCAAAGCCTCCCCAGCAAATGCACCCCTAGGTACATCCTTAGTTAGTCAGCAGGATTCCTTGGCTTCCTCCCTCACTAAGATAATTGTTCACATAGGTCTTATAGTTCAAAAGGAATTTTACTTCTGATACCACCACCTATATGAATTTAACAGCAAAATTTCCCTGTGCTAATCCTCATCTTCCTTACTCCCTGAAGAAAGAAAAGGTAGCAAGCCCTGGCATCTCCCAGGGCAGCCAGTGAGTGTCCTAACTTAGAAGCCCAGGCAGAGAAGAAGACTTCTGTGTGAGTCACTAGAATGGAAGGTCTCACCCCAGAGCTCCTGAATTGAGGGGAAGGCCAAGGAAGTCAAGCCAGTCTTCCCCCAAAAAAAGAAAAATAAAGGAATACCAGATACCCTGGAGTTAGGGATAAAATTCTAGGTCCCAAAGCAAAGCAGAACTCTTTAAGTGACCCAGATTTAAAATCCAAAGTAAGCCATGTGTGCCATTCAAAAGAAGTGGATCAGAACCAGAATAGCCTTATTTATATATTTCCAAATGTAAGTGCTCCATTCCCTCCTACCCCCACATACATACCTCCCCCTTTATAAAATTATCCAAGGGGTTGGTTCTACTACACAGCCAGTGAGCATTGACTATTAGATGCTCTCTTAGATCCACAGGACCAATTCTCCCTAGAATTCAGTGCCAGATAAAATTGGTCTCTATGACGAATGTGTTTGTTTTCTTTGGTCAGACAGTGAGAACTATATAACCCAAATGGCTTCCTTTTTCCCCTAAGCTGCCAGGAAGCTCAGAACTAAACTGCCTCACTACAGCAATAATCTTATCCCAGGTGAATGATTTATCTATATCTCTCTACCTTTTAACTTTCTTTATTCTGGAGCTAATCAAGGAAAGCTTTCCGGAAGAGGTGTTAGACTTATCCGGAAAGCTGTGATGGCCATAAAAATCGCATTTAAAACAAAAAACCTTTGATTAGCCTGAAATAGTAAGTGTGACTTCTTTTCTCAGCTCAGATAAATATTTAATTATCCAAAGTAATGAAGCCTTTTTTAAAAAAACAAAAAACTTTCAGCATGTGAATCACATGGAAGAGAATTTTATTGCAACTCTCCTAGAAGTGAATGGCAGCCTGGTGTGGCATCTTCTAAGTGACATCCCTATAATTAGAAGGAATTGTCTTTTCATACCACTAATCTGAACTAGCTAATTACTCAATGAATATTTAGCTCCTTGCATAGGCAAACATTAAGTGACAAATGCAGGCCTCCCAGAATGCCTAATTCAACTCCAGGAAGAAAAAAAAAATCCCTTCAAGTCTAACTGCTGTCTTCAGGGCATCCCTGGGCCAAGCCTTTAGCCCTTCTTCTACAGAAGGCTCCAGTATTCTTTAATTTCTCTTCTAAGAATTTGATAAAACATTTATTAAAAGCCTACTACGTGCCAGGGATTTGTTAGGTACAGTCTGCCTGGAATAAATATAATAGTAGGCTCTAAGGGTAGGTTGGTTACAGACCTTGGGTCAGGCATATTAATTGACTTGATTCTATAAACAGTGGGGAACCACTGCAGGCTTTGAGGGGAGAGGTCACATGACCATAATAGTGCTGGGAAATTTACTAGGGAGGGCACTGATGTGGAGAATAGATTAGAGAGGAAATATATAACTTGAATAACTTTGAGCAAGGAGAGGTGAAGGCCAGCACTAGAGTGGGTTGCATGATGGGGGGGGGGGGAAGAAATGGGGCTTCATGGTTGCATTATGAGGGTGGAAAGAGGGTTTCATGGGAAAATATGACAGTGATAGAAACAATGGGACTTTGCCAACTGATTGAATGAAGAAAAGTCAAAGGTGACTAGGAGGTCTGGAATCAGAGACCAAGAATGTAGTCATTTCATTTAGACAGGACCTACTATGTGCCAGGGGCAGCTAGGTGCTATAGTGCCAGACCTGTCATCAGGAAGACTTCAGTTCAAGTCTTGCTTCAGACATTTAATAACGCTGTGGTCCTAGGTTCAAGTCCAATCTCAAATACTTACTATTTCTGTGATCCTGGACAAAGCACTTAACCCTATTTGCCTCAGTTTCCTCATCTATTAAAAAAAACTGGTGAAGGAAATGGCAAACCCCTCTAGTGTCTTTGGCAAGTAAACCCCAAAAAAGGTCACAGAATCAGATATGATTGAAAAAACTACTAAGACTAATGTGCCAGGCACTAGGTCAAGCCCTTTGCAAATATTATCTATCTTATTTGATCCTCACAACAACCCTAGAAGTTAGGAACTGCTATTATCCCCAACTTATAGTTGAGGGAACTAAGGTTAAGTGGCTTGCCCATGGTCACACAGATAGTAAATGTCTGAGGATGGATTTGAAATCAGGTTTCTCTGACTCTAGGCCCAGCCTTCTATCTACTATGTCATCCAGCTGTCTCTAAACAGATGTGAGGTGAAGAAGGAGCAATGAAAGAGTAAGGGGGGCGGGGGGAGATTTCTGATGGGAAAGCTACCCAGCATCCTTCAGGTCACATCATTGCAGATGACCTTGTAGTCGGTTTAGGCAAGCTGGCCCTGAGTGAGTTATGGATGGTTAATAAACAGAGGTACTAGACCCCAAAAGACAATGTTTCCTTTCTGAAATGACCAGTGACATGGACCCCCTGAAAAGAGAAAAAGAGGAAGGGTTCAACTTTACCAGGAGAATTAGGTTAGACCTTAGAAAGAACTTACCAGCAATAAGAATTGATCACTGGGGCAGGTTATCAATTTCCAGAGTTCTTTAAAAGCAAAGCAGAAATTCAGCTGTCTGTTTTCATTGTATGTCGAGGCAGGAGTCTGGACTAGGTGACAGCTCAAAACCTCCATCCATTTGATTTTATGCTCTAAGCCAGGGCCTCTTAAAAATCCCTTCCTTTCTAATTGGCTCCTTGGTCTGAGCTCTAGAGTTCCATTTGCTTCTTTCTTTCCTTCTCTGTCTCTCTGTCTCTGTCTCTTTCTGAATCTCTGACTCTCTTCTCTCTGTGTGACTCTTGTTTCTCTTTCTCTTGTCTCTCTCCCCTTTTTTAAATCTTCTGTCTGGGGGTAGTGAACAAACAGTTTGTGAGCATGATCATAGTCCTCCTTCCCAGGGTTCATAGAATCATAGCATCTGAGTTGGAAAGGGACTTTAGAAGTCATCTAGCCCCCAAACTCTAGCCCAACCTTCCCATTCCAGAGACCTAGCTGCTTTCCTCTTCACAACTGATGGCTTTCTGCTTTATATTTCCAGAACAGGGGGGTGGAGACAAGGAGGAAAAGGGAGTGGAGAGGAGTAGGGTGATATCTTTATCTGGGCTGGAAATATATATACTCAGGCCTAAAATTTCACCCACTCCTGCTCCTGCCTAGGGCTCTGGGTCGATATGTACTAATGTGGCCTAAGTGCTTCCTTCCCTCCCCTGAGTCTCAGAACCAAGGTCGGTCCTATACTGTAGCTAACAGAGCTCAGGCTGCCTTTGGGACTCTTCCGGTCCACATTCACTCTCCACTGCCCAGTGATTCTCTTCTCCAAGTACCTGATGTTCTTCAGCTGCAGTCAGGCTCCCTCATCCAGACTTTCTCAGTCTGTGACTTCATTGGGGGTCTTAAAGCTTCCTCTAAAATCCTGTATCATCTTTGTGATCCCAACCAGGCCCTGACAGAGAGCATTGTTATGGCAACAGCGTTTTTATTCAGGATTTCTCCTCCAGTAGCTTTACAGACACATTCTCCTTCATCCTCACCACACACCTGGGAGGTACAGGTGATCCTCTCTGGGAAAGTGTGATTCAGAGAGATTACAGACTTGCCCAAATTCACACAGCCAGGAGTGGATAAGGAACAAGAGCCCAGAACTTTGGCCACAGAGTGCGCATTCTATAGATTCTACAATAGCCTGAGTCCAAGCCCAAGGGAATTATGGGAAAATTTTCTCTGGCCACTGGCCATGCGGTTCCCCCTACCTTCCCACTCCTTCATCATAGCAGCCACGCCTGAACTAATTCCATCCAATTCTACTTTTAAAAAGAAAACCCAGGAAATAATTACTCCAGTCAGACATTATTTACTTAAGTAATTCTTTACTCAAACGTCTTTAGGCTTTATTTTACTAATACTAGATAATTACGTAATTGTGTAATTAGGAAGAAATTAAATGACAAATGTTTGCTGAGAACAAATGGAAAAAAATAGATCCTTTCTTTTCCTAAGTGCTCCCAGTTCCGTAGACAAGATCTCCTCCTCCCCCAACCTACCCTCCTCCCTCCCTACTTCCAGTCCCCATAGTTCCTCATTCTTCCTCGGTGGGGTTGATGGTGGGTGGCCAGACCTGGGCAGGTAACTGCAGGTGGAACCTTTTCAAACCTCCAGCTCCTTCCCTGAGGCAGGAAAGCAAAATCTTGTCAGAGTTCACCCAACTCAACTACATCCAAAAGCCTTCCCTGTGGGTGGCAGAGGGTGTAGGAAGGAGTCAAATCTCCTTCTAATTTCCTGTGCAATTATGATTGGTTTCATCTCCTATTGAATAAAAGTCTCTTCAGCTAGCTTTTGATGGCTTACATCCCATGAGAAGACCTAAAACGAGATAATACTTGTAAAGCACAGTTTCTGGCATCTAGTGGGCACTTAATAAATGTTTGTTTCCTTCTCTTTTTCTAAAATATTGAGAGCAACCAGCCCTAAGGATTGCCTCTCAGACTCAGTTTCAAGCACACTATAAATGGTGTGCATGTATTATTGCTATAATGGTATTTCTGGTGGTGATTCTATCTGCATAAAAGAAGGCTGGCATTGTCATGCCACTGAATAAGAGGTGAAAGGAGAGAGGAAGAGGGGAAGAAGAGAATATTCCCAGGACCAATGTTGACCTAAGGTTGAAGGCAGGTTCATTCTAAAGTTGCATATCTGGCACTGGAAAGAGCATCAAAGATCATCTAATCTAACCTGTTATTTTAACAGAGAAGAAAACTCCAGTGCTGAAAGAATTGACTCACCCAAAATCACACAGATAGTTGAAAAAGTCCAAGAATTAACTTTCAATCCAACCAACAAACACTTGTCAAATATTTGATCTATGTGATGCACTGAGCTGGGTGCTGAGAATACCAAGTCAAGAAATGGTTTCATTTTACAGATGAGGAGACCGAGGCACAAAGGTATTGAGAGAATTGCTCAAGATCACACAACTACTAGTAGTAGTAGTAGTCTCTCGGTAACTGAGGATGACGATTGTCTTTGTGCGTTTTCATCTATGATAGATGAGTGTGCACAAAGACACTTGTGCGTGAAGGAGATTTAAGTGGAAAAGTCGATGCACAGAGACAGTCCCAGTCTCTCGGAGTTGGAAGCCAACTAGTAAAGGGTGTAAGGGGATTGAGTGTGGGTCTTTCTGACACCAAGTCCAGTACCTTATCTATTACAACAAAACTCAGAATTGAGTAGATAGGAAAGAGGTATTTATCCAGATTTCTATTCCCTTTTCCATCTTCCTAGTCCCAGAATATTAGAAGACTATGAAAGTCAGTGGAGCTTCATGAAGATGATTCAATCAGTCAAATATAGCTATTAAGCATCTGCCATATGAAAGACACCATGCTGGGGTGGGGGAGTATTATTGGGAAATGTCGTCAATGTAAACATTATAATAAGAAGCATCAATAAAACATATTTTTAAGATACCATGCTGGGCACTGTAGGGGACTTAAAGAAGTTCACAATAGCTAACATGAATATGGCCCTTTATGCACTATATAAATTATCTCATTTAATCCCAATGATACTGCAAGGAAGGCATTACAAATATTATTGCCCACAGCCAAGAAATGAAGAAACTGAGGGTCAGGGAATTTGTAATAAATCCTAATCAAAAAGCCAGAGATGAAATCCAAACACAAGTCCAACATTATTTGACTATTGTTGTTGTTCAATTGTTTCAGTTGTGTCCAACTCTTCATGATCCCATTTTAGATTTTCTTGGCTAAGATACTGGAATGGTTTTCCATTTCCTTCTCCAGCTCATTTTACAGATGAGGAAACTGAGGCACAAGGGTTAAGTGTCTTGCCTAGGATCATATAGCTAGTAAGTGTCTGAGGTCAGATTTGAATTCAGGAAAATGGATCTTTCTGACTCCATTGTGCTACTAGCTGCCCCATTTTGACTATATAAGGCTGCTTTGCCTATAAGGCATGACATGCCACTCACCAGGTCAGGAAATTATCTCTTCCCAAGTAGCCTACTTCCTGTTTCCTAAGTGAGATATGCCCATGCTCAGAATATGCTACCTCCTCCTATCTACTTTTTACTACCCTAACTTCTTCAGTCTTTTAGCTCAGATATCAGCTCTTACTAGTGACCTTTCCTGATTTCCTCTTGCCCCAGCTGTTAGTTCTCCCCCAGATCCCCAAATTTACTTTAATCATAAGGGGTGTTCCAAGAATCTTAGTGCAGTTTTAATCTAATAAAACTTAAAGAGGTTGTTGTTGTTCAGTAGTATCTGACTTCTCATAACTCCATGGACCATAGCTATTTATGGGGTTCTTGGCAAAGATACTAGAGTGGTCTGCCATTTCATTCTCCAATGGATCCAGGAGATCCTTTTAAAGTTATTTTATTTCTTATGTTTTTTAGTGTGAACATTTTCAAAGTACTTTTGTTTTTTTAAATTTTATTTAATTAGTTAATTTCAAATATTCTTCCATGATTACAAGGTTCATGTTCTTTCCCTCCCCTCCCCCCCCAACTCCCTCCCATAGCTGGTGTCCAATTCCACTGGGTTTTATATGTGTCATTGATCAAGACCTATTTCCATATTATTAATATTTGCACTAGGGTGATCTTTTAAAATCGATATCCCCAATCATATCCCCCATCAAACCATGTGATCAAGCAGTTTTGTTTTTTTTTCTGTCTCTATTCCCACAGTTCTTCCTCTAAATATAGATAGTGTTCTTTCTCATAAGTCCCTCAGAATTGTTCTGGATCATTGCATTATTGCTAGTAGAAAAGCCTAGAACATTCACTTGTGCCACAGTGTATCAGTCTCTGTGTATAATGTTCTCCTGGTTCTACTCTTTCGCTCTGCATCACTTCCTGGAGGTCATTCCAGTTCCCATGGAATTCCTCCATTTTATTTTTCCTTTGAGCACAATTGTATTCCATCACCAACATATACCACAATTTGTTCAGCCATTCCCCAATCGAAGGGCATCCTCTCATTTTCCAATTTTTTGCCACCACAAAGAGCATGGCTATGATTTTAAAGTTATTTTAAAGGCAAGGAGTATTTAACTTTTGCCTTTACTTTGCGCATGGTGGGTATTTAAATGCTTATCAATTGATTGATTGAATAAATGAATGAAAGAATAAATGAATGAAAAGAGAAGCTATTGACTGTTTTAAAAAAGGAGTATTCCATACCCCTATCTCAATAATTACAGATGGTTCAAACTTCTCAACTACTTGTGTGAACCAGGCCTAGACACTTCTATTTCTATTGAATTGAGCAATCAATTTTAGGCCTTAAACTAATTATGAACAACCTAGTTAATCAGTTTGAAAGAATTGAAAGTCTTTGTGTGAATGACACTTCTTAGGAAGTATATTGGGCAGCTAGATGACATTGTGGAAAGAGTGCAGGGCCTAAAGTCAGGAAGACTCATCTTGAATTCAAATCTGGCCTCAGACATTTATTAGCTGCATCACCCTGGGCAAATCACTTAATCCTTTTTGCTTCAGTTTCCTCATCTGTAAAATGAACTGGAGAAGGAAATGGCAAACGCTATAGTATCTTTGCCAAGAAAACACCAAATGGGTTCACAAAGAGTTGGTCATTACTGAAATGATTGAACAATAACAACAAAAAAGTATATTTGGATTGGCTGAGAGACATGATCATACCTCATAGAATTTATATAAAAATGACAACTTATTTTGGAATAGGGCATTCAAGTAAGTGTCTGGCCAAGTCAGAGAAGAAAGCAGCCTAGGCAGACCTTAGAGAGGCAATTTCTTGGGAGAGGGGAGAAGGACTTCGGTCTTGCCCCATCTCCCTTGATCATAGGATGGCTTATTAAACTTTGAAGGTCAACAGATTTTGAACTTCCTGTGGGCATCCTAGAAGTGTCCCTGGAACAGCTGCTGGCCATATCTACATTGGCAGCTTAGTACATGATATTATGTTAGTAAGTACCAATTTCTAAAAGCTAATTAAGTCTTCCTAGATAATTTAAATCAACTGATAATCAATAAGGGAGGCATATAGGTAGGGGCTTATGAGTTACTATTCCAAGAAAAACATTCCCAGTGGAGGAGGAGCTGCTCTCTGGGGATTTAACCACTGAATACAGTGATGGCAAGCCTTTTAGAGACCAAGTGCCCAAAATGCCTCATGCACCATTGAGCCCCCTGACTTACTCCAGATAGAGGAGGGAAGACGTGCTCTCATTGATCTGCTGTGCAGAGGGGCAGATAATGGAAGAAATGTCCTCAGGCGAACGTGGAGAAGGAAAGGGGAACAGCCCCCTCTGGTACCCATTCCATAGGTTTGCCAATACAGACCTAGTGCCAGTGGAGGAGAGGGGGAGGTTGGAAATGTAAGCCCAAGTGTCTTCTAAAATTATGATACAAGCTCAATCTGTTCACTCTCCCAGATGCACTTACTTTGGTCTCCTAGGCAGCCATCCACAACTGGATGGCAGATGATTAGAAATTGCCACCTTAACTGTAACCAGCATAAACCTACCCCTTAACCTCCCTTACCTCCTCAGGGAAAGAGTGCTCTAAAAAGTCAAGATGGAATATGGCTGTGTGTGTGCTTGTGCATGGGGGATAGGGGAAGAGAAGCAAGTGATAAAAGGGAGTGATTTTTGCTGGCCTCACTCTTGTCTCCTGAATGTAATCCAGGACTACTTCATAGGTTTGGAAGAGCACACTGTGGCCAGTCAATACCAATCAATACATGAACTGCATCTTTGAATACAAGCACTTTCTCACAAGTTGCCCCCCGCCCCTTCCCAGTGCCTGTAGAAACCCTATCCCACTAACACTCAACAATTCTAAGTTTCTTTTCTAATCTTTAGATTTTGCCTGCTGCCCAGGACCTGGCTGGGAACTGATGTTATTAATGATTGGTCTGCAATTAACGAGGTCTCCCTCCTCCTCCAGGCTTAATAAGGACAGGGACAAGCCTGAGCCCAAACAGCCGCTTTCCATCCTCCATCACTTTGTTTGTTATCCTTAAAGATTATTATTAGAAGAGCCTCAGAGCTAATCACCTCCCCAGTGGTCACCCGCTCCTCTCGACTCCTGCTCTTGACTTCTGAGTCTGACCCGGCTTCCCAGAGCTTTCAGCCTGCCTGCTGGCATCTCCTGCAGGGAGAGCAGAGGTGAGCCCACCAGGGTGGAGTATGGAGGACCGGCTCCCCCAGGAGGGTGACCTCTGCCCTAGTCCCTCAAGGAGAAAGACTAACGGGAGGGAGGAGGGAGACTTTGGTGAAACAGGAGGAGGCAGCCCTGCAGTAGTCAGTGTGGGTTAAGTCCTGCTAAACTACATTTAGAGGAAAACAAAGCAAAGGCTTGGAAATGAGATGAGGAAAGAAAGGTAGACTTGCTATTTAACTAAGAAAAGTGAAGGCTGACATCAAAGGAGCAGAGATTTTGAGCTAAAAGGGATCTTAAATTTCATCAGATATATCTCCTTTATTTTACAGATGAAGAAACTGAGGCACAAAAAGGTTAAGTGATTTGTCCGGGATCACACAGTTAGTGTCTGAAGAGATGAATCCTCAGAGTTTTCTTGCCATAAATAAGGATGAAGGGATTTAGAATTTGAAGGGAATTTAAATATCAAAAGTGTCAAACTCCTTCATTAGTCAGTGTGACCTTGGGCAAGTTATTTAACCCTATTTGCCTCAGTTTCCTCATCTGTAAAATGAGCTGGAGAAGGCAATGGCAAGCCAGTCCGGCATCTCTACCAAAAAAAAAAACCCAAATGGAGTAACAAAGAGTTGAACACGACTGAGAAACGACTAAACGACAACAGCAAAATCCATTTCTCAGCACCCATCTCAAATTCTACCTCCTGCACAAACCTTTTCTTGACCATTTCCACCTAGATATGACTTTTATTGTATTTACCATTTCTATCCTTCACGCAATATGCTGCTTATAGTCTGCCTTATATTATTAGTTATTTGTATGTTTGTCATCTCCAGGACTCTACAATCTGGTTGGGAGGATAATATATATGAAAAATGTCAAGTACTATACAAATAGAAGGTGTTACAGTTTCATCATATCCAAATTACTTGCTCTATTTTGGCCAAGTGGACTGTTCTGGAGTGCCATGAAGAGGAAAGTGATTTGTATAATGTGAAAGTGCAATCTCTTACATTTGTTTAGCACTTTACACTTTATAATGAGTGTTGAGATCAGTCCAACCCAGGCTTCGGAGAGGGGGCAAACCTTGAGCTATGATGAGGTAAGGGATAATACCAGTGTATTTTTCCCTTTTGGAAGGGCCACATGTTGTTCTATTACTTTTACTTAATACCTATATTACCTTAGGTCAATTGCTTAAACTCTCTGGACTTCAATTTCCTCAGCTTTAAAATGAGGAAGTCAAAGGAAACTTTTGAAGATCCCTTCCAGTTCTAAATCTATGATCCTATTATCTAGGGCCTGCTGCATTGCATGCTTTGTTTTTGTCCCTCTGCTAACTCATCTCCACCTACCCCCAGGAAGCACAAACACACAAACACGCATACCTGCATACACGCACACATGCACACACACTCACTCTTTCCATGAAAAGGCAACAAAGCCATTCTTCCACCACCAACATTCCCCGTCTCTAAACCTGGAACATCCCTGAAATCATAGGTCTACAGGAGAACTGAGTCCATATAATCTAATCCTCTAATTTTTACAAATGATGAAAGTTTGAGGTCCCTAGAGATTAAAGGACCAGCTGAAGGTCACATGGGTAGTAAGTGGTAAAGGTGGTAGTCAAACCCATGTCCTATGACTTTAGAACCATGGTTCTAGGAACAGTGCTTTTTCTAAGGCCCTTCCCCAGAAGCCATGAAGTACACATCTCCTTCCACAAACTGGAAAGGGCAAATTACAGGCTGATTCCTTTCCCTAGATGCCTTTTCCACTTTTCTTGATCTGCTCGGTTTTGCCCCAGAGAACAGAGGTGGACATCTGACTTTCTTGGTCCCCAGAGAACTGAGGTGGATGTCTGACACTCTTGGGCCCCCCAGAGAACAGAGGTGGATGTCTGACACTCAACTCTCCAGAGAACAGAGGTGGACGTCTGATGTTCTTGGTCCCCAGAGAACAGAGGTGGATGTCTGACACTCTTGGGGTCCCCAGAGAAGAGAGGTGGATGTCTGACATTCTTGGTCCCCAGAGAACAGAGGTGGAGGTTTGACACTCAACTCCCCAGAGAACAGAGGTGGACGTCTGATGTTCTTGGTCCCCAGAGAAGAGAGGTGGATGTCTGACACTCTTGGGCCCCCCAGAAAACAGAGGTGAATGTCTGACACTCTTGGGCCCCCCAGAGAACAGAGCTTGGCATTCCCCCTGATTCATATTAGCTCCCTGAAGTCAAAACTACAATCCTCTCTCACCCCAGAAATTCTTTTGTCCAAAGAACCGTCCTTGTTACTTCATTGCTACTTGGTTGCCTAAGGGCCTTCAGGTTGAGGATGTGGTGCTGGCAGGGTGGAAGCCATAGAGATGAGGGATTGTGGTGGAGGGGGTGCATCAGGCAGGATCAAGAGATCTGGCCAGTTGTCTCCAGGCCACTGCACAGCCTGGCCCTCTCCCCAGGGAACCCACCTGTGCTAATTGTTTGTTGTTCTGTAAGCTGATGCAGCTTCTCCACCAACATCCTCTCAGTCCAGATGCTGCCATCAGGAGAGTCCTGTCAGGGGGAGCTGGCCTGAGGTCTGGCTCTCGCCTGTCAGTCTTGACATCTTCAGTGGATAATGGAACACAGGGATGTGAGAGGCAGAGCAGGTGCATGCTAATGAGGAGATCAATTTTAATTATGATTTTAATTAAACACCCAATCCATGAGGAAATATGACAAGAACTAGGCTGGGGCTGTGCAACCTAAAAGGGCTGGGGGGATGAGGGAGAGGGCGGGGGGAAGTCAGGAAAGGAAAGGCAAAGAAAAGAAAGACAGCTAGCTAAAGAAGTTAAAAACAAGACTAATGAGGAACAAAGGAAGAAACTAATCCTAGGCACTTGTGGACCTTGTGTGAAACCCAAGTAACCACACCTGTGTATACTCATATGTAGTTAATAGCTCATCTCCAAAATCTTTGCAGAAATAGGATCTTATGTATCCTCATCCCATCCCCATTCAACTTCTCAAAAGAGGAATTCTCTTTATGATGCAGATGGGGAAACTGAGGTCTAAGTTAAAGTGGAAAGATGAAGTGATTTGCCCATTTTTCATGTAGCAAACTAGAAAAAAGCCAAGACTAGAACCCAAATGTTCTCATCTGTGGATCTGTGCTCTCTCCTCTAAATAGTAGAATCATAAAGGAAAATTCTAGAACCCTCAAAAGAATTCAAGGTGGTAATAATGGGGAAACAAATTTCACTTCACAAAGTGTTCCTGTTTGTTTGACGTGTGTATTGGCTGGGAATGCAACATGACCTGGTGGATAAAATGCTGGGCTCAGAGCCATAAAGGATCTGGATTCTCTCACCTCTGCCACTTACTGATTCTGTGACCCTGGGACAAGTGCTTTAGGCCACTCCTCCGATTTATCTCAGGCCAAATACCATCTCTCATCTCCCTGCATTTTTGAAGGTTGACCCTCCTGCCTGAAATTGGCCTTCTCTTCCCTCACTTTTCTTAGAAACCCTAGTGTCCTTCCCTTCTCGCTGTAGAGGCCTCTTAAATGAAGCCTTTTCTTAACTTCTCCCCCAACTGTTGATATCCCCAACATATATACGAACGTGTATAATATATGTTATTATATTAAATATAATACAATGCCTATAATATATTTTTGTTCAGCCATATCCAATTCTTCATCATCCCATTTTGGGGTTTTCTTGGCAAAGATATGAGAGTGGTTTGCCATTTCCTTCTCCAGTTCATTTTACAGAAAAAAAACAAGGCAAATACGGTTAAGTGACTTGTCCAGGGTTACACACCTAGTAAGTGTCTGAGGCTGGATTTGAACTCATGAAGGTTCCAAGCCCAGTGCTCTAAACATTATGCCACCTGCAACTTGTATACAGAGAAAGAGAGAGAGAGATGGTATAATATATATATATATATATATAATACAGATATCTATTTATAGATACTATATACACATATACTATATGGTAGCTATAGTAGATATGCATACTATACTATAGCCTATACTATATAGTATCTATTTATCTGTACACGTTGTTTTCCACAGTAAAAAGAGAAGCTCCTTGAGGGCAGGGATTATTTCCTTTTTGCCTTTGTAGTCCTGTTACTTAACATAATTTATTGAATCAAATTGAATCTAAGTGTCCTCAGCAAAGGGAGTTTCTACCTTAAGAATCAGAGATCCCCCTTTTTTTAAATCCTTACCTTCTGACTTAGAATCAATACTGTGTATCTGTTCTAAGGCAGAAGAGTAGTAAGGGCTAGGCAATGAGGGGCAAGTGATTTGCCCAGGGTCACACATCTAGGAAGTATCCGAGGTCACATTTGAATCCAGGACCTCCCTGTTATGTATTTAAGTGCTAGGGTTCCGGCAGAGAGAGAGAGAGAGAGAGAGACAGACAGACAGACAGACAGACAGACAGAGACAGAGAGAGACAGAGACAGAGAGAGAGAGGGAGAGAGAGAGAGAGAGAGAGAGAAGGCCAGATAGGGGATGCATGATCTCCATGATCTCTGTTTATTTGACAAAGAGAAAGATTTTTATAGAATGTAGAGTATTAAGCGTTACATCATTTAAGAGGCATAACTTTCCCACAGAATATTGCTTATGAAAAGACTTTACCCAAAACATTTCTAGGGCATTTCTACAAACCCAAGCAATTGCTAGTAACTTGGGGGTTTAAAGGAAACAGGAAAGAGAGTCTGGGTCATTTGGTCATGATATTACAAGGGCTTCTTTGGTCATGGAAATAATGAACAACTCAAGGATTATTATGAAGGAAGCGTTTCAGGAGATGTCTTTTTCTGAGTTTCGGCTAGACTATTCTTGTGAGCTGTCAAATTGAGATCTGGCCTTGCCATGAAATCCCAAGCAAACTCACAAGCATGTCTTTTATGACTGTTTTCCTCAGTGGGCCCAATTTGTCCTGGGTACCTCCATACCTAACAACTCTGGTCCTGGCTCTCCATCCACTGAGCCACCTAGCTGCTCCATACGGATCCTTTTAATGTGCTCAGAAGACAGCCTTGACCAAAAGTGTCTAGCTCTGTTTCAGGGCACCCTTGATCTCTTGCACAAATAGGCCTCACTATTTTTAGGATTTTCTTCTTGCAATAGGAATGATATCAATCAGTCAATAAACATTTATTAGGTCTCTACTATGTATCAGGCACTCTGCTGACAGCCCATTAGAGTTTCTTTCATCTATTGTTCAGTAGGGCCATTATTAAAGGCATCCAAGCACGGAAGAGAAGACCCCTTATCCAGACAAGAGAAGTTGTACTGGGGAGAGGCAGAGAAGTGCCAAGCTTTGAAAAAAAGCCCTTCCCATTCCACCAGCCTTCCCTCTCCATGGACAGGAAATGCTGTTTCTGTCTGTCCCAAGCCTTCAGCAGTGCCCTAGCAGACAGGAGCCATCTGGCGATCCCCATGATGAAACGAGAGGGCACTCTCCCCTGGTATTAGAAGTCCAGGTCTTGTTGCTAGCATGGACCGAGGGGCTGAGATTGGTAATGGTGACAGAAGTTAATGGGGATTTGATGCTCATGTTCTGTGGTCACCAGGAACACAGCTGCTCCCATTTGTTTTCAAAGCGCTCTTCCCCACCCATTTATTCCACCCCAACAAACTCCCTCTCCTGGGTGCTTCAGAAAATATCGATCTGCTATTTCTCCCTTTTGTGTGAGATGAACTAAAACCAGCTAAATCCATTTCCATAAAAGATGAGCCTATAACAAGAAGGGAGAAGGCAGAAATTTCAATTACAACCTACCCCACCATAGACTCATTCTTATAGATAACTACAAAAAGTCCTCTGATATTTGACTTTCTCCTAGG
This sequence comes from Monodelphis domestica, assembly GCF_027887165.1. Lineage (NCBI taxonomy): Eukaryota > Metazoa > Chordata > Mammalia > Didelphimorphia > Didelphidae > Monodelphis > Monodelphis domestica. Next base: position 236,118,449 of record NC_077230.1, read on the forward strand.
ATACTGACTACTACTACTACCACCACCAACACCACTATTACTATTACTACTACTACTACTACTAGTACTACTACTACTACCAACACCAACACCACTATTACTACTACTAGTATTACCACCACTGTCACCACCATCACCACTGCCACTATTACTACTATCACTATTACTACTACTACTACTACTACTATTACTACCACTACCACCACCAGCATCACTACTACCACTACTATTACTACTACTAAAAATACTACTATCACTACTATTACTACTACTACTACTCCATGAAAGATGGAAACATGGCAAACATGGCGTGGGCAAAATGAACAACAACGGCCTACTACTGCTCAGCAAATGCTCAGAGTTCGAACTCACCATCACGAACACTGTGTTCAGAATGCATCCACGATCAAAACAGTGGCATCTCATTGACTACATCATTGTACACTAGTGAGACATCCAGGATGTACAGATCACCAGAGCCATGAGAGGAGCTGAATGCTGGACAGACCACTGATTGGTTAGAATGACTCTTCAAATGCGCATTGTGCCTTGCCATCCAAAACACGCCCAGACAGTTTGTGCATTTTACAACATGAGTCATCTTAGAGATCCATCTTATTTGCAAACATTCCAGTCCTGCCTGGATGACAAGCTGTCTGCCAAGGGACCACTCACTGGAAGCTCAACCGAGAAATGGAACCAGTTCAGAGACGCAGTGAAGGAAACATCAAAGGCAGTCCTAGGCCCCAAAAACGCAACCACCAGGACTGGTTTGACAAGAACAACACTGCTATTGTCAAAATAACCCAAACTCTGCTCCTAAAAAGGACAGATTCAAGTCTCTCCAAGCCACGGCACAGTGTGAGATTAGGAAGATGCAAGACCGATGGTGGGAAAAAAAGGCAGAAGAAATCCAGTGCTTTGCTGATACGAAAAACCACAAACAATTTTTCAGTGCCCTCAAGACTGTCTATGGGCCATTAAAACCCACCACCACTCCCTTGCTATCCTCTGACGGTGACACTCTCATAAAAGATAAAAAAGGCATCAGCAACAAGTGGAAAGAACACTTCAGTCAGCTTCTCAACCAACCCTCTTCAGTCGACCAAAGCGCCCTTGACCAGATCCCCCAAAACCGCACCATTGAACAACTTGATGTCCCTCCTTCAATAAAGGAAGTCCAAAAAGCCATTAAACAAATGAGTGCAGGCAAGGCACCCGGTAAAGACGGGATCCCAACCGAGATGTACAAGGCCTTAAATATAGGACTTACTATGTGTTAAATGCTTTACAATTATTATCTTATTTGATTCTCACAATAACTCTTCAAGATAGGTGCTATTATTATCCTCATTTTATAGTTGAGGAATCCAAGGCAAACAGAAGTTAAATGATTTGTCCAGGATCACTCAGCTAGTAAGTAACTGAGGTTGATTTGAACTCAGATCTTTTTAACTCCAGTCCCAGCATTCAATTTGAAAGAAATAGAATGAGATGGCTGGAAGAAAACTCAGAGGCCATGTAATTCAACCCTTTTCTTTTGCAGAATGAGGGAACAGAAGGACTAAAGAGGGAAAGTGGCTTTCTCCAACATCAGGTGGTTGGTTAATGGCAAAACCAGAACTAGAACCCAGATTTCCTATGTCCTATTCAAATGTTCTTCCCATTATGCCACAACGGCCCACTGCTCCATTTTCCCTATTAGTAGGGGGCCAAGAGGGAAAGCTGGCTGCCTATCAATTGCATCCTTCATCCAGAATCCAATGCCTATTTCCCATTGCTAAGATACCATTCAGGATCTGAAAATGACAGCAGCAAGAGAATATGGGGGTCTCACATGATCACAGTCTCATCAATTTTGACATGGAAGGGACCTGAGACAACCTCTAGTCCAATGGCCTATAAATTTTTTTGATTGCATATTCCTATCACCAAAAAACTCTGACTTTGTATGCCATATTTATTGATTGATTTATAAATTATCTATATGTACTGCTATGTTGATTAGGTACATCATAAAAACAAACACAAAACCAGACATTTTTTTAAAGGATGAGATAAAGATGAAATAATATTTGGTCTTATAATTAACAGGGATCCATTGGAGTTTATTGAGTAGAAGAATGACATGGTCATAAGCTGTATTTTAGAAAAATGACTTTGGCAGGTATGTGGAGGATGGATTGGAGAGGAGAGAGACTTATGGCAGGGAGACAAAAGGAAAGAATGTTTCAGTAGTCCAGGCAAGAGGTGATGGAGGCCTGAATTGGCTAGAGGCCATAGAGAGAAAGGGAAGGATGGGAGAGATATGAAGATAGAAACAAGAAGACCTGGCAATTGATTAGATTTGTCACATGAGGGTTAGTGAGGAGTCAAAGATGACAGTAAGTTTGTATCTGTTTGGGAAACTGGAAAGATGACACTCTCAACAGTAATTGGGAAGTTTGAAAAAGGGATGGGTTTGGGAGAGAAGGCAATATAACGATATCTGTGACAGATTACAACCCACTCATGTCTTCACATCCTATTTGACTCACTCTGTCCTACCCAAAATGCAAAGGAGAGAGGGAGCCCTTCCTCATCGATCATTACAACCAGCCTAGAGCTCAGCCTCTGAGGGAGCTTTCTACAGCTGTGAGGTGGTCTAGGTAACAGGGAGTAGAGATGGAATTTTCCCCAATGGTCTTTGGAGTCTGATAATATAAATGCCTGAAAACCTTAATGGGCCAACCAGAATGGGAGCTTCACAAAGTGGGGGCAAAAGGAATATGAGGGAGTTTGGGGTATAAGGATGTGTGACTATGTTGAAGAAAAGCCCTATTATTTGGCTATCAAATAGAGGGTGGGATGTCTTCCCATCATCCAATTGCTTAATCACCATCCTCTAAAATTGATTCCCGACTTCCTAGGGAAAGTCTAACCCCCTTTGGGGGAGGGGGCAATAATTTAATCTAACCCCTTAATCTTACAAAATATAAACCTGAGACATAGAGATGAAGTGACTTGCTCAAAGTCACCTAAGTAATAAGGTAAGATTTGAACCCAGATTTTCTCTTTCTAAATTCTGTGCCCTTTCTATGATACCTCACTGGTCTGGGAATACCCCAAAATGTAGCCTATAACACCACCTCAGAGCCCGGGATTTTTGTTATTGCTTAAACTTCAGCCTTCAATGGTTTCCTATATTTGCATTCCTAGAAGCTGGTACAGCTTCATTGAGGCTGATCCATTAGGAAAGCATCCTAACCTTTAGTTTGCCTGGATCCTGGAGGAGGGAAGGAATCTAGGAACCTGTGTTTTGTCCCTTTGCACCAGCCTTTCCTTTTTACTTCCTCTCTAAGCTGAGCCAATTCTCAAAGCCTGAAATCTCAAGAAAGGTCAGTCAAATTAGACCCAGAATCTCTCCTGATCCTCCAGCCTTCGTGGAGAACTAGGGAGTCAGGAGTGAGGAACACCAGAAATGGGGCTCTGTGTATCCAAAGTAGGGAAGGGGTAAAGCTGTAATTCTGTCTAGACTGGAACATCCCTGCTTTCCTGCTTGCCCAATCATGCTAACATGAACAAAGGAAAACCAGAAAGAGAGGCTGTTAACCTAAGGAAAAGAAGGAGGTAAAAGGGAGACTCTAAAGAGAGAGAGAGAGAGACTATGAAGCCAGGGAGGGATTGAGGAAGGCACAGCATGGGTAACCTTGGAAAATCTTCTTGTTCTGAGTTAGGAAGAGATGATCTACTTGCCAAAAGGCCAATTAGATGATTTCTCCATTTCCAGACTTGTGTTCAATTATTCCTCCTGCTCTTTTCTCAGAGAACCTCTGCCAGAGAGAGGAGATCATAGCCACTGACAAGCAGGGCTTTGGTCTCAGGAAACCTGTCTGGGTGATAGCTGCCTGGCCTGGACCACCTCGGGCAGAGTCATAACTAGGAATTCTTTTCACCTAAAATAAAAAACAACTTGAAGGAGGGGACAATACAGTAGTACAGGGGATAGGCCAAGCGCAGATGTGGTCACGGCAAGAGGCAGACCAGCCCAGGTCTTGTCCCCCAGGGGTTGGGGGAAAGGTAAGTCCCGGGAAAGGGACACAACACAAGGACAAATGCATCCAGAAGGCAGGCCCCTTTTCTGCTTTCTCCTCTCACCCATAGAGTGGAGAAAAGAGGAAGATGAAAATAGCCCTTCCTGGTGGAATTGCATCCACAGTTGACCTGGAAGCAGTTGTGCCACCCAATCTGGGCCAGAGGAGGCCTATGGAGGCACATATGAGGGCAGGACTGCCATGAGGAGGAAATACACCCCGTACCTACCCCTACTCCCACCCCACGCCTCACAGATGTCAGCTTTCTCAGGTCAAAGCTCCATTTGTCACTAGATTGTTCTAACTTTGACCGAAGGCCTGGTGCTAAAGTAAAAAACTATGACAATTTTAGGTTAGCACAGCCCACAGTCCTGCCTCTCCTTCACTTCTTCCATTCTACTTTGTTTAAGCTTTACCTTCTGTCTTAAAATCAATACTAAGTATTGGTTCCAAGGCAGAAGAGTGAAAAGGGATTGGCAATTGGAATTAAGGGGCTTGCCCAGGATCACACAGCTAGAAAGTATCTGGGGTCAAATTTGAACCTAGGACTTCCTGTCTCTAGGCCTGACTCTCTATCCACCTAGCAGCCTCTAAACTTCACTTCTTTATGCCATCAAACATCAGGAATTCCTGGAAGGGAACTACTGCTGCACCCAGGACCAAAAAGAAGGAAAGCAGGCCAGAGGCCCCTCTTCTCCCCAGGGATTGCCGCAGTCCCTTCTCCCCAGTCACCCTTCCCCAGTTAAGAGGCAGTCCCTGGATGGTCCACAGTCACTCCATATCTCCAGGGTGCTGCATTCCAAACCAAACCAGCCCAAGAAACTGTTATTTTAAACCTGACGCCCACACAGCAGAGTGTCTAGGAAGGGGGAGTGCCAGAAGAGGAGAGAGGCAAGGATTTCAGCCTGACAGCCAAGGGGACCCACATCTCTCTCTTGACTCTGCACAAACATGCTTCTCCTCCCTCTGAGACTTCTGCCCACAGCCCAGCGACTTCATTGTTTTTCAGCTGCAATTAAAGAGCATGCTGAGCCCGCCGAGGGCTTCATTAGTCCTGAGAAAAATTTGGATTGTTCCAGGGCCTCCCTGCCAAAGTTCAGAGTGTATCAGGTAGACAGAATTCACGTATTCGTCTCACCCTTCTGAGACTGGGAGCTGGAGGCAGCTTTCTATCTGCCATAAATGAGGCCCAGAGGAGTTAAGGCCAATTCACCCAGTGAGCTAGAGGCTGGAATCTAGATCACCTGAATCTTTGAGTCTTTCTCAAACCAGTCAAATCAACTCATTATGTCAATATCTATCTATCTGGCTACCTGTCAATAGATCTATCTATCTGTCAATCCATCTAACCATCCATCTATCTATATATTCATCTATCTATCTATCCATCCATCCATCCATCCATATATATATATATATATATATATGTCCATCCATCTATCTATCCATCCATATATATATATATATATATATATCCATCCGTATATATCTATATCCCTCTATCTATCCATCCATCCATCTATATCCCTCTATCTATCCATCCATCTATCCATCCATCTATCTATCCATCCATATATATATATATATCCATCCGTATATATCTATATCCCTCTATCTATCCATCCATCCATCTATCTATATCCCTCTATCTATCCATCCATCTATCCATCCATCCATCTATCTATCCATCCATCTATATATATATATCCATATCCTTCTACCTATCCATCCTTCCATCTATCTATCCATCTATCTATCTATCCATTCTATATATCTATCTATCCATCCATCCATCTATCTATCCATCCATATATATATATATATATATATCCATCCGTATATATCTATATCCCTCTATCTATCCATCCATCCATCTATATCCCTCTATCTATCCATCCATCTATCCATCCATCTATCTATCCATCCATATATATATATATCCATCCGTATATATCTATATCCCTCTATCTATCCATCCATCCATCTATCTATATCCCTCTATCTATCCATCCATCTATCCATCCATCCATCTATCTATCCATCCATCTATATATATATATCCATATCCTTCTACCTATCCATCCTTCCATCTATCTATCCATCTATCTATCTATCCATTCTATATATCTATCTATCCATCCATCCATCTATCTATATATCCATATATATATATATATATATATATATATATATATATATATATATATATCCATCCATCTATCTATCTATATCCCTCTATCTATCTATCTATCTATCTATATCCCTCTATCCATCCATCCATCCATCTATCCATCCATCTATCTATCTATATATCCATCCATCCATCTATCTATGTAGCCATCTATCTATCCATCCATATATATATATATATATATATATATATATATATATATATATACATCTATCTATCTATAACCATCTATCGATACAGATTTTAAACTCTTACCTTCCATCTTGGAATCAATACTGTAGATTGGTTCTAACGCAGAAGAATGGTAAGGGCTAGGCAATAAGGGTAAGTGACTTGCCAAGGGTCAAATAGCTGGGAAGTGTCTGAGGCCAGATTTGAACCCAGGATCTCCCATCTCTAGGCCTGGTTCTCAATCCACTGAGCCAACCAGCTTCCCCCTAGTCAATATATATCTGAGTGTCAACTATGACTGTGAGTTCATGAAGTATAGGTTACATTCCTCACACCCCGAGAGTTTAGGAAAATTATAGCAACTGAAAAAAAACCTAAATTATAAGGTTGAATATCGGAATAACAAAAACTCATATCTATATAGAGCTTTGAGAAAGGGTTCTCCAAGAGAAACCATATACCATCATGCAGGGGTATCAAACAGGGGTCCTGCCAGTAGCATTGCACCTACAACCACAATCTGTTGTGCCAGCCAAAACCAGGTTATAATGGAATTTTGGGAAATATTTAACAAAATTAAAATATAATAAAATATATATGATATACTTTAAAACTAAGTCAATATATGGCTACAGGAATTCTTTTTTTTAACATTATTTTATTTGGTCATTTTCACACATTATTCATTGAAAGCAAAGATAATTTTCTTTTCCTCCCCCCCCTCCCACCACCCCTCCCATAGCTAATGCACAATTCCACTGGGTATGACATGTTTTCTTGATTCAAACCCATTTCCATGTTGTTGGTATTTGCATTAGGGTGTTCATTTAAAGTCTCTCCTCAATCATGTCCCCTCAACCCCTGTAGTCAAGCAGTTGCTTTTCCTCGGTGTTTTTACTCCCAAAATTTGTCCTCTGCTTGTGGCTAGTGTTTTTTTTTTTCTTGTAGATCCCTGCAGAATGTTCAGGGACGTTGTATTGACACTAATGGAGAAGTCCATTACGTTCAATTGTACCACAGTGTATCAGTCTCTATGTACAATGTTTTCCTGGCTCTGCTCCTTTCACTCTGTATCACTTCCTGGAGATTGTTCCAGTCTCCATGGAATTCCTCCACTGTGTTATTCCTTTTTAACACAGTAGTATTCCATCACCAACATATACCACAATTTGTTCAGCCACTCCCCAATTGAAGGGCATCCCCTTGTTTTCCAATTTTTTGCCACCACAAAGAGCGCAGCTATGAATATTCTTGTACATGTCTTTTTCCTTATTATCTCTTTGGGGTACAAACCCAGCAGTGCTATGGCTGGATCAAAGGGCTGACAGTCTTTTATTGCCCTTTGGGCATAGCTCCAAATTGCCCTCCAGATTGGTTGGATCAATTCGCAACTCCACCAGCAATGAATTAATGTCCCAATTTTGCCACATCCCCTCCAGCATTCATTACTTTCCTTTGGTGTCAGGCTACAGGAATTATTATGCAGGGATCAGGGTTTTTTTTTTCTATTTGAGTATGATATCACTGGTATAATGAATACAAAGATGGCCTTGGAGACAAGAAATGAGTTAGAGGCATTTTAGACAATTCTAAGACTATATGTTTCAGAGTGCAACTAGGTAGCTCCGTGGATTGAGAGCCAGGCCTAGAGATGGGAAGTTCTGGGTTCAAATCAGACCTCAGACATTTCCTAGCTGTCTTGGTTTGATTTGGCTTACTGATATGAATGATAGCACAAATGATACACATCTGTGTAGAACTTTAAGGTTTACAAAGCACATGGTATATTATATTCTTCTCTTTATAGAGGGGAAAAATGCATTTCCTTGTCTAAGTTCATACAATTAGTAAATGGTAAAGTTAGGACTCAAATCCAGGTCTTCTTACCCCAATCTAACACTGGGTCTCCTATACCCTGAGGCTCCTTGGTTCTAGATTCATGTAGCTGCCTTGGAATATTAAACTTCACTTCTTTTTTTTTTTTAACCCTTTCCTTTTTTTCTTAGACTCCATACTGCATATTGGTTCCAAGGCAGAAGAGCAGTAAGAAATCTAATTTGCCCTTTGATCCAGTCATACCACTGCTGGGTTTGTACCCCAAAGAGATAATAAGGAAAAAGACTTGTACAAGAATATTCATAGCTGCGCTCTTTGTGGTGGCAAAAAATTGGAAAATGAGGGGATGCCCTTCAATTGGGGAATGGCTGAACAAATTGTGGTATATGTTGGTGATGGAATACTATTGTGCTAAAAGGAATAATAAAGTGGAGGAATTCCATGGAGACTGGAACAACCTCCAGGAAGTGATGCAAAGTGAAAAGAACAGAGCCAGGAGAACATTGTACAGAGAGACTGATACAAGAACATTATCCACATCCAGAGAAAGAACTGTGGGAGTAGAAACACAGAAGAAAAGCATTTGCTTGATCACATGGATTGAGGAGACATGACTGGGGATGCGTAATAATTAAAATAGTTGGATGCCTAGAGCAGGGGCAGACATGATAGCCTTTTTTAGATCTGATAGAGCTGACAAGTGTTCAGGCTCTAATTTGAGGGGTTCAGGAACCGAATCATTTGTTAATGCTATAAGGGGTTTAGTAATTTCCCCATAGCAAGGAATCCATTGTCTGTAAAACCCTGTTGCTCCTAAAATTGCTCGCAACTCTTTCTTAGTAGTAGGAGCGCTTAAATTTTGAATATTCTCAATTCTTTTTGGGGAAATATAATGAGCACCAGCAGTCAGGATGAATCCCAAATATTCTACTTTAGGGAGACACCACTGAACTTTATCCCTTGAGATTTTATGTCCTCTTTTGTGCAATTCCAAAAGAAGGTGTTTACTATCTTCCTGACATGTTTCTGCGTCTGTTGAAGCCAAGAGTAGATCATCTACATATTTGATTAATTTACTATTTTTAAATGTTATATTGTCTCTGTCGGCTCAAAATTTACTCAAATAAACTTGGACTTTCCACATAACCCTGTGGCAGACTACTCCATGTATATTATGAGTGCTTCCAGGTAAAAGCAAAAATATGCCTGGAGTTCTCATGTATAGATATGGAAAAGAAAGCTGAATACAGGTCTACTACTGTAAAGTATGTAGCTTTGCTAGGAATAGAGGAAATAATAGTATTTATATTAGAAACTACAGAGTGTCTCTTTATAACATGATTATTCACCACCCTCAGATCCTGTACGAATGTATAGAGGTGCTTGCCATTGGGCCTTCTTTTTGGTTTTTTAACTGGCAGGATGGGCATGTTGTATTCTGATTTGCAAGGGATTATTATTCCCTGTTTAATTAATGAGTTAATAACTGGTGTAATACCCTCAATTGCCTCTTTTGAGAGGGGATACTGAGGAATGGAAGGAGGTGGGCTAGATTTAGTTTTTATCTGCACAGGAACAGCAGATTTAAGTAAGCCTACATCGGAAGAAGATGTGGCCCAAAGAGACTCCGGAATATCCTTAGGTATTTCAAAAGTGGGAGGCTCTTTTGCCTCCTGGCTCTCTGAGAGAAGTACAGGGAGTAAATTTAAAGATTCCTCTGGTACTTCCAATGTTAAGGAACCATCTGGGGAGCAAGTTATTGTGGCTCTGAGTTTGCATAGAAGGTCTCTCCCCAGCAAATTTAAAGAGGAGTCAGGCATTAAAAGGAAGGAATGTTGTACCTCTAGGGGTCCTACAGACACCATTCTAGGGGCAAATTTTTTAACTCTTTGGGGTATCCCTGATACTCCCACTACACTTTGTGAGTCAACAGAATAACAATTTAAATCTGGTACATTCTTCAATACAGACCTGGTAGCTCCAGTGTCTAAGAGACAATCATAATAAGTGTTACCCACCTTTAAGGTAACATGGGGTTCATTAGTATGGGGAGGGCAGTGGATAGGGACAACGGGTAGTAGGACATCAGGGTCCAGAAAATCAAAGGTTGTATCCTCTGATTCCTGTGCCCCAGCCCCCCCCCCCAGATACCATCATTGTGTTTGGGATATTCCTTGGGCACCCCCTTGAAGGGCACCTTGACTATTTTTTGGATGAGCTCCATTTCTTATATTTTGTTGTTGAGTATTATCATTTTCTTCATTTGGATCATTGTCATTATTTTCCCAATTCCTATTTCTATAATTCTGGTTTCTAAAGTTCTTATTTCTATATTCATTATAGTTATTTCCATAATCATTATTATAATTTCTAAAATTTCTAAAATTCTGGTTTCTATGACCATTATCATCATTTCTATAGTTATTATTTCTAAAGTTGTTATTAAACTGTGTATTTCTTCCAATCATGTTAATAAAGGTTCTACATTCCATCATTTTGTGGCCCTTCTTATCCCAGAAGTGGCAAGTTACTGATTTATTCGTGAATTCCCGCAAAGGGCCTATAGTCTCTCCCTTATTTTTCAATTGTCTCTTCAACATTTCAATTTCTTTCTTTAAATCTTCCACTAACATATTGCCTTCCTCAGGTCTTTTTACATGACCCTTATAAACATAGGTTGCTACTCTCCTCAATTCTTCAAGGTCCATAGAGTCCCAATTAGGACAGCTAGTTTTAAAGTAGTCTTTTACCACTGAACAACAATTCTCAATGAATTGCCTACGTATTTGTCTAATGTCTCTTTCTCTGGATAAATCAAGGTCCATATATGTATTTCCTACATCAATAAGTCTGTCCATAAACTTGGAGGGTGTTTCATCAATATCTTGTTGGGTTCTTTCAAATTTTGATCATTTTTCAGGTCTATCAGAGCAAGCTCTCATGGCTGTCAATAATGCTTCTCTGGCCTGGTTTAGTTTTGTGTGATCTAATTCAACATTGGGGTTCCAATGAGGATCTTCAGTTGGCCAATAACTTCCTTTTTTACCTCACTTTTGATTAGCCAGAGAAACGATATTATTTTTCTCTATCTTTGTCAAAAATGCTTCTAATAAATTCTCAACATCCATCCAAGTGGGGTCAAAAGTTCTGAATATGTTGTCTAATTTTTTTATAATTAATATTGGTTCTTCCTCAAATGATGGAAGATCTTCCTTAAATTTATTTAAATCCTCAGGGCTAAAAGGTGTATGATGTCTTACAGATACCAAGTTTCCATTTTTATTAAAAGAGGGTACTTCCCTTAAAGGAAATAACCTATCTGAATTATTTGTTACTCCTGTTTCTAGGCTTCTTGCTCCATTCTCAGTGGGGTAAGTATGAGAAATAGAAGAGTTGGGCACAGTGAGGGAAAGGGTTTGTTGTTGTCCCATAGTGCCAGAAAGATCAGAGGTAGGAAAGATTTGAGAATTGAATTGAGCAGGGTGGGAAGGAGGAGCCAAGGAAGAAGTGTGAAAGGATACAGAGGTATTAGGATTGGAGGAATCAGTAAGGTGTGAAGTGGAGGCATTAGGATCAGAAGTATGGGTAGGATGTGAACTTAGAGTGGATTGTATAGGGTCTGAAGCATGGGTGTGGTGTGTACTTAGAGTTGAGGGTGTGGGGTTGGAAGCATGGGTGGGGTGTGTACTTAGAGTTGAGGGTGTGGGGTCGGAAGCATGTGCAGGTTGTGAACTTAGAGTAGAGGTTGTAGGATCAGAAGCATGAGTAGGGTTTTCTGAGGTTGATGGGGCAGGGGGAAGGGTGGGTTGGTTAAGAGCAGGGGATTCTAAGGCCGAGTTGGCAGGAGGAGCAGTGGGTTGGCTAGGAGAGTTATTGTTTTTCATAAAAGCTATGAGCTCCCCCAAACTTTCCTCCATAAGTTCAAGACGAGTATTTAGTTCTGCATTTTGTTCAATATTAGAGGGAGCAATTGGTTATTTTGACTGAGAAATGAGTTCTTCAAGGATATCCAATATTATATTTACAACAATCAAAAACTCAGGGGAAAGTAGTATGTCAATTAGATTTTGCCATAAGTTCCATGGGATGAACCCTTTCAGAGAGACAAGGAATTCTGTATTTATAAGATTGGTCATGGAGCTGATGAGCCAGCTGTTAAGTATATTGTAGACCAATGCTTGTACTAAAAAAAGAACAAAGTATTTACTGAAATGCCAGTTGTTAACTAAGTTCTGAACTGTCTGTAACTCCATATTTCTAAAGTAAACACATGGGAAGCGGGGCAAGGCCAAAAGCTTTCCCAGGTTTGTCAAGTCCTAATTTAGGCAGTTGCTAGCCAGGACCTTAGGGCCCTGTTGCTAAGATCTAAAACAGCTTAATTTAAGGAGAATCAAAATATTTTTTTTACTCATCCGCTCTTGCAGCTGTATTTTTGAAGCCAAATTAAAAAAAGAAAACAAAACTGACTGATAGATCAAGTAATAAAGCAAAGAAATAAAGGAAAGAGATTTCACAGAAACTTTTTTGAGGGTTTTCTCACCAACCTCGTGGTCAGCCATCTCTTAGAGACAGTCTCTTGAAGGCAGTCTGAGGGAGGCTGACTCTGGCTGGAACTCCCTCTGAGGAGACTCTGCCCCTCTGAATCCTTGCTTGGACAGATCTTGTGGTGAGTGATAAAAGACTGACTGATCCCTCTCTTCCTAGGCTGGCTCATGCCGGCCTAGACTGGTATAGCCCTTTTCTCATTTATTTCCTTTTTTTCTCTCTCTCTCTCTTTCCCAATTCCTCATTTGTATGAATTAAAATCTCTATAAAACCCAGTTGACTTGGGTATATTGAATAATTGGGAATTTTTCCCTGGCGACCACCTTATATATTGATTTAAAACAAGACACTGTCTTGAACCATATTTTCTGCAGTCACAATTTAGTCATCCACTCTTGTATCTACTACAATTTAAGTCTTCCACTACTTTAATTACTACAGTTTATGGCCTCAACCATTTTAACTCTTACAGTTGTAAGCTGTCACCCTAGTGCAAATACTAATAATATGGAAATAGGCTTTGATCAAGGACACATGTAAAACCCAGTGGAATTGCGTGTTGGCTACAGGAAGGGGGGGAGGGGAGGGAAAGAACATGAATCTTGTAACCAAGGGAAAATATTCTAAATTGACTAATTAAATAAAATTTTCAAGTATTAAAAAAAAAAGTTATTTCCTGGAAAAATGTAATTTAGACACATCTCACAAAATAAACAAAAATATAATATACTCTAGATAATGTAATTTGTGGTTTTCTCAGTCAACATGAGGCTGTAGAGATCTGTTTCTATTTGAATTTGACCCCACTGATTACCACATGCTCTTACATAAGTAACACAGAAAGTTGTGTTCCAGTCTTGCCGAGGGAGAAATCATCAGGTAGGATAACCATTGAAGGTTTTATGGGAGAGATGGGACTTGATCTAGGCCTTGAATAATGGGTAAAATTCAGGTTATTGAAAAGTATAAACAAATGTGAGGGAATGCACCAGTTTGGAGTTAAGGAGACAGTGGTTTGGAGAGGAAAATTCATGTCAAAGAACAGAAAATTAATTTGGAAAGGCTAATTTGGTGATGGCTTGTTTTCATTCCATTGTTTCAGTCTTGTCCAACTTTGTGACCTAACTTGGCTAGAATATTGGAATGACTTGCCATTTCCTTCTCCAGCTCATTTTCCAGATGAGAAAACTGAGGTAAACAGGATTAAGTGACTTGACCAGGATCACATTGCTAGTAAGCATATGAGGTTCAGATTTGAACTCAGGTTTTCCTGACTCGAGGCTCAACATTCTATCTACTGCATCACCTACCTGCCTGGAGTGTCTGAATACCTAGTTAGTCATATCCTAGGTATGTTTGTATACATATATATATATATATATATATGTGCATATATATATATGAGATTTCCTAACCCTATCCCAGAATGTAAGCCTCTTGAGAGCAGGGAGTGTTTTGTGGCTTTTTCTTTTGTCTTAAACCCTTACCTTCTGTCCTAGAATTAATACTAAGGATCAGTTTCAAAACAGAAGAGAGGTAAGGGCTAGGCAATTGGGGTAAAGTGACTGTCCCAGGGTCAAGCAGCTAGAATGTGTCAAAGGGTATCTTGTTTTTGTGTTTTTATTTCCAATATCTAGCATACTGATTTATCCATCATATGGCCATAGGATTCAAGAACCATAGAGGTAGATCTAGAAGGGAGCTTAGAATTCATTGAGTCTAATTCCTTCATTTTATAAGTAAAGAAACTCAGGCACAGAGAATTTAAATGACTTGACAGTCACATGACAAGTGTCCAAGGCAGGATTTGAACCCAGGTCTTCGTATGCAGTGCTCTGTTCCCTATGCCATGAGAGCTTTGTGAATACTTGTTGGATTAAATTATCAAATTTTATCCTATATTGCCTCCTACATGAATGAAAGCAATTTTAGAGGCTTTCTTGAGAGGTATCTGAGCTTGAGTTGCAATTCACTTGTGAGCTTTTCCTGGTTGTTATCAGTATATCTTCTATCAAGAAATAGTTTCAAGTTACTCCTGAATGGACACGCCAGAGAAAGGTAGAACCAGACCCTTGGTTGGAATCTAGTTGAGCAAGAGAATTGCCACAATCACACACCTATGGAATGGACAGTCTCCTAGCACATTTCTTCTGAGATTTCATTCCCATCCTCACTATCCTGTTTTCCTTGCTTTTAGAAATAGAGGGACTCTTGATGACCCCAGTCTTAGTCCTTATAAAGCTCAGCATTTGGGTCAAACACCACCTTTTCAGTCATTTCCTATGAGACATACTTCACAACTTGCCCTCCTTTCCCGTCACTAGTTTTTCCCCATTCTTTATATTCCATCTCTTGTGTTCATGCCTGACTTCTTTCAAGGCCATGACCAGCTATTGTCTCCTACCAAAGGCATTTATCTATCAACCCCACTACCCCAATGTTAGTGCTTTCTCTCTCCTGAAATTACTTTTTATTTACTTTGTAGACTTTTTATTGTTTTAATCGGTCTGCCTGTGGATAGAGTGCCAAGCTTGACATCAGGAAAACCTGGTTTTAAATGTGGCTCCTGACACTAGGTGATCCTAGGCAAGGCACTTAATTTCTCTGTTTCCTCATCCATAAAATCAAGGTGTTGGAGTAGGTGGCTTCTAAGGTCCCTCCCTACTGCTAAATCTATGTATGACCCTTTACTTTATCCTCCTGGCAAAATGTAAGCCCCTTGAAGGCAAAAATTGTTTCATCCTTTATCTTTGTATCTCCCATATCTTCCCCATAATAAGTGTTTACTATTTATTTTATTGAACAATCTTCCTTCCCTCTCTCTGACCTCCTCATTTCCAAAATATACCTTAAATGAATTAGTGTATTTATATATAGCTTGTTTGGGTTTCAGGAGTTTCTGCTCCTTTTACCAATTTGTGGTACCCAGAAGAAGATCCCCAGCATATTGGGGAGATTCTCTTTTAGGGATTTATAAAGAGATTCAAAAAGGAAAAAATACATTGAAAAAGTTTGGTTAGGTGATAATGGGCACCCTTGGAGGGAGCAGCCATACTTAGGAGATCATAGATCCATTGAAGTATGGAGACCCAGTAGATTTCCCACCTTAGTATAACTGCATTGGAATGTTCTTCCTGCTTATTATTTCCCTGAAGAATGTTCCTTCTACTTGGAATCCCACAACCTGTCTCTAGGCTCATTCTTTGAAGCCTCAATCGGAGGTAGCTTGCTCCATGAATCTTCCTCCAATCGCCCTACTAAGATGGGAGCTCTCTGCTCTTTACTAGGATGTCATTGTGCCTCTCTTATTGTCCTCTTATATTCTACCTTGTATTAATAATAATTATGGTAATTATAGCTAACATTTATATAGCACTTTAAGTTTGCAAAATCCTTTATTTGTGTGTATAATTTTACAATAATTATGAAATATTGGTAGACACTTTGAATCTCTGCTAGTATATTTTACACAATATAGTACAGGGTTGGCCAACCTTCTCTCAGTTCAAGTTCCCAGAGGGTAAATTCAAGCTGTCAGTGAGCCCCCAGATTACTGGAGAGTTAAGGGAGAAAGTGCTTGCTTTGGGTGGCTGTACAGAGGGGTGGGGCATGTAAAACGTGTGCTCAGGCACTGGAAGAGGGGAAATGGAGCAGCTCCCCAAGTGTCAGCTGGGCCCGAGGGCCAGAGCTTCACCAAAGAAGGAATAGTATGTACCATATACTCTGATGTATAGTATGGTACATATTATACTATATATTGTAATCTCTATGAAAGCAAATTACATCCTTTCTTCCTAGATCTAGAGTTGAAATGGATTTTCAAATCATCTAGTCCAAACTCCGTATTTTACAATTGAGAAAACTGAGGCCCTAAAGATAAAATAAAAACTTGCCCAAGGTCACAAAGTAAATGGGAATGACAAGACTTGAATCCAGTCTCTCTGACTCCAAATCCAGCACCCTCTGTCCCTTTTTTTCTATTTGTCATCATTTCAAGGTCAGTGGTTTGCACATTGTTGAGGGATGGGGATGGGCAATGAATACTTGAACAAATGGATAAATAAAACATTCTTAGCCATCTGACCTGGAGCTGATTGACCCAAGATTAGCTTCTGGTCTGACAGTCACCTTCAGATGCTGAAGCTTTTACCTTAAATCTTCTTTGGTCTCAAAGTAGCTGGCTAAGATCCTTAGAGAATTATGGAGAGCCTCAGAAAGAGAGAAGACTATTGTTGAACATTATCATTTGGATGTGTATTTAAAATAGATTTTCCTAGGGAAGGCAACTAGGATAGTAAAAGTATTCCAAACTCTGTCCTTTGAGAAATGGTTACTGGAACCCATGATCCTTAACCTAGAAAAAGAGAGCGAAAAAGTGTATGCTAATTGTGTTGAGATGTTCCTTCCCATGAAGAAGTACTTTTTCAATGAAAGGTAAAGCTTTCTAATAATTCACGACAGACTTTTCTTAGAGGCTTTTAGAGTCAATAGAACCTTAGGGGTCCTCCAGTACAGCCCCTTCATTGTACCAAGACCAAGCACAGGTGAGGAAACTGAAGCCAGAGAGGGGCGATAATTTATCCAAGACAAAGGAGAAGTAGTGTGCAGAGAACACTAGACAGATTGTTCAGTTGGTGCTTCCTATTAAGTTTTTAGTAAAGGGCTTACAAAACAAGATACTGAATCTATAGCTCCCTTCAGTGCTCTGCTCCGGTGCCACTTCTTGAGAGACTATAATACTATTTTCCTTCCCCCTGCTTCCATCCCCATTAAATGTAAGCTTCTTGAGAACAGGGGCTGCTTTTCTTTTTTCCTTTTTATCACAAAGCCTAAGACCCTGGTACATAATTTTGTTGTTGTTGTTCAGCTGTTCAGCCATTTCAGTCATGGCTGACTCTTCATGCCCACTTTGGGGGTTTTCTTGACAAAGATACTGGAATGGTTGGCCATTTCTTTTTCCAATTCATTTCACAGATGAGGAAACCGAGGCAAACAGGTTAAGTGACTTACCCAGGGTCATGATTGTCTGAGACCAGATTTGAACTTCCTAATTCCAGGTTCAACATTCTTTCCACTATCCACCTAGTTGCCCTTAGTACATAATAAGTACGCCCCCAAAATGCATGTTGCATTGGATTGGAGAAATGCCTATCTAAAAATGGAATAGATTTCCTCAAGAGAGGGAGCTCCCTGCCCTTGGATTTGTTCCAACAATGACTGAATGACTATTTGTCAGGGATATTGTTGAGGGAATGTGTCTATCAGTCACGGAGCTGGACCTGACTAGGAATCCCTTCATGCTCTTGGAATCTACGACTTAGAAGGTGTTCTAGTTTGCTTCAGTATATAAGCCTTGCTCATTGGGATAAATATGTGTTTAGGCACACAGATAAGTCGCATGTTCTTTGTTTAATTTCTGAAGAGGTAGACATACTCCAGGTCACACTGGCAATGCTCTTTTGGGCAGTGTTGACACGACCCCTAGAAAATGGAGTGAAAGCACCCGCTGGGGGCTATGGGGCTGCCTCCCTGTTGAGGGCAGCCTCTCTGGCACTTCCTCTGCGGTCTCATCCAATGTCCCTTTCACCATTTAGGTTCTTAGGCCCAGAGGCTCTTGCTCCACAGTTGAGCACCTGGGTCCTTTAGAAAACATCTGCCCCAGGCAGAACAGGGCTGAAAATTGTATTTTCATGGGATGTCAAACCTCCTCTTCCACCTTAAATGAAAGGTATTATTTCCAAGAGAAGAATGTCACACTTCACCACCAAAATTCTGCCTCTTCGGCAAAAAAAAAAAAATCACCCAATTTCTCTGCACGCCTGGCAGCTCTCCACCCAAGGCCAATCTTGGGGAATTTACAGGCTCGATCAGATCATGAATGCTTAAAATGTCCACTTTTGTATAAGTAGCATAGGGGTGACGGGGGGACACAGGCTGAGGACATCTCCCTCCCATTCTCCTTGGGGACATTTTCTACCAATCTTGCCAATAAATAAGCGCATAAATAAATAATAAATAAATCTCCACTTCCTAAACCTCCCAGTCTCTCCTTCTGTAATAGATGATATCCTTCCAGCTTCTTCTTTGGTATGTGTAAAAATACATCCTTCTTAGCTGCCAACAAGATATCAGTCCCTCATCTCTGAGGGATTCATGCTGGAGGCTGAGGCTGCTTTCTGATTCACCCACACCGAACCTGCCCTGGCATAAAAGCTTCGACAGTGCAAGGGAAGGCAGGGGGAAGGAGTCAGGCAGGGAGTGAATTCTAATAAAAAGGAGCCAGTTTACACTTTTTAATGAGACAGAAGGGGCTGGGAAGAGAGACACAGAGAGAGTGCTGCTCCCGGTGTCCCTTGGGTTTCCTGTTGTGTCAGTGTGTGTGTGTGTGTGTGTGTGTGTGTGTGTGTGTGTGTGTGTGTGTGTGTTGGCTGGCAGCTTACCTTGCCAGCAAGTGCTGAGTTCGGGCCCAATGGCTGGTGAGACCAAGAGTACCCTAATCTGAGGGGCTGAAGAGGGACTCAGCTTCCCCAGCCTCTCCCTGAGTACTTGCTTCCAAATAGAAACATGAGCTTTATCAAGGACATAACTCAGTTGTTGGGCTCAGTCAACTATATTTTATTAATTGTTTATTCTGTGTTGAAGGCCAGGCCTAGAAACAAGGGTTCAAATCTGGCCTCAGACACTTCCTAGCTGTATGACCCTGGGCAAGTCACTTAATTCCCATTGCCTAGCATCCCTCTTCTGTCTTAGAACCAATACTCAGTATTGATCCTAAGGCAGAAGGTAAGGGCTTTAAAAAAAAAGTGTTTACCATGTACCAGTCCCCATGTTAAGGCCTTGCAAATACAAAGAATCGCCATAGAAAATGATAACTGCCCTAAAGATGCTCACATTCCAATGGAGGAAAAGGCCTACAAATAATGTACACACAGAATCTATAATGGCAAATGGGATGTGATTTCAGAGAGACAGCTGGAGGGACTAGGAAAGGCTTCTTGGAGAGGTAACATTTGAACTAAGCCTCAAAGAAAATTAAGAAAATATCTTGTCTCCTGGAAGCATAGTGGCTGAATTCAAATACCAACCTTTTCAACTCAGGTGCCATTGTAGGGCTTGGTTGGATGTAACATGGACACTCTAGACACGTGTTGGTGAAGACAGGGCACATGTGCTCCTGAGGCCCAGAGGGGGCTGCTCCATTCCCCCTCTCCACTGCCTGAGGACATTTTTTGCATGCCTACCCCTCTGTCCAGCAGCCCAATGTGAGTACTTCCTCCCTCCACTATCTGGGGTAATGGGGATGTGGGGGGGGAGGCTCACAGGCAGCTTGAAGGTGCCATTTAGGCACATGATCTCTAAAAGGTTTGCCAACACAGATCTAGACCAAGAAGAGCACTAGGGAAAGTGATGCTAAAAGGATACAGATATAAATATCAAGCCAGATGTTAGATGTAGGCCTAGCCTACCTACCACTGGTTATGTCAGTCTGCAGGAGGTACGTTGAATTGGAAGGCAGAATAGAAGGAGCTGGCATTCTTCACTCTCCAGGAGGAAAAAAAGTAAAAATGAGAGAGACAGACAGACAGAAAGAGGAAGAGAGGAGAGGGGGGGGGGGGGAGAAAGGCATAGACAGAGATAGGGAGGAGAGGGAGAGAGAGAAACAGAAGAGTGGGAGAGGGAGAAGAAATGGGAGAGGACAGACAGACACAGAGACAGACAGAAAGGGAGAAGGAAAAAGAGGGAGAGGGAGAAGGAGTAAGAGAGGACAGACAGACACAGAGATAGAGAGAGGGAGAGGAAGAGAGAAAGACATAGACAGAGCCAGGGAGGAGAGGGAGAGAGAAACAGAGGGGAAGGAGAGAGAGTGGGAGAAAAGAGGAGAGACATGCAGAAACAGAGAGGGAGAGGGAGAAAGAAAACTTTTTCCACTAGTCAGGCCCTAGAAAGATTCCCCCATAGCCTCACTCTCTTGCATGACCCAGGGCTGTATGCAAACATTTGCTTTGATTTGTAAAATGATCCATATAATTAGGGAAAAGAGTTAAATAAAGGGACTGATTTCAGAGAGCAGGCTCTTAATGACACTAATACCTGACAAAAGGGGCCGTTATGATGGGCTAATGGGCCTTGCCTGGCGTTCAGCTCTCTCAGGACACAATCCAACACACTCAATTATCTCCTAATCAGGGCCATTTTGTCAGAGGTTATTGCCCTGAAGTATCAATTATGAGAACGTTATTAATACTTTATGGAGAAACCACTTGCATGAAAGTGTTAAACTTATGGGGCATGCCCTTCACCCACCCCCACACGGGCCCCTAAGACATAACTTCTTACACCAATTTAGCTACCCCAGTTGATGCCCTGAAGGAGTCGTGGGTTCTCAGTGGAAGGGACCCTGGACTATTGTGTTCCTCCCAGCCCTTTCCCAGGCAACTAAGACAACCATTTGACTATCCCAGATCTCCATCTCTATCCCACCAGCTGATAAAAGTATCTTCCGTCTACGCTAAATTATTAGTAACTTGGGGCCCAGGAAAAAGCTGGGAAGTTTTGCTCTCTCAGAAAGGTGGTCAATAGCAAAGTCCTATGAGGAATACTCATTGTATATAGTAGGTTAGTTTCTGCTACTCAAGGGAAACCTATCCTTTTCAAGCTGGACCCCTCGGACACTTTTCTTCCAGAATGAATTCTTGGGGTGTTTGGAGATAGGTCAATGATGTTAGATGGCAGGTGGACCTTCATTCAGTGTCCTATAAGATAATCTGTCATTTTCCAAGTGAAGGAGGAGAAAACAGTGACCCAAATCCTTAGAAAATCTAAAATTGCAATGATTCCATAAGTTGTCCATCAGCAAGAAGTTCTCCAGGGTAATTAAGGTGCCTGATAGGGAGAAGTAGTCTGATTAGAAGGAAAATCAGGAAAACTCCCTGCTACTTCTTATCTCCTCTGTTAACAGAGACAGGGGTAATGACAGAGAGAGATAAATGATAGATAAATTGAGGATGTGATGATAGATAGATAGATAGATAGATAGATAGATAGATAGATAGATAGATAGATAGATAGATGAATGGTTGGATAGATAGATAGCAAATGGATGGATAGGTGATAGTGGATGGATGGATAGATGAAGATAAATGATAGAGGATAGAAAAGATGAAAAGTAAATAGGTAATGGGCAGATAGATAGATGGAGGATAAATAATAGAGATAAATGATAGATAGATAGATAAATGTTAGAGGATAGATAAGACAAAAGGTAGATAGATGATGAATAAATAATAGAGGACAGACAGACAGACAGACAGAGAAGGCCGAGGAAAAACAATTCTCTTATCCCACAATTCCTTCCTACTCAAACAGAAGAAGCAGAAGATACAAAGTCTGAAGAAAAGAAAGCTAAAGAAGAGTATGAACAGGTACCTTTGAATGACAGTCACAAGGAAGATGAGCAGCTGTTCTCCATCCCCTGGATCTTCATAGCACCTTGTTTCCCATAGAATGTAAACTTCTCGAGGGTTTTTATGTCCTAAGACAGCACAGTGCCTGACCCAGTAGTGAGAACTTAATAAATATTTTCTGAATTACTGAACTTAATCTCTCGAATGTGGTTATAGGGTATCATTGGGTGATATAGATATCTCATTCTAGACTATAAGTGCCATGAGGGCAAGGGTCCAAGTTTTACTTAAACATTGTATCTCCCACAAAGACTGGCAGAGTACACGTGAAAGCTACTTTAACCATTTAATAAATGTTTGTCGAATTAGGTTTGTTAAATTTCCACAGAAGACAGACTTTGGGTCAGAAAATGGGTTTAAACTGTTACTGAAAGGCTTTAGGTGAGATGCAGTGACAGTGAACATGATTAAACAGTGACGCAGATTCTGCATTCACCCTCCCTAGAGAAGAAGCAGCCAGCCCTTCTGCTTGGGACTTGCCTGAAATCTCTGGCCCAGAGACAGTAGGAAGGATGGAACGACCTTTAGAGATTTCCTGCCAGGCCATGTTCCAGAGAGATGTTCACCAAGGGGAGACAAGGGGGTCTTTGCTGTCAAACACGGTGTCTGGGCATTGTTGCTGGCACAGGACTCAGGCCGAGATGTGTGAGTTAAGGGATCTGAGGTGCTAAGAATCCACTATCCCAGTCCCTCAATTATGGCCTATAAATGTCCTATTTGGTGCCTGGGTAATTAGTGTTTGTGTTAAGCAGCTACGGGGTTAAGTGCTACAGGGGGTGTGATCTGGGCTGACTGAGTCTGTGCGACAGAGAGGGGGTGGTTGCCTAGCAACAACACCTGTAGCACATTAAACAACCATTCAGCTCTCATCTCAGAGCTGGGGCTTTGGGCAGAAGAGGGGTGAGGGGGAGAGGTGGATTGTGGGCAAGTTGGATGATGTAAAGGAGACAGGGGTGGGGAAGGATGTTTTGGTGAGTCCCTCCCTTGGGTCTATTCCTCGAGGAATCCTAGAAGGTATCTTGGGATGCAGGCTGAGGTGGGGCTGACCTTGTCGTCCTATGATGCTGACCCTATAGCAGACCCAGGAAGTGTAGACTCTCCATCACACTACCGCTCCCCACTCTTCCCCACCAGTCTTTGGCCAGGGGCGTCAGCATGAATTTGTTGGATCTATTCTGATTTTTCATAATTGGGTGGGGCATCCATCTACTTAGAAACCTTTTTAAGATTATACATCAAAAGCTAGAAGGGACCTCAAAAATATCTCCAACTCCTCACTTTACAGATGAAGAAACCGAGGCCCAGGGTGGTTAAGTGATTTGCCAAAGTCGCACACACACACACACACACACACACACACACACACACACACACACACACACAAGCATCAGAGAAGGAATTTAAACCTAAGTCATCTGACTGACTGAATGCCAGTCCTTTCCCCCACTGTAGCAGGCTTCCTTTTGAGAAGGAACCTATATAGAAATCAAGGAATGATTATGGTGCTCTTGTTCTTACATTCCCCCCACACATGCACAAACTACACTCACGCACCAGTCCCATTAGCCACCCCTTTCACCCACGCAACTCACTCCTGTCCCTGACTCATTTGGAATAAGACTGGGAACAAGAGCAGGTTTTTCTTCCAAGATAATTCTGGCATCAATGAATTAATTGTATTTTTTAAAATCCTTACCTTCTATCTTAGAATAAATACTAAGTACTGGATCCAAGGTAGAAGAGTGGTAAGGGCTAGGTGATTGGTGTTAAAAGACTTGTCCAGGGTCACATAACTAGGAAGTATCTGAAGCTAGATTTGAACCTAGCATGTCTGTTCTCTAGGCTTGACTCTCTATCCACTGAGACATCTAGCTGCCCCCTCAATTGCATTTTTACAGGATACAGACAGATAGAAATTCCCTGACTTGCCTTCCAAACTACCAAGATACCTCTGAACTAAAATAACAGGAGTAGAATCCAAAATATCTTATGGTAGAAAGAGTCCTGTATAAACAAGGGACTCAAAAGAAATGGGATTCTAGATCTGAGATGATCACCTATTAGTTATAAAGCAACTTAAAGTCTCTGAGACTCTGCTTCCTTTATCTGTAAAATGGGAATCTGCCCTGTCTTCCTCACAGATGAGTTTATAGGGATCAAAGGAGTTAATGATGTGAAAGTGATTGGAAAAATGACCATGAACTCTATAAGGTGGTATAAGCATAGGATGTTAGCATTGGAAGATAGCTTAGGGATCATCTGGTCCAGCTGTTCATTGTACAGTGCAGATACTGAGACCCAGAGAGATCAAGCGAATCACTGAGGTTACAAAGCTATTTAGTCAATGGCAGAAAAACACCAATATGCCTCTTCTTTTGGAAGAAGACTGTGCTTACTGCGTGTTAATTTGCCTAATGGGTAGAGGAGAAGAGATGCAGTGTGGGTGTGTTGCTGGGTAACTCCGAGATTCAGTAGCTAGAGGAAGGGGCTTGTTTCAGCCTTTCTATTATAGGTTCACTGGTTCAAATCCAGTCCTGGGCCAGTTGATAATTATAATCACCTGTCCTGGAATTCAGAGAGAGCCCAATTTCAGAAGACTGTTTTATTTTTTCCCCCTAACTATTGTCCATGGAGTGTTTACCACAAGATCATGCATGAAGGATTCTGTTTTGAAAGGGGAAGACTGAAGTGTATAGAGGCAACAGGGTGCTGCCAATAAGGCCACCGTAAGCTCATAAATCCAAACTTCCAACTTCCACCCTCTCCCACTGAATTCTCTTAAGTTTTTGGTGAAGTTGGAGACTAATCTGACCAATTTTCAGATTTGAGGCTAGTGTTGATGCAGGGCAAACAGGCCTGTGTTGATTTCATGCTGTTCATGTCCCTAGCCATTATCTTTTTTAGCAATAATAAAAAACAAAAGCAAAACAAATAAGAAAACCAGTCTTCCTATCCCTACCCACACCCCGGGTTAACCAAGAAACCCTTATTCTTTCTCTCCTGCCCTCAAGACAAAAGCAAATAAGCTCAGATTCTATAGCCCAAGCTGAGTTCAGTCCTGCCTGGCCCAGCCTGCAGGAGGAATCAATCAGGCAAGAATACATTTAAAAGGATGGAAAGGAGTATGGGGTTTTTTTGTTTGTTTTTTTATCCCTAATTTTGGGTTTGATGTTGCTAGAGCACCCAACATACCATCATGGATCTATATGCAGGAATCTCTCTCTCTCTCTCTCTCTCTCTCTCTCTCTCTCTCTCTCTCTCTCTCTCTCTCTCTCTTCCTCTTTCTCTCTCTTCCTCTCTCTCTCTGTGTCTGTCTGTCTCTGTCTCTCTCTATCTCTCTGTCTCTCTCTGTGTCTGTCTGTCTGTCTGTCTCTGTCTGTCTCTGTCTCTCTGTCTCTGTCTCTCCCCCCTCTCTGTCTCTCTGTCTCTCCATCTCTCCCCCCTCTCTCTCTTTGCTCTGTCTCTGTCTCTGTCTCTCTGTCTCTCTCTTCTCCCCTCCTTCTCCTTCTGTCTCTGTCTCTCTCTCTCTCTGTCTTTCTCTCTCTGTGTGTCTTTCTCTCTCTCTCTGTCTTTCTCTCTCTATTTGTCTCTGTCTCTGTCTCTCTGTCTCTGTCTCTCTCTTCTCCCCTCCTTCTCTGTCTCTGTCTCTGTCTCTCTGTCTCTGTCTCTGTCTCTGTCTCTATCTATCTATCTATCTATCTGTCTATCTCTCCCCCCCCCCCCCCCTCTGGTTTCTCCTTCCTGTGTTGTGCAGTTATTTTCATGTTCTGGGTTATATTTAACTCAAGTCATAATATTTGGGAGATTGGAAGAGTGCTGTTTCACCAAGGAAGGCATTTGAATATTCTCTGTTCCAGAGAATTCCAGGGGCTCCAGGAAGAGGGTGTGAAGCAGTTGCCCCTGATTTGTCTGACACATCCTGGTCACGTGGCTGCCATTAGAGGATGGCTGAGGCATTGAGGATGTAACCCAAAGGAGCGTGTAGAAAGCAGTGAGGAGGAGGAGATATGATGTCAGCAGAGATCTTGTGCCTCCTCAATTCAGATGGCACATTCCCCATTCATCTCAGAAAGAATGGATCTCGCATTAGTTACATTGCTTATGTCAACATGATTCTACTTCTTGTGTCCAGACCCAAGCTGAGAAGGACTCAGAGATGGACAACCATATGGTCTGAGGAGTCAATGTTTGCCTCTTGACTAAAGGGGAGACACATCCTTAATCTTAAACTTTAATATAAGTATGCCTATTTCCAAGTGTCCCCACCGAAGCAATATAATAGAGGTCACTAAGTGGTGCAGTAGATAGAGTATTAGGCCTAAAATCAGAAAGACTCATCCTCCTGAGTTCAAATCTGGCCTCAGATACTTGCTACCTTTGTGACCCTAGGTAAGTCACTTAATTGTGTTTGCCTCAGTTTCTTCATCTGTAAAATAAGGACAAGGAAATAGCAAACCACTCCAGTATCTTTACCAAGAAAATCCCAAAAGGAATCACAAAGACTCAGATACTATTGAAAATGACTGAACAACAACAAAGTCCCTTCTATCTTTGAATCTTATGATGCTAAAAATATATTTGGGGGGGGGCAGCTGGGTAGCTCAGTGGATTGAGAGCCAGGCCTAGAGACAGGTCCTGGGTTCAAATTTGACCTCAGATACTTCCCAGATGTGTGACCCTGGGCAAGTCACTTGAGCCCCATTGCCTAAGCCAATACATAGTATTGACTCCAAGACGGAAGGTAATGGTTTAAAAATATATATTTATTTATTTATTTATTTATTTATTTATTTATTTATTTATTTATTTATTTATTTATTTTTATTTTTTTATTTATTTATGGGACAGCTAGGTGGTGTAGTGGTTATACTGGTGTGCCTGGAGTCAGGAAGGCTCATCTTCCTGAGTTCAAGTCCAACCTCAGATGCTTACTAACTGTGTGATCTTGGGCAAGTCCCTTAATACTATTTGCCTCAGGCTCCTCATCTACAAAATGAGCTGGAGAAGGACTTGGCAAACTACTCTAGTATCTTTGCCAAGAAAACCCCAGATGGGGGCATGAAGACATGGCTGAAATAGCTAAACAACAACAAAAAATTAAAAAATATTAGAACTGAAAGAGACTTTAGAGAACATCTAGTCCATCATCCTATACATATGTTGGTTGTCTCTCGAACCGAGGATGACGATTGTCTTTGTGTGTTTTTGTGCACAAAGACACCTGTGCATGAAGATTTAAGTGGAAAAGTCGATGCACAGAGACAGTCCCACTCTCTCGACATTGGAAGCCTGGGTCTAGTGGCACGAAAAGTCGTTACACCTGGAGCCTTCCTCAGATGCATTGGATGGCCGTGTTGTCTTTTGTGCTCCAACACGCCCTAAGCACTCCACAGTGCTTTGCTGCATCGCCATCTCAGCCGTTGAACCTTCTTGTTGGTTTCTTATGCCTGTTCCGCTGAAGGAGTCTTCACATGCTGGGTGAGCAAAGCCCTGGTTCACCAGGGGTCGATGACCCGATGGCTACCCTCACAAGGCTTAGCCGGCCTGTTGAAGCCGTTGCCCGGGGTGTGGCTGCTGCCACATGCTAGCAGCTACTGGGAGCCACAAGTGAGAGCTGGGTGTCAGGTGAGGGTCAGAGACTGGAGAGCTGCCCTAGGAGGGCACGACAAGCCCTCCATACCAGAGATACTACCCCTCCCTGAGCACCCCATACACCCCTATACATATAGATAGATTATAAAACTCAGGTACAGAAATGTTAACAAAAAAACCAAAACCCTCACCTCAGATGAAGAGATGTAACTCAAACCCAGAACCTCTAATTCCAATGCCAGTGCTCTTCCTATTACAACATACTTGGAAGAGATGAGAAGTAGCATAATTGTAAATTCTGAGCCTCAAGAAAAGTTTCCAAAAAGACTGTTTGTCCTTTCCTAATTACAAGATAAACCAATTTTCAGTGGATCAGGACCAAGAATGTGCAGATAAATGTTTAATAACCAACTCTCCAAGGGGGGGTGGGGAGGAATGTATCCACCACACTTTTATGTTTAATATGTATTATTAACATTTTTCTCCATCACGTTCTTAAATCCAGACAATCAACAAAACAATAAATCAAGCTCTTATGTACTGCATTAGCCAATTTCCAAGATGTAAAGTACTATGCTCAAAATTTAACAACTGGGTCTCTTGAACACAGTTTGAGCTGTCTCCAGCATAGCGCTGTGGGGTGCCAGGTCCTTCTAGGAACCACCACCTCTCCCTTATAATTCATAAAGTTTTGGAGAAGACTTTACACCATCTATGAGTAGATGTCATGGGAGGACAGGTAGCATGTCTGTCTTGTTTATGATCTTCTTATCAGGAACAAATCTCTTAGAGTTTGGAGAGAGAAGGGATGCCACAACCCAGTGTCAAAAGTTTCCTAAAGTCAGATCTGCAGCTGGGCAGATGTGAATCGCCTTCGTTGGTAGCAAGCCAAGCAAACAGGATATTGAGCATGAAGACGACGGTGGGATCTGAAGAGTGGCCTATGGAGGGCTCTGCCATCCCAACAAATCTTCAGGAGCAGCGGGAAGGGACGGGGCACTGACCCACATTTGTAAGCTCTCTTTCCATCTGTAGCCAGAGCTGTTAAGCACTAAGACCCAGTATTTCGTTTCACATTCATGGGAATTGACATATGGTATAATTTTTTTTTTAATCCTCCAAGTTCCCTAGGCAGCTTTGACGTGAATATTAATACTAACATAATTTCATGATGATTAGAGAACACAATTAGGGGCTATTAATAATGACACAAATAATGACATTTAAGGCCTCATTTTAATTTGAGTAATATTCTGTCTGGTGGTATTTAAACAGCTCTGTCTAGCACAATTAGCACATTGCTGGGGCGAAGTCACTGCTCATAGTATCAATCAGTCCCACCTCACCAACCCACCCCCATGAAAAGGAAGATGGGTTGGCAGGGCATCACCCAAAACCTCAGATGAAACCAAAGGGAACAGGCATGGACAGGTCTTCCATTCAAGTGACATCATCCCCATCAAGTGCTATTTCCCTCGTGTATCAGACCTGGTAGAAGGCTTTTATCAAGGGCTCATAACTGGAACCACGCTACTAGGACCTGGCTGGTCCCGTGACTATTGCTAGTCTAAATCTCAGAGTTGCCAGGGACCGGAGAAGACTGGACTCTCCTAAGGAGGGATGGCTGTGTAGCTAAATGCATTGACCTGGAGGTCGCCAAGGATGCTCAAGCACCAATGCTACCTCTGACGTTATCCCCTCTGTGACCCTGGATAAGTTATTCCCCCCGTCCGGGTCTTGGCTTCCTTAGCTTTAAAATGAAAGGGTTGGGCTACAGGGTTTCTACGATCTCTTCCTTTCCTCCCCTCCTGAGTCTACACGTCATCGTGAGCTGAAGAGAGAATGTCCGTGAGAGACCCTATTCCCAAGTGCTGGTCAGCAGAGATCTGCCTTTCCGACAGAGAAGTGCTGCCTGTCCATAGGATAACATCAGCCTGATTCCTCATCCTCCACAGGACATAGGCGTGAGATCGTTACTCCGGGAGTGGTTGATGGACTGGGATTGAACCATCCACATCTCTCGTCTAGTCTCCTTTGCCAGGATGGGCGAACATTTAGGAGGTGGCTGATTCAGGGTAAAACCTTGGGAAGCTACAAGGTCTAAGCTATGCAGCCACAGGCTTGCACTGCATACTCTCGCCTCATTTGGGTATAGTGGAGCGGCATCCCCATCCATTAATAGAGTTTAATTCAATGGCAAAACTTAAAACAAGAGCTCTGGCTTCCACACTCCCAGCCCGGTGCCTAGGTGTAAACAGGACAGAAGTGCTTTTTATTGTTGTTGTTTTTAATGCAACAAATTTCTTTGTTTCTTAAACTCTTACCTTCTGTCTTAGTAGCAATACTATAAATCCATAATTCCAAGGCAGAAGAATGATAAGGGCTGGGCAGTGGCGGTTGAGTGACTTGCCCAGAGTCCCACAGCTGGGAAGTGTCGGAGGCTACATTGAACCTAGGATTTCTCGTCAGTAGGCCTGGCTCTGAATCCACTGAGCCACCCAGCTACCTACACCCCACATTTGTTTTTAAAAGGCATTGATTGACACATGTAAAACCCAGTGGAATTGCTCATTGGCTGGGGAGGGAGAGGGAGGGAGGGAGGAGGAGAGGGAAAGAAAATGAATCATGTAACCATGGAAAAATATTCTAAATTAATTAATTAAATAAAAATTTTCAATTAAAAAATAAAATAAAAGGCATTGATTCCAGCTTATGACCTCCTTCATGACAAGAATGGAGGCATGGTTGACTGTAGGGTGGTGGTGAGAGGTGCTAGGCAGAATCTACTGAGCCACCTAACTGCCCCCCAAAAATGTGTCATTGTTTTTTCTTGTTTTTGTTTTTCTCTTCTTCCCTTAGTTCTGCCGATATCAAGTTTCTTCTGTTTTTTAAACCCTTACCTTCTGTCCTAGTTTCAGAACTATGCAGTGGTTCTGAGACAGAAGAGCAGTAAGGGCTAAGCAATGGGGGTTGAGTGACTCGCCACCCAGGGCGACCCAGCCAGGAAGTGCCGGAGGCCACATTAGAACCCAGGATTTTCCATCTCCAGGCCATTGAGTCATCTCGTCGTTTGCCCCCAATTTCTTAACAGTAAGGATGGTTAAATAGTAGAAGTGATGAAGTACCCAAAGATTTCAGAGGTTGGGCCTTTCTCTTGGAAGAACCAGCGAGGGGGAAGGCCGGGACAATCTATTGAGATTCCTGCTCTTTAGGAGCTGATGAGCCTAACAGATGCAGACAGAAGACCGCCAGGCAAAGCCAGAACCATAAGTCCCTCCGTGGCCCGGTTCCGAAGCGCGGCCCCCTGGTGTGTAGGGCGCTGAGCGGACCTAGGACAAGGTTGGCACAGGGCAAGCTGCCGCTCAGGCCGGCTCTGCATTGGCAGAGGGCAGTCTGGGCTGCCCTGGCCTCGGCAAGGTTTGGGAGCAGCGGGGGAGGTTAAGTGGGACTTTTCTGGGTAATTGACTCTGTCTGCCCACAGGACCCCCTGCTGAGACTGACACTGTCTGGAGTCCTCTCTGCAGAGGCAGCCCTCGCTATAGGGCAGGCTGGTTATTCTGCTAGAAGACTCGCCGCCTCCACCGGGCCACCTTCTGTCTGAGCCTCCCTGCACACACTCAGGGAGCTCCTGATGGTGCAAGGCTGAGGCTCCTGGGGAAGCTGGGGCTGCTCCAGGAGAAGACCTGGGCCTGAGGGCCTGAGCTGTAGTCCAGGGGAGCCTCCAGGCCCTGGCGTGAGGCCTGGGGTAAGGCCTTCTCCAGCTTCTGGCTGCCTGATACCTTTCCACCTCCCCTCTGCCGCCCTGGGCTCCTTCTCTCCCCCAGGGATCCCTTCAGTCACCAAGGCACACCTAGCACCCTCCAGGGCACGTGGAGGCTAGTAGGTGCATCCGAAGGCCTCGGGGCAAGAGCGCACATGAAGGGATGCTCCCAAAGGGAAATCTCCAGAAAGCTGTCTATCCAAAGCCCAGAGGCCTGGGGTCCAGCTTCCTCCACCTAATACACACACACACACACACACACACACACACACACACACACACACACACACACACACACACGTGTGTGTGAAACTGATTTTGCAGCTGTTCTGCTTTTAGAGAACTGGGGAGGGGGGGGGAGGGGATCAATGAGTCATAAAGTGATTCCCTCAGGGTCAAATAGCCAGTGTAGGGGTTAAAGGCAGAATTTGTATCCAGGCCTTCTGGATGCTGAGGCCTGTTCTCCATCCAAAATACCACAGTCTCTACAAATGTCATGCAGCCATATAAATGTCGGTCATAATTATTAAATGGGTGATCTTGGTATTGCTTCATCTCTTTGAGACTTAGTTTCCCAATTTGTAAACCAAGGGAATTGGACTGAAGGGTTTCTAAGGTTCCTTCCAAGCATAAATCCTAGGAACACTTATCAAGTGACTAAAACTACCATCTAGGTCAAACCCCTCAAAGAACAAAGGACTCTTTTCATTTCGTTCTTATTCTTACCAATCTGATCAGGCCAGGGTCAGAGAAACTTGGATCAGTAGCCTCTTTCTCCTCTAGTGGAATGGCATTTCCAGTAAAAACCTGGAAGTCAGGGTTCTCTGGCCTGCCCAAAGTGGAGTTTGCTGATAAGAAAGTCAAAACAACAAATGAAAATGTCACTCAATCATTTCTTAGGCTTTCTTTCTTCTCATTTGGCCTTCCCTTCTGACCATAATGAGAATTTCTTCTACCCAAATATTGTTTGAATTTCAGATACAAATTTCCCCTGGGGGTGACCACGTGAAAAAAGAAACCTACTTTGAAAAAAGAAACAAGTCCTCTATGCAGTTGATGAAATGAGTGACCCCAGGAAGAAAGTTTTTTTTTTATTGAGTTTCCTAGATTAATAAGATCACAGAGGCAAAAGGATGTCTTTCCCATGAGGATTTTCTTAATTTTTTAAATAATTATTTTTCAATTACTAAGTACTTATTTTTTCTCTTTCCCACCTCCCCACCTCACAAGAAAGAAAAAGGACAGAGACAGAGACAAAAGAAGGAAGGAAGGAAGGAAGGAAGGAAGGAAGGAAGGAAGGAAGGAAGGAAGGAAGGAAGGAAGGAAGGAAGGAAGGAAGGAAGGAAGGAAGGAAGGAAGGAAGGAAGGAAGGAAGGGAGGGAGGGAGGGAGGAAGGGAGGGAGGGAGGGAGGGAGGAAGGGAGGAAGGGAGGAAGGAAGGAAGGGAGGAAGGAAGGAAGGAAGGAAGGAAGGAAGGAAGGAAGGAAGGAAGGAAGGAAGGAAGGAAGGAAGGAAGGAAGGAAGGAAGGAAGGAAGGAAGGAAGGAAGGAAGGGAGGGAGGGAGGGAGGGAGGGAGGAAGAAAGGAAGGAAGGAAGGAAGGAAGAAAGGAAGGAAGGAAGGAAGGAAGGAAGGAAGGAAGGAAGGAAGGAAGGAAGGAAGGAAGGAAGGGAGGGAGGGAGGGAGGGAGGGAGGGAGGAAGAAAGGAAGGAAGGAAGGAAGGAAGAAAGGAAGGAAGGAAGGAAGGAAGGAAGGAAGGAAGGAAGGAAGGAAGGAAGGAAGGAAGGAAGGAAGGAGGGAGGAGGGAGGGAGGGAGGGAGGAAGAAAGGAAGGAAGGAAGGAAGGAAGAAAGGAAGGAAGGAAGGAAGGAAGGAAGGAAGGAAGGAAGGAAGGAAGGAAGGAAGGAAGGAAGGAAGGAAGGAAGGAAGGAAGGAAGGAAGGAAGGAAGGAAGGAAGGAAGGAAGGATGGATCTGCCTGTTTTCTCAAAGCCCCTCCCCTCTTTATCATCATTCTTTTTCTTCTTTTTTTTAATCAGCTTTACCAATCTGATTAGTGTGAGATAGAATGTCAAATTTAATTTGCATTTTCCTGATTATTCATGATTTCAGACTTTTTTTTTTCCAAATGGTTATAGGGGACTTGAATTTCTTCCCTTGAGAACTATCTATTTATATTCCTGTACCATGGAAAGTTGAGTGTGTGTGAAAGGACTAAACAACAACCATTGGTCAGTTGGGGAGTGGCTCTTATTCTTATAAATTTGAATGACTTCCTTATATATCTTGGAGACATCTTGATACGAGACCGAGAAAGATTCCTGACCCCCCTCTACCCCTACCTTGCCCCTTCCCCACTGCTTCCCTTCTAATCAGCTATTTTGGAATTGTTTGTGCAAAAAGTTTTCAATGTTATGTAATCAAAATTGCCTGTGATCCTTACTCCCAAATGCTGAGCTACTTTTAATGAACTACACCTCATGGGTGGGGTAAGAAAATAAGAAAAACATTTTAAACATAATGGGCAAAAAAATCAAACTCAATTCCTACCAATGACCTTTGTATTGATTACCCAGGTCAATGAAAGGTGACTCTGGATACCCTGGAGGAGACAGCATAAATCTGGGGAGTAACAACAAATCAAAGGCCAACACAGGCTTTGAGGTAATAGAGAAATCAGAGTCTTGAATTTGGAAGGAACCTCAGATTACATCCCAAGGGAGAGGTCTACAAAGAATATCCCAAAGATGTCACTGTGGGGAGGGATAAGGAACAATTTCATCTTTTTTTTTGCCCAGGAAAAAAAATAATAATTACTAGGTTGCTACAGAGGACATTTAGTCCAACTCGTGCAAAAACTGGAATTCCTCTCTACAATGAACTCCCGAGTATAAGTTCCAAAAGACAGTAACTGTTTCACTTTTATCTTTTTCACCCCAGAACCCTTAGCATAGTATCTTGCCTACAATATTTAATATATAAAATGCCTGTGATTTGGTCATCATGTGGAATTCCAAGTGTGGAAATTCTGCCCACTAAGAGAGATCACAATGCATCTGTGCATAATTGTCTAGCTCATGGTTGTTTGTCCGTTTTGAGGAGGACCAATGACATCATGAGAGTAATGTCTTGCTCAAGAATTAGATCTGAGAAGGGGACAGTTGGGTAACTCAGTGGATTGAGAGCCAGGCCTAGAGGTGGGAGGTCCTATGTTCAAATATGGCCTCAGACCCTTCCTAACTGTGTGGCCCTGAGCAAGTCACTTAACCCCCATTGCCTAGCCCTTACCACTCTTCTGCCATGGAACCAACACACAATATTGATTCTAAGATGAAAGGTAAAGGTTTGGGGAAAAAAAAAAGAGTTAGATCTGAGAGGCAGAATTGCCCAAAATCATCAGCCTGACAATTGCCCAGAATGATTAAAGTTCAGTGGCAAGACAAAAGTCAAAATAACTAGTGATAGTCTGGGATGCAGTGGATGACCGTGGCATCTTCAGTGTCTGACCAAACTCTAGGCACTCTATAGCCTCCTTCATGGCTCTTGGAACAAATTATTCTCATCTGCCCATTCTGCCTGGAAAAGTCTTCACATGCTTGGGATAGACCCTAACTCACCCACAGGTTTGAGGCTTGTTGGTTACTCTCAGCCTGCTTTGACCTGTCTACCAAGACAGTTTTACCATGGTATGGATGCTGTGCATGCTTCTTGGAGGCTCTTCTTTCTGCTTCTTGGAGGCACAAGAGAGAGTTGGGTGACAGATAAACACCAAAAGTAGATGAACAGCCCAGAAAAAGACTAAGCAAGGCCTCCAACCAGAGGTGCTACTCCTCCCTCCAAACCCTATACATAATAAGTACTTAATAAATGCTTGTAAATTGATTTATGACTTAGTAGATGAATTCTAGCTAACCCTAGAGCAAGGCCTGAAAACATGAAGGTAAAGCAATTTCCTAGTGTCAGAGGAAGGATTTGAAACCATGTCTTCTGAACCCAGCATGCTATCTGCTTCCATACCTTGTAATCAGTGGAGACTTAATCAATATTTGTTGAATTGAAAAAAATGATGTGTGGGTCAAACAGACTGCTTAACAAATTATTATGAGAGAGAACCTACTACCTCCTATAGCAGCCTATTTCACTTTGGAATAGCTTTAACTCTTAGGGATTTTTTTTCCTTTTATTTGATTTCATGTTTTTTGGTTGGTTGGTTGATTTTAACTCGAACTGTGATTTCATTGGCAGGAGAGCTTCAAGTAAGAAACTCCCTCTCACTGGAGATCAGTCCCTGCTCTGCATTTATATTCTTAGCCGATTTTGTGTCAGAGGTCAATTTGAACCCAGGTCTTCTTGATTCTTAAATCCTCTTTATCCATTACCAAAGCCCAATGTTTTTGGTTTTGAGAGTTTTTTGTTCTGCAAATTTGTTTCAATAACAACAACAAAATGTGTTATGAATCCCCAGGCTAATTTAATATATTACTCATAATATTCTGCAATTATTTACTGCTTGAGGTGCCATTAAAGAATTTTTAGTGCTAGCTCCTTAGACTATTTATTGTCTTGAACCACACACTCTCAGGGGAACTAAATGGGAACCACTACATTATACCTGTCTTTCTAAAAGAAGAGCTATATGAGAGGAAAAGAAAAAGGGGTTCTCCTTAAGACAATAACCATGAGAAGCCAGATGTAGCCTCTGAACCCAAAGCCCATTGATCTGGGACTCTCCTAATTGGTATAAATAAATGCCAGGAATTGCCCATAGTGAAGGTTGGAGATATCAGAAAATGGGAGAACATCAAGTTTCTTCAGTCCCTTTGCAACCCTTCAAGGCCAGTACCCTTTGGGACTCGTCAAACTTCCAATCTCCTTCAGGACTCTTTAAGCAATTTAGGTGCTTCTGACTTTCAGTTTTTAGGGAAAAGATGGAATAGGACAACCCACTTCAGGTTGCTGAAAAAACAGACTCTGGGAAGACATGAAAGGAGCCAGTATTCTCCATCATGTCTCTATTCCCAGCTCACTACACTAGACTTTGGGGAGTTTCCCCTTGGGTGAGATCTAGGACTCTCTCTCTTGGTTGAGCAGAGTTACCTTGCTCCCAATGGGAGATCTCCTTCACTCTATATTATCTAGTATATATTCTCTAAGGCACATCTTCTCTGATTTCTGTTTTGCTATGATTTGTATAAATGGATTTCTTTACTATTCACTATATGTGCTCATTGTGGAACTAGTATTAGGTGAGGAAGGAGTCAAGCTTTGGATATAAAGCTTGGGGTTCCCCTCTCCCCCAATAATGATGACAAAGTGTTCACAAGTTAGATTGAGCCCCTACATCATCTCCCCCAAATTAATAATATTTAAGGGAACAGATAAATATAATCCTATCCTGGTACCCCCTCTTTCAGAAGAAAGTAGAGTAGCCTGTAGCCCCAACTTCCTATTTCATTTCCTAGACGGAATTGGGATGGGGAGAGAAGAGGCTAGAGTTGTCTATTCTGCCTCCTTTTGAGCCACACAGTGATAAGCCCTCTTCTTACTCATGTGGGCCTCTCTAGACTTGAGGTTCTTCCATATATTTAGATATGTAGGTGTGTGTATATATATGCATATATTTTATATTATATACTATAGAAGGCACTGGAGTGGCACATAAGGCACTGGATCAAGACCTAGTTCTGATCCTGACAGTCACCTAACATGTCCTGTGACCCCTGGGCAAGTCACCTAATAATCTCTCTATGCCTCAGATTCCTCTGTATAAAATGAGGAGGGTAGGCTCAATGACCCAAAATCTCTTTAGGCTTTAAATCTATGCTCCTAAAAAGGAAAATTCCCCAGTTTTAGGGCAGCAAGAGCAGCAAAGGCAGTCAGCCTGTTGTGCCACACTTAGGTGCCTTTGAAGAATTCTAGCATTTGGAGCTAGAAGGAACTTTAGAGGTCATCCAATCTAACTACTCCTTGTGAAAATTTAATATTATCTAAACCCCCTTTTGCCCACAAAACAATCTTTTGATCTTAAATAAAAAAAATCCTAGGTCTAACGGTCTGAACCATAACTCTCTGGAGCTATGAGAGGAGTCCTCCCTCCTCTTGTCTCCCATTATAGAAGATACAGTATATGTATGCTCTCTGTGGCCATTCTAAACACCTCAGGATTACTCTTGGTGTTCAGAAGACCCATCTCATGTCTGGACTGAGGTCTGGGACTACCCATCAGAGAAGCTGAGGAAAGAGACATCACAAAGAGCATAAACTGGAATAGGGGACAGGAAGTTGTCCTCTTCCCCTGGAACATCAGACTAGAGCAGTGATGGCTAGCCTATGATATGGGTGCCAAAGATGGCAGGCAGAGCACTCTCTGTGAGCATGCGCCCCCTCCCCCAAGAATTCATTATTTTAAAGGCAAACGTGGGCAGAGCTACTCCTCTCCCCCTCTCCATCACACCTAATGACATTTTTTTTCACATTCCCCCACCCCTCTGCGCAGCAGCCCAATGGGAGCAAACAGGGGGATAAGGTGGGTGGTTCACAGGTGGCAGAGCTGGAGGGGAGCAGAGTCTTCCAACCACTCCCCTTCCCCTCTCTACACTCGCTGAGGACATTCTTCACTTCACCTGCCCCTCTGCCCAGCA
This sequence comes from Monodelphis domestica, assembly GCF_027887165.1. Taxonomy (NCBI): domain Eukaryota; kingdom Metazoa; phylum Chordata; class Mammalia; order Didelphimorphia; family Didelphidae; genus Monodelphis; species Monodelphis domestica. The sequence goes on from NC_077230.1 coordinate 236,156,716, forward strand.
GTCCAGTGGGAGTGCTTCCTCCTTTCCCTGTGTGGGGCAAGGGGGAGGGGCACATCCAGCACTCATTGTAGGGGAGGACCACAGCACTTGGTCTGGGAGGGTAGGGTAGGGACGAGGCCTGGCACTCTGTCTCCAAAAGGTTTGCCATCACTTGACTAGAGTGTGAGTGGCTGCTTGTGAGGTGGTGACCAGCCACACAAGGCTCATCTTTCTTTCTCTGGCCCAATTTTTGCTGTTATATATTTATATATTATATTTATATTAAATATGTCATTTAAAAATTAAAATAAGATCTCCAGAAATTTAATCATAGCACTCTCCAACTACAATCTTCATTTCAAATATAAGAAAATTGAGTCCCAGTGAGGTTTTGATCATATCAAGATAATGAAGGACAGAGTCAAGGTTCAAACCTCAATCTGACCCCAATTCTCGCACTTTCCAAGGCCCAGTGCTGATTGTCCTACTCTCAAGGGTGTGGGATGGGAGTGGGAGATGTTATGGTATTCTGTGCAAACCTCCAAATAGGGCTCTGGGAGAAAATGAAATCATTCCGCCCATTCCACCCACTAGTCCCCTTTGTGATGCCCTTTCCCAGGGCTACAGTCCTATTACCCAAACAATAGCTGCAGTGTTGACTGAAAAAAATAAGATATTTTGTGGTTTTGCATGTTGTTCTGTGTAATCTATGCACATCCCTCACCTCTGGAAGACTCTCCTCAGACCCTGCTCCTCTCCCAGGTGTGGGGCTGCCCTAGCCTCAGAAACCTTCAGGTTTGGTTCTGCCAGGCTTCAGCCAGGCCTGGATCACTCTCCTACCCCCTTGCCAAAAGGCAAGAGAGCAGCCCCTGGGGCTTCCCAGCAGAGTGAGTCAGCTGCCTAAGTGCTCAGCCTTGCTCATGAAAGGTCCCCCTCTTCCTCTCTTTTCAGCCCTGTGCTCTAATTTATCCTCCCCTTTGATAACCAACTCCAAACACATTCAGCTGATGCTGGGCCATCAGCCACACAAAGGCCCTGTGCTCTCTCGGCTGAATGCAGCACTTCACTCTTGGGGGGACTTCTATAGAAGGCAAAATCCACCAAACAAGCTATTACACTTGAATCAGACAATGCTGGAGGTTACACGGGGAGACCAGCGCTAATGACTCAGCTCACAGTGGGCTTCTGGGCTCAGCGGCTCAACAGCAGCCCGGGAGAGCAACCTGCTGCCCTTCCCAGGCTCTCCGCCATAGCCAGCTTCTCCTGCCCTCTTACTAGCAAGCTGACCCTCTTTGTCTGCCCCAGCCTCTGACTCACCAGGGCCTCCCACCCCGTCGACTTGGAGGCCACATCCTGCACTTGCTCTCCATTTCAGGCTTTGGGGGTCTCCAGCCTACTCCTTCATGCGCGATCAAGAGAAGGCTCTGACAGGATCCACCAAAGAAGAGAATCTGTGGCCGCTCTCTCCCCTACAGCATCAGAGAAGGAAGGAACTGAGAAGAAAGGGGTGCCGGTGCCCCAAAGGCAGAAGGCCAGACTCGGCAAGACTGCAATGTGGCATGGCGAAAGGAGACTCTCAGGCTGGAATCCGGTGAGCAGAGGCCACTCCTGCTCCTATTCCTTTACAGCGTGACCGAAAATCATCCTCAGTGGTTCCCCTTTTTATCCAGAGACCATTTCCCAATGCCTCCCCCAGCTCCCAGGCCAACCCTCTGGACATCCAGGTGAGCCAAACAAACCCACACTTTTACCATTTCTGACAGCCTGTACCTCATCCTGCATCTGCAGGCTCCCCCCTCTCAACACCGGGAGAGAAGTAGCTTCAGAATCAGTCTCTGGAGTCCAGATCCGTCACTGAATTCATCTGAGGATGTCCTTCTCTTGGCTCTCCGCACCTCACCCTGCATCCGGGTGTTCCCAAGTATTTCTCCATTCTTTGCGTCATTTTTTATAATACAATGATATTCCTTTATGTTACTATATTTCACAACCTATGGATATCCAAGGGTGATTCCAGAATTTCGCTACCCAAAAAAAGTGTTACTATAAATATTTTAGCACATGCACTTTATAAATCTTAAAGCACCACATAAATCCTTTCCGTTATGTCAGTCGTATCCAGCTCTTCATGACCCCATTTGGGGTTTTCTTGGCAAAGATACTGGAGTGGTTTTCCATTTACTTCTCTAGCTCATTTCACAGAAGAACTAAAGCAAACAGGGTTAGGTGACTTGCCCATATTACACAGCCAGTAAATGTCTGAGTCCAGATTTGAACTCAGGAAGATGACTTTCCCTGACTGCAGACCAGACACTATCTGCTGCACCACCTAGCAGCCCTTACGAAAAGACAAAACAACAAAAGAATACCTTTACAAATCTTAAAGTTCTATATAAAATGCTACCTGTTATTATTATAGCTAATGTTCTAATAAAGGCTAGCATTTATATAGCCCTTTAAGTCTGTAAAGGGCTTTACATGTTATCTCACTTGCAACTCACAATAACCCTGAGAAGTAGTTGCCATTATTATCCCTCTTTTACAACTAAAGAAACTGAGGCTGAGAGGTTAAATCACGTACTAAAGATCACACAGCTAAAAAGTGTCTGAGGAAGGGTTTAAATTCAAGTTTGACTCTTTAGGATTCCATTTGGGTTTTCTAGAAAGGTTTGCCATTTCCTTTTCTAGCTCATTTTATAGTTGAGGAAACTGAGGTGAATAGGGTTAAGTGACTCACCCAGGGTCCAGGCTGTCTTTAAGTGTCTGAGGCCAGATGTCTTTCCATCTCCAGGCCTGGCACTCTATCCAGGGCAACACTTGGCTCCCTCTCGATGACCTTCTGGCCAGTCACTTTTGTATTTTAGATTCCTCACCTGCCAATTGGGGAATCGATACTGTCCAATCCATCTCTCCGGATTTCCAAGAGAATCAAATGAGATAAGTGATGGAAATCCATCATAAAGAAGTCTATATTCTAGACCCTGGTCTCCCTCTCAGGAATTTCTGCTTTTTAACGTCTCTCGGCCTCTCGGTTTACTCATCTATAAAATGAGAAACCAGGTTGAACTTTGAGGCACGTCCAGTCCTGCTCTTCCATGACTTGGAGTAGAGGTAAGTTTGTGCGCCTAGAAATCGCCCCTTTCCTGCCTCTGCTTTTCTTTATTCCGTGAGGTTCCCAGTTTTTCCACCCTCCAACCTCAATCTGAACTACAAAGGGAGTCTGGAAGTCTATGAAAGGCTCCATGAGCAGAGCGTGTCATCACACCACCAAGATTGTCTTGCTCAGAGCCTTTGCTCAGGTCCTTGGCTTCCTGGAGCTCCTCATCCCCATGGCCCTGGGTCCTAGAGAGCCTCCTGAGGCAGCGCCAATATCGCTGTCTTGAAAGCCTAGTTGTGTTTGCCTCACCCAACAGCCCTGCCTGTGGCTGAGGATGCCTGAGCTCGATGAGATGTGGGCAGCTGGACAAAAAAGAAATTAGTGGGGGGACTGAAGGGAGGAGGGGAGGAAAATCCCATAGCTGATTTTGGCCAGAAAAGTGCTCTCTATCCCACGGCTTAGAATGCGAACCGCATGGCGTCCAGAGCAGCCCAGCTGCACGGAGCAATTCAAAGATTGCCTTGTTGGACTACAACGTGCCAATTTTTCAAATCTAGAGCCATTTTCAGTATTACAGTCTGTGCAGCCTAAGCCCGGAGAATTTTCTTCTGGGAGGGAAAATTGATTCCGAGGTTACCATTAACCCCCATTAACACAGCACGCCCTTTCCAAAACTGTTCTGGGGAGCTGAGAGGGCCTGGGGAAGCTGTATAGACCCAGGGCGAGACCAGTACCTAAACTTTAGCAGTGCTAACAGCCAAAGTCCATTAGCCCCATGTCTCAGGAAGGGCATAAGAATGAGTGAGATGGAGAGAGGGAGAGGGAAAGGAAGGAAACAGAGGGATAGTGAGGTGGTAAATGCATGGAGGACGTGGAGTTTGGTTTCCAAGGAATTCTTAGACTTTGGAAGTTTGCCCACATACAGTGCTTAAATTGGGTGGATTGGGAGTTTGTATTCGATGGACAGCAGAGGCTGACATCTGCAGAAACTCTCCTTATTTTGACCTGCGACCTTTAACCCGAGCTGCCCATTCCGTGACCCTGGGTCAAGAAGCATCCTCCAGGAGGTAGTGGGGAGGTCTGCCAAGCCTGCCTCATGTACCATAGCCCAAGCCAGCATAAGTTCCAATTCTCTGAAGGCCCAAGGCTAAGGGGCAGCCAATTTCATCAGCTCCAGGCCCCCTGTATGGAAAATTACTCCTCAGCTCCTGAGGCAGGGGTCTGGTAGCCCTGGTTACCAGGCTGCCTGCCTATAACTTCCTCTATCAAACTGGTTGCAAAGATCAGGGCAACCGTGCAGAGAGAAATAACTGGGGGGGTGGGGGCAGAGGCACGGGGGACACGAGATGTAGAGAAAAAATGATTGTGGGAAGAAAGGAGAGAGGCAACCTAGAATGGCAGAGAAGAGAGGAACATTCCTGACTGACATCAGTGGTCAAAAAAAGAAATCAACCAAACCAATCCTGTGAACAGCTTAATAATTTAGAAGAGTTCATGACAAAAGGGGGAAAAGATGGATCCTTAATAACTGGCAGGAGTCCACTCCTGAGAAATGACTTCTTCCTCCACCTTGTTTCCCAGGTCCAGAATCTGGCTCTTCTTGTCTTTGTAACCCAGCAGGATCCTTACAAATAAACCAGTCCCAACCTTATGGAAATAATGGGATTTTAGAATGAGAAAGAACTTTGGGCTCTGCAAAAGACCTACTCTGATGCTTCGTCATGACATGCTGGTGATAGTTTATGAAGTCTATGCTTTTTGAAGAAGCTGGGCAGTACAGTGAACAGAATGCTGGGCCTCGAGTTAGGAAAACCTGAGTTCAAATCTGAACTCAGATACTTACTAGGTGTGTGTCACCCTGGGGAAGTCATAGCCTCTGTATGCCTCAGTTTCCTCAGCTCTAACCTGAGGATGATGATTGCACTCACCTCCCAGTGTTACTATCTGGATTAAATAGGACAATATTTGTAAGCATATAGCATAGCTCTTGGCAATAAATATTTTCTTTCTCCCTCCCTCCCTCCCCTCTTTCCTTCCCTTTCTTCCTATCCTTCCTTTTCTTCCCCTCCTTCCTTCCTTGGTTCCTTCCTTCCATCTTGCTTTCTTTACTTTTTCCTTTTTTTCCTTCCTTTCTGTGCCAGTGGAACACAATTCTATCAGGTTCTACCAAAATGGAAATTTCACCTTTTAGGATTCTGTTTATAATGGATTATGTCTTCTTTGCAAGGAATAGGTAAATACAAAGTTCATCATTAGAATGTTGGCCACTTGGTAATGAATTTTCCTTTAATGACAAAGATTGCAGCTTAACCTATGCAACTCTTGTCCATATTGCCCCATAAGTTCACTACAGGAAATGCAGCCAATGGCCTCAAAGGCTTCCTTGCTTTCTTCTGACATTGACTGGGGATAAGTAGAGCATGAGCTCTACAAATGGTATGGCTCATTCTTGCTGTGGGAAAAGCCCATTTTGATTTTCAACCCTACATTTCTCTGACGCCATCCTTTAGTTTGTAGTTCTTTATTTATAAGGTTACAGGGGAAGGAAGGAAGCATTTATATAGAACCTACTATGTGCTAAGCACTTGTTTACATAGATATAGTCAATGTCTAGAGCCGGGTTTGAATTTAGGTGTTCTAGACTCCAGATCCTATCACTGTGCTATAATCTCTTCACATTCAACATATACTTTTCCACTGAATTCTGTGTAATACTAGCTTTTCAATTTGGTAGCTATTGTGTTCCATGACTCACAACTATACAACACCAGTGGAATAAAAAGCTGCTATTAAAAAGATGGACCTTTGTTTCTTCAAGAGCTTTGGAATCATCCAAAGGATTCTGCAGTTTCCTGAAGGCAATGCAGCTGCCTCTCCTCATTCTGTTTAATTCTGGTTCCAATTTATCTGTTTGTACTATGTGCCCATATATAGATACAGATAAAAATCTAGATTTTAATCCTATATACTGATGGATAAACATAGGTTGCCCATTTAACTGTACTTTATTATCTGGAGGATAGTTATTCTTCATTCACTTGATTTTTCTTGCAAGGCTAATTAGACCAAACTCATCTGAGTCCTTAATGATCTCTTCTGGGAAACTCTTAGTATGTGGGGTTTGATGTAGCCACCATCATGACTTCCACAAAAGAGTATCTGGAAAAATTCACCACCTATAGGGAATCCCTCTTCAACTTGAACTCTGTGAGGGATCTACTCTATGACATTGGTGAACAATAGTTGGCAAGAGCCTCTCATAAATATTTATGCCTCTCCTAATATTTATGATCAGGTATCTTCAAACAATCTATTGTTCTCTCTTTCTTTTTTTTTTTTTTTAAATTTTAATATTATTTTATTTGGTCGTTTTCATACATTATTCACTGGAAACAAAGATCGTTTTCTTTTCCTCCCCTCCCCCCCCCCCCCCCCCCCCCGCCTTTCCCTCTCCCATAGCCGACGCATGATTCCACTGGTTATCACATGTGTTCTTGACTCGAACCCATTTCCCTGTTGTTGGAGTTTGCATTATAGTGTTCATTTAGAGTCTCTCCTCAGTCTTATCTCCTCCAACCCTGTGGTCGAGCAGTTGCTTTTCAGCGGTGTTTTTACTCCCACAGTTTATCCTCTGCTTGTGGGTAGTATTTTTTTTTTTTAGATCCCTGCAGATTGTTCAGGGAAATTGCATTGATACTTATGGAGAAGTCCATCACCTTCGATTGTACCACAATGTATCAGTCTCTGTGTATAATGTTTTCCTGGTTCTGCTCCTTTCGCTCTGCATCACTTCCTGGAGGTTGTTCCAGTTCACATGGAATTCCTCCACTTTATTATTCCTTTTAGCACAATAATATTCCATCACCAACATATACCACAATTTGTTTAGCCATTCCCCAATTGAGGGGCATCCCCTCATTTTCCAATTTTTGGCCACCACAAAGAGCGCAGCTATGAATATTTTTGTACAAGTCTTTTTGTCCATTATCTCTTTGGGGTACAAGCCCAGCAGTGCTATGGCTGGATCAAAGGGCAGACAGTCTTTTATCGCCCTTTGGGCATAGTTCCAAATTGCCCTCCAGAATGGTTGGATCAATTCACAACTCCACCAGCAATGAATTAATGTCCCCACTTTGCCACATCCCCTCCAGCATTCATTACTTTGCATAGCTGTCATGTTAGCCAATCTGCTAGGTGTGAGATGATACCTCAGAGTTGTTTTGATTTGCATCTCTCTGATTATAAGAGATGTAGAGCACTTTTTCATGTGCTTATTAATAGTTTTGATTTCTTTGGCTGAGAATTGCCTGTTCATGTCCCTTGCCCATTTGTCAATTGGAGAATGGCTTGATTTTTTGTACAATTGATTTAGTTCTTTATAAATTTTAGTAATTAAACCCTTGTCAGAGGTTTTTATGAAGATTGTTTCCCAATTTGTTGCTACCCTTCTGATTTTGGTTACATTGGTTTTGTTTGTACAAAAACTTTTTAATTTGATGTAATCCAGATTATTTATTTTGCATTTTGTAATTCTTTCTAATTCTTGCTTGGTTTTGAAGTATTTCCCTTCCCAAAGGTCTGACATGTATACTATTCTGTGTTCGCCTAATTTTCTTATAGTTTCTTTCTTTATGTTCAAGTCATTCATCCATTTTGAATTTATCTTGGTGTAGGGTGTGAGGTGTTGATCTAAGCCTAATCTTTCCCACACTGTCCTCCAATTTTCCCAACAGTTTTTATGAAATAGTGGATTTTTGTCCCAAAAGCTGGGATCTTTGGGTTTGTCATATACTGTCTTGCTGAGGTTGCTTGCCCCCAGTCTATTCCACTGATCCTCCTTTCTGTCTCTTAGCCAGTACCAAATTGTTTTGATGACCGCTGCTTTATAATATAGTCTGAGATCTGGGACTGCAAGACCCCCTTCCTTTGTATTTTTTTTCATTAATTCCCTGGGTATCCTTGATCTTTTGTTTTTCCAAATGAACTTTGTTATGTTTTTTTCTAAATCAGTAAAAAAAAATTTTGGGAGTTCCATGGGTATGGCACTAAATAGATAGATGAGTTTGGGTAGGATGGTCATTTTTATTATATTGGCTCGTCCTACCCATGAGCAGTTAATGTTCTTCCAATTGTTCAAGTCTAGTTTTAGTTGTGTGGAAAGTGTTTTGTAGTTGTGTTCATATAGATCCTGTGTTTGTCTCGGGAGATAGATTCCTAAGTATTTTATTTTGTCTTGGGTAATTTTGAATGGGATTTCTCTTTCTAGTTCTTGCTGCTGAGCTGTGTTGGAATTATATAGAAATGCTGATGACTTATGTGGGTTTATTTTGTATCCTGCAACTTTGCTAAAGTTGTTGATTATTTCAATTAACTTTTTGGTTGAATCTCTAGGATTCTTTAAGTAGACCATCATGTCATCTGCAAAGAGTGATAATTTGGTCTCCTCCTTGCCTATTTTGATGCCTTCAATTTATTGTTCTCTCTTTCAAGGGAACTTGAATAATTTTGATAGGTGAATAAAAGAGAGTCTCTTAAAAGAGAGCCTGTAACGCAACTGAATCAATTACTTTAAAAAAATAATAAACAAGCACAATGAGATCTCACACTTTCTACATCTTTCAATCAATTGTGAGATGGTAAAGATGTGGTCTAATTTGTAATACTTATTTTTGTTTATTTCCTACTAATATCCCCTCTGAGGATGCCCTCACTGTGTATTAAATGATTCTCAACAATTTTATATAATGGTAAAGTAGGCATATTGCATAGTAGCTGATGTTTAGGTGGTAGAGTGGACAGACCTGGAAGAACTGAGTTTGAGTCCCGCCTCTGAGATTTACTATTTATGTAACACTGTACAAGTGACTTGCTTCTCTCACCTTAGTTTCCTTATCACAGTATTCTTGTGAGAATAAAATTAGTTTTTTGTTTTTTTTTTTTACTGGAGAGAGAGACAGAGAGACAGAGAAAAGAGAGGAGAGAGACAGAGACAGAGAGAGAAAGGTAAAAAGAGAGTGAGGAGGAGAGGAAAGGAGGGAGAGAGAGGAAAAAGAAAGGAAGAGAGTCTTGCAAACCTTAAAACACTATATAAATGCTGACTATTACTAATATTAATAAGGTCCAGAATTTTTTCCCATGTCTTTAATATCCTTCTATCCATTAGATACCTAGTAGCTGAATCATTTAATATCTTTACACATATGTTACTTCCAGGACAGATCATCTCTCTGTACATTTGGTCTGATTCAGTTGCTTTTCTTACCTTTGCTCTCTTTAGTATTATTTATACAATCTCTATAAACACCTCCAAGATTATGTTAGAGTTTAAGACTAGAGCCTCTGTTGATGAGAATAAATGCAACATTTCACTATTGAGATTTGTGTAACATAAAAGTGAAAATGTTTGCTATAAAAATCTTTATAGATCTTTTCCATTTTGTTGTCCATCTTACATTTCCATTTTTTTAAGCCCTTACCTTCTGTCTTAGAATTGATACCGATAAGTGATAATGGCTAAGCTAGTAGGGTTATGTGACTTGCCCAGGGTCACACAACTAATAAGTATCTGAGGTCACATTTGAACTCAGGTCCTCCTGACTCCAGGCTTAGCACTCTATCTACTGTGCTACCTAACTGCCCTTTACATTTCCATTGTTAAATGTCCTTGGGTTAGCTTAATTAGTTTATCTTTACAGACTTTCTTTAAACTCGATCTGCCCTCCACTCTCTGTTTTATGAGATGTTACTTCTCATAATCTTCCATCATATGTCTCTATAAAATTTTATAATTGAGTTTGTAGTCTAAACCACTGTTACATTTGGCAGCTATATCTCTCCCTTTGGCAAGTAAGTCAGAGTTTCTGACTAAGGTGTTTTTTAGTTTCTTTTGATCTCCTGGTTATGGCAATTTATTTTTATCAGTAAAACCTCCGTATGAAATTATTATAGTCTGTGTCTATGTTCTTTTTGTAGTCCATATCTTATTTTCCATCATCAGCAACTTGTTTGAAGCAGTTAGGATTGAGTTTTAATTGCATGTCATATCTTTTCCTCATTTTAATTCTTTTTTCTAGCTTTGTACTAATTTTCATCTTTACTCTTACAAGGAGATGGTCTGACTATACACAGACAGCTGATATACGAATGACTCCCACATCGGTAATGAGACACTTCCTGTCTGTTAAAATGCAATCAACTTCATTTCTTGTAATGTTATTTGGAGTTCACCATGTCCAGCACCTTCTGATTCTTTTCTTAAAGAAAATATTCATGATACAGAGGCATGAGGCTCAAGTGTCTTGGTATCTCTTATTCCTCATTCGTGACCTATATTTTCCAATCTATTTTCTCACCATCCTCACCTATTCCCACCTTGGCATTGAAGTCACCAAGTATCAAAAGTACGTGTTGATTTAATTTGGAGGAATCTTATTGAGCATTTTTATGGAATTTCTTTACTACTTCACCTGCTGCAACTGATAGTGGGTCCATAAGATGCAATTATTTTCATGGTGGTCCTTTTGCAAATACTTATCATGAGTGCTGCAATATGAGATAACCAAATTTCCCATGAAATTATGTTTCTTGTTGCCTTTGGTGCATAATAAAACCAACTCTGCCATCCCTTTTATTTGCCCCTCCAAGGAGAATCTGTGAGCCATCCTTCCATTTAGCTGCAGCTCCTCTTCTGGTTTCATTGAGAGTGAGAGTGTCAATAAATCAACCACCATTTATTAATTTCCTATTATGTGCCAAGTATTGTGTTTGGGAGACACACCTACAAAGAGTTCGACTCTCAAAGATTATATTCGTATGGAGGTGCTGTTTATTTATAGAATTGTATATAGAATAAATATAAAATAAAATAAATAAAAAGCAGTTATATGCAAAGTAGAAAGGGCACAAGCAGTTGAGATCAGGAATGGCTTCACATTAAAGATGATACTTGAGCTGCATCTTTCTTTTTTAAACCCTTACTTTCTGTCATGGGATTCATTTTAAGAGAGAAGAATGGCAAGGGCTGGGCAATTTAGGACTCGGTAATTTGCCCAGGGTCAAACAGCTAGCATTGGTCTGAGGCTATAGTTGAACCCAAGTTCTCCTGACTCCAGCCCTGGCACTCTCTCCACTGTACTACCTAGATGCTACTTAAGCTAGATCTTGAAAGAAGAAAGATGTTCTTTGTCAAAATTATTATGATTCAGTTCTTCTCTTAGTACATCTATTTAATAATTGGACAAAGATCTCACATCTAGGATAGTAGTATTTAAATAAAAGTTTCTCAGCAGTCTAATGGGCAGTTAGGTGCTACAATAGATAAATGGATTACTGGGCTTGGAGTTAGAAAGACCTGAATTTAAATATAACCTCAGATACCTACTAGTTGTGTGACCCTGGTCAAGTCACTTTATCCCATTTGCCACAGTTTCCTCATCTGTAAAATTAGATAGAGAAGGAAATGGTAAACCATTTCAGTTTTCTTTTCCAAGAAAACCTCAAATGGGATCACAAAGAGTCCAACACAACTGAACAAACAACCAGGTAGTCTAAAAATTGTATGTATCTTAAGTACCCCCTGTTTTTTATTTGTAGGAAGAAGGGCTAATCTACCATCAGAAGTGCTCGATAAGGACTAAGGGTTATTTTGTCTTTTTCTCTGTTATATGGCCAAAGAGCTCATCACCAAGTGTCTAACTCTCCATTCTTTGCTAAGCTGGGCCTCAGAAAGCAGATCCAATTTATTGTTAATGCCATACTTGAAGCCTTTCCATCAGAGTAGAACTTGTCAGAACTAGTGTTCCACTGGAATTGCCTTCAAGAACCTAAGCTCCCCTTTATGGCATGATGAGAAATCAAAGTGAGATTCTGGAGGAAGGCAGGAAACATAAAAATACAGAATGGCTCCCAGTCTACTCCAGTGACAGTGGCCAAAACATAAACAAAAAATGGGGATGGGGGAAGAAAGGATGCTAAAAGTCACCCAATTCTTAGAATATATTGTCAATACTCTTAATGTACCATCTTTGTCCAATGCCTAGTGAGTTGACTTAGAACTGACACAAAATAGAATGTGGATTTTTGTAAACAGAGTAGAACAGAAAAAGAAGACCATACGTGCAGCATAGGTCTTTAGTATATATAGTGTACTTTTTAAGCATGCACAGCGTCCCAAAAATCTTAGTGTATTTTCAAGTTATCAAGACTTAAAACTGAAATAAGACACTGTAGAAGATTAGCATGTAGTTTTCAAAGTTATCCTACTCAATCGAAGCATCCTATTTTTCACTTTATTGTGTGTGTATGTGTGTGTGTGTGTATGCATGCATCTGTTTTGGTCTGTCTCCTTTTGCAACATAACTAATATGGAAATGTTTTGCATGATTGCACATGTATAACCTATATCAAATTGCTTGTTCTTTCAGGAGAGGGGAGGGGAAGGAGAGAGGGAGAGAATTTTGAACTTAACACGTGAAAAAACAAATGTCAAAAATTGTTTTTACATGTAATTAGGAAAAAATAAAATGTGTTTTTAAAATTATCCTGCTTGTACAGCTTTTCTTTTGTTCTTTTCACTCCTATTTTTTAAAGATGCCTCAGAGTTCTTTTTCAATTCTTTTTCATTTTTTAAACTTCTCTGTTCCTATTTCTTTTTGCTCTTCCATCCCCTAATTCCCAAGCAGTAAAAGAAAAATACAAACTTCTTATATCAAGCATAGATAAGCAAATAAAACTAATTCCTACCTTATATCCAAAAATTCATATTTCATTCTGCATTTTGAGTCAATCAGTTCTCTGGCAAGCAGTGGATAACGTACTCCATCTTCAGTACTCTACAGTTGTGGTTGGTCTTTGTGTTAATCAGAATTCTCAAGTTTTTCATAATCATTTTTGTTTATAATGTTGCTATTAGTATATAAATTGTTCTTCTGGTTCTGTTCACCTTACTTGGCATCAGTTCCTACAATTCTTCCAGGGTTCTCTGAAACTATTCATTTCACTATTCCTAATAGCACAATAATATTCCATTACATTCATATAACCTATTTTATTTAGCTATTGCCCAACAGATAAACATTCCTTTGTTTTCTAATTCTTTTTCAACTTAAAAAAAAAAAGACAAAAATGGTCTAACTGGGTCAAAGAATAATCAGTTTAATGCCTTTTGAGGCATAGTGCCAAATTGCTTTTTAGAATGGCTAGACCAATTCACAGCTCCATCAACAGTGCATTAGTGTGCCCATTTCTCTGAAGGCCCCCCAAAAATTGTCATTTTCTTTTTGTTTTTGTAATCTTTGCCAATCTATCAGGGTAGAATGGAAACTTAGGGTTTATTTAATTTTCATTTCTCTAATTTTTAGTGATTTTTTTTTTCATGTTTGTTGATCACTTGGATTTTTTCCTTTGAAAACTTCTTGTTTGTTTCCTTTGACTATTTATCTTTTGGAGAACAGTTCTGGGGACAAGTACATTTACTTTGTTCCTCAGTTCCTAAAGAACTTCATGAGAAAGTAGTAATGGCAATCCAAAACATAACACTAGAAGGAATGACTATATTTGGCCAGAAATCTATAACAAATCGCTTTTGGAAGCAAATTGTTTTAGAGGCACTCAAATACTGATTTTCAGTATTTTGTTTAATACATATTATATAAATATAAAGAGGGGGAAATTTTAAAAGAATGGGAAAAGACCAACAACAGTATTTTAGCCAACCCTTCTTTCCCCGCCAAAAAAGTAACAAGTAACTAAGCAAACATCAGTAACTATTGACTCATTCCTGCTCTTTCATATTTATAAAAACTATGAGAATTGTCTAGTTACACATTTGAGGTATGTTTTCTGAAAACATGAGCAAGTTTTGGACAGACTATCACAAATGATTATCCAAAGTAGACTACATCCTCAGTTAAGGACTGAATTTTAACATTCAAAGAAAACGTAGCAGACATACGTCTACCACTCAAATTGAATCCCAATTATGACATATATAACACAAATATGTGTACATATACAAATACAATAAATATTTTTTAAGTGTCATCTGGCCTCTGAATGCAAATTTCTAATGGGGGAGAATCTACTCCTTTCTGAAGTAGGTCATCCTACTTTTGAACAACTCTTGAGTGTTAAGAAATTTTTCCTACCATCAGACCTAAATTTTCCTCTTTATAACTTTTACTCAATGTTCTTGGTTTTTTCTTCTCAGGAAAAAAAACGTCTAATTCTCTATTACTACATTTCTCTTCCACATAACAGTTTTTCTCTTCCACATGAACATAACTATCTTACTTTCCTCCTTCCCAAGTCTTTTCTTGTTCTCAGTTTTCATCAACAAATCCTCACATGTCATTGACTCAAGACCCATTGCCATGTTGGTTACCCACCTCTACCTGCACTCTAGTCTATTAATGTTCTTTCTAACCCACAGTGCCCAGAACTAAACATAATACTCCAGATGGTATCTGATCAGGACAGAGTGACAAGGTTACCAAGTGAGAGATTAGAAAAGAGAAAGGCTTACAGAAGTAGGGGCTACTATATTAACATGTTGTGTACCATGGACCTCTTTAAAGTGAAGTCTTTAGATCATTTCTCAGAATGATGTTTCTAAATAATTAATAGCAATCTTAAATTTCAATTAAAGTTAATGAAAATTTTAAAAAACAAGTAATTATTTTACCATCAGAGTTCTTGGACTCCATGAAATCAATCCATGGATCCCTCTCCCCGGATTAAAAATCCCTACCTTAAAGGCTCTTTTCAATAAAGATGTCTCTCACACATACATTAGACTCATCCAGCCTGCTGCCTCATAAATTCCACGGAGGTTAATGGAGGCAGGGACAGCTTATAGGGCCCTCCAGCTGACAAGGGTGTGAGCAAGCCTGCCACCCCATAAATTCCATAGAGGCTAATAAGGGCAGCAATGGCAGAAAGAGCTTTCCAGCTGACAGATATGGCCAAGTTGGGAGAATAAGGCTATGTGATGCTCACCCACGCTTAAAGTTTTCATGAATCTAAGTGATTTGGGAGTATAACCACTTATATTTATTTTTCTTTTCTAACTTGACCTCTCATCTAGTTCTCAGCACTGAACTTTTACAGGTTAAAACCCAAATCTTGCCTCTCATCAGCAACTTTCTCATGCATTTTGTGATTCTCTGGTTTTGCCCTTGCTTCTCTTTTGGACACTGTCTCATGCCTTTGGCCTTTTTACAACCAATCTATGGGATCAAGGGGGAATCCTGTACTGTCCAGTACAGTTCTGTACTCATTCCCATAATTTGTTTGGGAATTTCTCTATTTCTTTTACATATCTTCTGGTAAAAGTAAGAAGAGTTCAATCCATATCAGGAATTCTGTCCAACTTCTGCCTCTGCCCAACCACAACCAGGGCCTAATATCATATAAAACTATTATATGTGCTAGATTCCATAGTAGAGACAACACAGATAGAATTCCTTCCAAAGATCTGCTAAGTATCACTGTCAAGTGAGGCATAACATGGGAATTATATTGCTACATTAATTGATTTCAGTTCCACGGAGGATTTTCTAATATCAAGTCCAAATTCAAGAGAGATTCTTAAATAGTAATGAGGGTCTCCAGTTTCTCCTCTTTGAATGCTTTGAGCTACAGGGTCTTCATGATGAAATCTATAGCCACTCAAAAGAGACCAGCCTACCCATCCACACTGGGAATTAAAAGTAGATGAGAAAAAAAAAATTAAGTGGATGAGAACTGGATATTGCTTTAGTTCTTACATATAGATATGTAGATATGCCATCTTTTAAGTTAATCCATCAACAAATATATATGGGACAAGAGCTAAAGAATTCCAGTGACTTTCACCTGCCATTGAACAGGAGGAAGAAAAGGTCAGAGGCCAGATTGGATTGGATTTTTGAAATTCTTCAGTACTCAATGATTCCAAGATGCTTCCTCATTCAAAAGCCCATTTATTTAGCACCAATATTTTCCTAGTGATGTAATATGGTGGTGAAACATGGACCACCATAATTTTAGAAGAATTAAAAAATTACAGTTGAATACAAGTGGCAGCATATGACTAATAAATGATTAACAAGAAAAGTGACAAAAAATGACCATACTGTCAAAGGATCCATGATTAAAAAATATAATGTCCCTCCATCTAGGTGGGAATTCCTCTATTTCTTTTCCAGACCTGATGCTAAATGCAGAAAGGCAAAAGACCTTAGAGGGTCAGAAAAAGTAGGTTGTTCATGTATCAAAAACAAAGGAAAGAGGTAAGCTAAGGTGGGTCCATGGATTGAGAGCTAACCAGGCCTAGAGATGGGAGGTCCTGGGTTCACATCTGGTCTCAAATGTTTCCTATCTGTGTGACCCTGGGAAATATACTTAATTTCCATCACCTAGCCCTTACCATTCTTCTGCCTTAGAACCAATACATAGATTGATTCTAAGATGGAAGGTAAGGGTTTAAAAAAAAAAAAAGCAAAGGATAACCACTGGGCAGACTAATTGTTGCATTGGTAAGGATTGCACCTGTAATTTTGTTGGTATAGATAGAGAACTCCTGGTGAGGCAACTCCATATGCCAGTGTTTCAACACCTGTTCTGCAACTTAAGAGTTTTAGAGAGTTGCCTGTAGCATGAGCCCAAGGTAATACAACCAGTATTTTTTTTCTTGCAAAGGTATTTTTTTTTCATTTTTTATTGTCCTGCAAAACACAATTCCATATTGGTCATTGTTATAAGAGCAAACTCACACATAACCCAAATCTCAAAATAAAACCATAAATACACTGATGTGAAAGAAGATTCCAACAGTTCCTTCTCTGGAGGCGGATATCATTCCCTGTTAAAATCTTTCAGGATTGTCCCAGATCATTGCATCGCTGAAAGTAGCCAAGTTTTCACAGATGATTATCATCGAATACTGCTGTTATCGTCTAGGATGTTCTCCCAGTTCTGCTTATTTCACTCTACATCAGTTCCTGCAGATCTTTCCAGCTTTTTCTGAAATCACCTTTTCTTATTGCACAATAGTATTCCATCACCAACATGTACCACATTTGTTCAGCCATTCCCCAATTGATGAACATCTCCTCGATCTCCAATTCTTTGCCACCACTAAGAGCAGCTCTAAATATCTTACCACTAGTATTTTGGGTCAGAATCCTTGAACTCAGATCTTCCTGCCTCTGATCCCAGCTTCCAACCAACCCTACCCCACTGCCCGAGAACTATAGTATGGGATGATTAGAAAACTAAAAGGTCTAGAATGGATTGAGTAGCTCCGCCAGGGGGGCTTGGAGGGAAAAGGAGGTCTGGACAAGGAGTATTAGGATCAGTGGGACGAAGGATACTAGAAATATTTGCCCCCATCATTTCCCAAAGGAAGAAACGGGGCTCTCAAGGGCCCTGCTCAAAGGCACACACTTAGGGATGGAGCCCAGGCCCCCAGTTCTTTGTGTGGGATGCTCTGCCTCCCACGGCTTCCTCTTCGTCCCCTCTGAGGGGAGCCCCAACTTCCCAGCGGTACCCCATCTGGAGGGAGCCCGGGAGGGGGACAAGGAGCGCAGGGAGAGGACCCTGTCCCGAATGGGAGCAGTGTGTGTGTTTAGGGGAAGTGGAGAGCAGGACAGGGGAGAGGACCCATTCCTTTCTGGCCGCCCCAGCAGAAGCTAGAAAGTTGACCTGTTCAGGCACCTGGTGATCTATCGGAGGGGGGATGCGTGTTGGGCTAAGTGCTGATGGGACGTCCCTGTCAACACAATGTTCCGCCTGGCCGGGCCTTCATATATAAAGATATTTAATGAATTAGTTAATTAATGAGAGGAGTTTGATTGATAGATCATATGGCGCTCTCAGCGGGGTGAGCCTGACCCCCGGATATTGCCGCCGCGGCTCCAATCGGGCCTCCTCATTGGTCTGGAGAGCTCGGTGGCTGGGCCAATTTGCATGCATTTAATGTAGCTCTTTAATAGGATGTAATGTTAGTGCAAGCCAAAAGCACAGCAGCTGTAACTTAAAAGACAGCACCATTACTGCAAGCCTTATAATTAGGGTAAGAGGGAGACTCGGTCTGCCATATGTTAAGCTCTTTTGAGGTTAATAGCTCTGTAAGATTTTTGCAATTTAAAAAAATTACACTTGAAGGATGATGACAAGGTACATCAGAGAGGCTTCTCCATATGGGAGGGAGGGGAGAGGAGGATCCCAGATCCCAGATCCCCATCCCTCTGGGCCGAGACGCCCCTGGGCCCCGCTTCTCTTCCCAGACCCGGGGCTCCTTCCCGCCGGCCTCGGGGCCCGTTAGGACAGGCTTAGTGGGACAGTAAACTCTCTGCGCTTCCCCTCCCAGCTCGCCTGTTCCTCCCCGCAGACCTCTCTTTCCCCAGTCCCCAAGACCCAGCTGAAGGCCCCGTGCCCGTGTGGAGTCTGGGAGGATCACCGTGTGTGCTTACCTTGCAAAGTCCCAGGCAACTTCCTAGCAATTACGGGTCCCCACAGGTTACCTGGTGCTGATTACACAGCCGGGCCCCAAATCAGGGAATGCTCAGCAGGCAGGGGGTGGGGAAGAGGAGGAAGTCACCTGGAATTTGCTTGGTAATTACCTGGCACCAGGCCATGGGTTGGCTGGCTGCTCTGTACCACAGCCCAGCGGGGAGGAGGGACAAACCTCATCTGTGACTTGGGCCTGGGGGTGGAAGGATCCAGGTTCCCGGGGGCCCTAACCTCCGCCCCCCCAGATGAGGAAGTCTCCTGGAGGAGGCCAGCTGCAACTTCCCGCCTTCTCAGATCCTTTTTCCTGGGTGTCACTCCTCATTCCCTAGTCTGTCCAATTGGAGAGGCGGGACCAGGGAGCACAATCAGTGCTCAGGCATAGGAGCCCGAGCGGGCTACCCAGCCAGCCCTCCCTCCCTCCCTCTCATCCTCCCTCCCTGCCTCCAGTTCCCCATGGAATGCGTGGGTGTCTGGCCAAATTCCTCATGACAGACACTGCAGACAAAACAACAACAGGAACCATCCCTCAGCCCCCCCCCCACCCCTAAAAAAAAAGGCTCTTGTTAAAAGGAAATTACAGGAGCGATAAAATTACTGCTAATTGCATAATTATCTTATTATCCCTGGTACCAAAAATACATGAGATTCTCTCTTGCAGTCTCCCTTCCCCCTTGCAGCCCCCCTCCCCAAACGGTGCAAAGAATTTTCAGGAAGGCCACTTCCTGTTAGCAGAGGCAGATTCTGTACCCCATGTGCCCAGGGGGGACCAGAGGGGTCTATAGAGGGGAACCAGAAGGGCAGGAATTGGAAGGGAACTGAATGAAGGCAGGAAGCTGGAGAGAGGGAGTGTGGAAATGGAGCTCAGGGTAAGAGAGAAATGGAAGGAGACTAAAGGGGGTGGAGGACTGGGTTGTTTCATAAAACCCTAAAACTTACAGTAGGTAACCTTCCTGACACAGTCCCAAGTCCTGGGGTCAGATTGCACCTCAGAAACCAGCTAAGGGAATCAGGCGAGTCATTTAACCTTCATGTGCCCTCAGGAAGTCACTTAGAACTTCCCCAGCAAATCATAGATTAGTTGAAATCTGCCTTGGGGAAGGGAGTGCCTTAAATTATCCTGGGATCCAATTTAGAGAACTACCTAGAACCCTGGAACCCCACCGAGTATGAGAGCCCAGACCAGCCCTCCCTCTTCTCTGGACTTCACCACCGAGGGGTGTCTTCACTTGGGAACCTTCCCCCTTTGCCTCTTCTCCCTGCTTTTCAGCTCCCCTTTAAGGGCTGGCTTCTCCTGTTAGAATGCAGCCTCCAGAAGGCAGGCACTTGTCTTGTTTTTGCTTGTACTTGTACGCCCAACCCTTAGTGCAATGCCTGGCACAAAAAACACTTGATAAATGTTTGTTGACCAACAATTGGCTGGCATTGTCATTACAAATAAGGCACCGAGGCTTGCAAACCTTCAATGGCTTGTCCAAGTGCATACAACTAGTAATGGTTATTGGAGGAGACTCCTGCTGGATAACATGGCATTTTCCCATGTTGTCCGCCATACTGTTTTTTTTTTTAACTCTTACCTTCTTAGAATCAATTCTTCTTCTTCTTTTTTTTTAACCCTTACCCTTCATCTTAGACTCAATACTATGCATTGGTTCCAAGCTAGAAGAACAGTAAAGGCTAGGCAATGGGAGTCAAGTGACTTGCCCAGGGTCACATAGCTAGGAAGTGTCTCAGGTCTGATTTGAACCTAGGACCTCCTGACTTCAGGCTTGGTGCTCTCACTACTGGTGCTTCCTAGCTGCCACTTTTAATATTGTATGGCTCAGGCAGGGGCTACAACAAGAAGCATTCTAGCTTTTGTTCAAAGTGTCAGCTTTGGGGTGATCGTTGCTATTGGAACCAGTGTGGGTTGAGAATAACAGCAACTGCTGGGATTTCTTGGCATGAATTCTAGGAGTATTCATTCACGTCCACCACCTTAGTTCAGGACTTAGTTCATTGCCTCTTTCCTGGACTATTGCGATGGTTTCCTACCTGACTCTTCTCTCTTAATAGCTGCTGTACTCGACTGGTAAATTGGGTGGGTCTGACTATATCATTGTCCTGCTATAAAAGCTTCTGTAGCTCACTACTGACTTTTGGACAAACTGCAAATTCTTCTGATTAATTAAATTAAATTAAAGGGCTACCTCCTAAAAGAGGTCATTCCTGGTCTCCTTCAGTCCTTAGTGCTTACCACCTCCAAAATGACTTTGTAATTATTTGGCATATACTTTGCATTTTTGTCATAATGTTCCCACCCTGTCCCATCAGATCCTTGATGGCAGGGATTATTTTATTGGCAGTTAGGTGGCACAGGGGATGGAGCTCTGGGACTGGAATCAGGAAAATCTGAGTTCAAATTCAGCCTTGGAAATTCACTAGTGGTGTGACTCTGACCAATTCATTCCCTCAGCCTCAGTTTCCTCATCTGTAAAATAGGGATTAGCACCTACCTCCAAGGGTTGTTATAAAGATCAAAGGAGATATTTGTAAAGTGTTTAGCACAATGGCTGAAATGGGAATACCTATGCTAATTTTGCTATTTAGAAGCTCTGTGTGACCTGCAGCAGTGAGGAGGCACAGAGGATAAAATGCCAGACTTGGAGTCAGGAAAAGTCATCTTCCTGAGTTCAAATCTGACCTCAGACATGTCCTAGCTGTGTGACCCTGGGCAAGTCACTTAACCCTGTTGGCCTCAATTCCTCATTTTAAAAATGAACTAGAGAAGGAAATGGCAAACCACTTCAATATCTTTGTCAATAAAACTTCAAAATAGGGTCATGAAGAGTCAGACATGACTTAAGTGACATCAAGTGACCTTGGACAAATTCCTTCCCGTTTCTGGGCCTCAGTTACCTCTTCTATAAAATGAGGATATTGGTTGATCAGGGGTTCTTTACCTAGAGTTTGTAAACATGAATTTTATTTATTTATTTATTTAAATTTTAAAGATTCTAAGAATAAATTTCCAAATGAGTTTTACTAAGTTATATGATCCCAACTCTCCCCTTCCCTTCTTCCCTCCCCTCTTCTGGAGCTGGCAAGCAATTCAATCTGGACTATACATGTATTATCACGCCAAACATGTTTCCATATTATTCATTTTTATAAGTGAATTCTCTTATAAAACCAAAATCCTAATACCTATACCCAAACAAATAAGTGATGAATCATATGTGAAAATGAATTTAAAAATATATTTTTGATGACCACATGTTAACAGAATTGATTTCCTTTGTCATTCTATTATGCATTTAAAAATATTCTGAGACCTTTTCTTAGGGTTCAACAGACTCACCAAATGATCCATGATACAAAAAAAGAAGAAGAAGAACCCTTGGTCTAGATGACTTCTAAGGCACCTCCCAGTTCTAGATCCCAAAGCTAAATATGTGTAAGAGAAAGTAATAAATGATAAGTGGGCCAGAGGCTCAAGGCGGGAAAGATCATTACTGCCTGATGGATAATGATCTGTCCTTAAATGGGTTGCTGAGTGAATCACCACTTCAGACATTTCTTTCCAGTGGGTAACAGCCCTGTCCTGTGGAGCTATTTTCCCATGGGGATGAGCTTCACTTGACACGGCAGGCTAGCATGTCACCTTTGGGTCATAAAGAGATCTGTTAGTTACTAAGAAAAGGTATGGAAAAGAAGGATCAGTGCTCAGTGAATGGATGTGGGCATCCCTCTCTCCCTGCCCCAGGGCAGCCCAGGAACCCTAACTGGGCTTCAAGGTGCCCTGAACTAGGAGCACCCTTCCCCGATGGCCACACACACACTCCTTCCATAGTCTAAATGAGGGTCTGACTCGTCAGAAATACTAGTGAGGCATCCTTGCCATCATTCCCATTTCTGGAGATCCGTCTCTGAAGTGGGGCTCCCCACCAGACCTCCCCACTAAGGGATCCTGCTGAGCGCAGACCCACTTGGGCTTTTAGGAGGCTTGTTGGCAGTCAGTCCCTCCCCAACATAATCACCACCCTATACGGGTCCCCCATGGAGCTTCGGTGTCTGCTGTGAAATTGCCATCTCTAGATCAATAGCACAACAATTACGGGGCCACTGGCTTAGACCCGCAAGTGGCAGGTCTCCCTGGCATCACCCTCCTGGGGGGAGAACACATGAAAGCATGTAGCATCCTCTGTCTAGAGGCATCCCGGCCTCCTACAGTAGCTGGGGTCGCTGCAGAGAAAAGGCCTGATGTAGCTAGAGCATAGAGCTGGGGTCAGGCGACTGTGTGTGGTACCTAGGATAGGGCCAGGTGGGGTATGGAGAATGGGATGGGAAGTGAGGCAAAGGAGGGGCAGCTCAGCCGATAGAGTCAGGCCTAGCGATGGGAAGTCCTGGGTTCAAATCCGATCTCTGACACTTCAAAGCTGTGTGATCCTGAGCAAGTCACTTAACTGCCTCATCTTTACCATTCTTCTGCCTTGGAACCAGTACTTGGTTTCTAGTCTAAGAAGGTGTAAGGGTTTACCAAAAAAAAAAAAAAAGGAAAGAGTTTGGGGAGGGGAGAAGGGGGTGGGTAGAAAGGGTCTAGAAGTGCTTGGGGATGGGTTTTGTCCCTTTGAGGATCCTTCACCCTGACTCTGTGGGCTTCCCTTATCCTACCTCTTGAGATCCCACTGAGAAGTTAATTAAAACCAGGGAAAGAAATGCTCTTCCTCCATCACTCCCTACCCCAGTGACCGGGACCCTGAGAGGTCAAACTCTGGTCAAGCAAGTTATTTGTGGCGGAGGAGGGGCAAGACCAGAAGTGTGAAAGTGATCCCATTCCTGGGAGAGAAGTCCCAGAGGTAGCCCTAAATGGAGAAGACTTTGGACTGTGTCCAGAGTCGAAGACAGCCCCAATGGGCCATTGTGACCCTGGCCAGAAGCGCTTTTTTTCAGCTTCTAACCAGCCTGGGACCTCTTCCTTCTCACTCCTTGAGCCAAGGGAAGCACCACACCTAGCAACTACTTTCTCTCCAACTAAAAGTATGTGGTCTCATTTCTACTGAAGCTTTGCCTCAGGGTGCACTACTTCCACTGGTCTTGGTACCCATATCACCATGCAACCCCACTGGCCCTGGGCAGCCACCCCAGTCTTCCCTGTGGTCTACTTTCTCTTCCACAATTCACCCCTTCGGGGAGGATTAGACACTAAGGAACAGGCCAGCCCTTTCTCAGTGTGACTGCATTTGCAATGAGACATTTCTCTGCCTCTGCCTGTCCCGCCTCCACTCTTTTTGCCCAACATGAAGGAATTCCTACTTAGAGCTCTGATTTCCTTCCCCCTCCACCCCAGTGGCAAAAATCAATAATGTCTAAATTATTAATTTTTTTAAACATGAACTCCCAGGTTTTCCCTTCCAAAGGAAGAAAACCTTACATAGCAGGAAAGAAAGGAGCCAAGGAGAAATAGGAAAATCCAGGTAGAAGAAGGAGTTCCAGTCTCTGGACCACTTAAGAGAACTTCTATTGCAAATTATGGGAAAGGGGCAGAGGAAGCTGAGCTGTACTGCAGAAAATAGTCAGACACATCCTGTGAGATCCCATCTTCAGGACTAGGAGATGAGGAGGAATGGGAAAGGGAGGTCAAGGAACTGTAATTAGCCCTCAGAGACTATTCTGTGGCCAGAGCCTTGGGAGCTTGCTGTATAATGAAGAGAGTGAGAGACTTGGAGTCAAGAGCCCTGATTCTCACTAGCTATGCAAAGTAAATTAGGAGCATCATAACTTTGGAGCTGGAAGGGGTGTCAATGCAACTAACCAAATAGTGACTTGCTCAAGTCACTGGAAGCAGGCTTTTCATCTGGATTTTCTGACTCCAAAGTCAGCATCCTACTAAATTGGAATACTGCTGCTGCTTTTTGTTGTTCAGTCCTACCCAACTCTTTGTGACCCGGATTGGAATTTTCTTGGCAAAGATACTGAGGTGGTTACTGGCCTCCTTTAAGACTCTGATCAAATCCCACCTTGTACTAGAAACCTTTCCTGGATCCCACTCTCTGGGTTGCCATCTCTCCAAGATACCTTTCTACAGTAGGATCTCATTTTGTGTGAACTCAACCCAAATGAATTCAGATATATGTGATCGGCAATAAAAAATAAAGACAGAAAAATACTTAAGATAAAAATTTTTAATTATGCACTAAATCCGCACCATTTTCCCAAGTGCTTAAAGTCCCCCAGCAGTTCACCCAATCACACTCATTCTTACTCTGAAAAGCATTATCGAGTCATTACATTGTTTTGAGCCAAACAGTAGCAGCCACATCAGTCTCTGTCCCCAGTTCACGCTTGTAATAAGTCGTGTCCCTACTAGAGCAAGGCTTCTCTTTGCTTCATTATTTAGTTATTAACAATGGCCTTGGAGTGCAAGACTAGTGATGCTTGTTGGTAGCTCTGATAAGCTGAAGAAAAGTCATACAGTGCTTAGTTATGCTCATGCAAGAAATACTTATTAAAGAATGGGGTTCACTATTATGCACAATTTTCAACTTACAGCAAGAGCTTGAAACATATTGGGAGCACAAAACAAGGTCCTACTGCATTCACACTGGATATGACTGACATATTCATTTATTAGGATGTTGTCTTTCTATTGGACTGGGAGCTTCTTTTTAAAAATTTTATTTAATTAATTAAGAAAATTTTCCCATGATTACATGATTCATGTTCTTTCCCTCTCTTCCCCCCACCCCCACCCCATAGCCAACAAGCAATTCCACTGGGTTTTACATGTGTCATTGATCAAGACCTATTTCCATATTATTGATAATTGCACTAGCATGATCGTTTAGAGTCTACATCCCCAATCATATCTCCATCCAACCATGTATTCAAGCGGTTGTTTTTCTTCTGTGTTTCTACTCCCACAGTTCTTTCTCTGGGTGTGGATAGTGTTGTTTCTCATAAGTCCCTCAGAATTGTCCTGGATCATTGCATTGCTGCTAGTAGAGAAGTCTACTACATTCAATTGTACCACAGTGTATCAGTCTCTGTGTACAATGTTCTCCTCGTTCTGCTCCTTTCACTCTGCATCAATTCCTAGAGGTTGCTACAGTTCACATGGAATTCCTCCAGTTCATTATTCCTTTGAGCACAATAGTATTCCATCACCAACATATACCACAATTTGTTCAGCCATTTGCCACCACAAAGAGCGCAGCTATGAATATTTTGGTACAAGTCTTTTTCCTTATTATCTCTTTGGGGTACAAACCCAGACTAGGAGCTTCTTGAGGGCAGGAATTGATATATGCCTTTCTTTGAATCTCCAGCATTTAGCACAATGACTGGTACACAGTAGGTACTTAATAAATGTGTGTTGAGAGGAACCAATGGGCCTCAAACTCATCAGAGAGTTAGTGAGTATCTACTCCAGGTATGTGAAGATTTTCCCTGTGGAATGGCCAGATGAGAACAATTTGTTTCAATGGCCACAAAAGTGGTGGAAGCAGTGCTATGGAGTACTTAGAGCTTGGTCAAACATCAAAGCCGAGGTCATCCATTCATTCGAGACCATCACCAGTTCTCTTGACTTTTGTTTTGTTATTAGATGTGGATGATTAGAAGAGATAGTGAGGCTGATTTTGTACAATTCTGCCTCACTTAAATCTATGAAAGAATCAAAATATCACCTCATGTCATTGGTCCTCTTTGAACTGAACTGAAGGAAGAACAACAGCTGGACTGGTTTCCCACTTCCTTCTCCAGTTCATTTTTACAGATGAGGAAACTGAAGCAAACAGGATTAAGTGGCTTGCCCAGGATCACACAGCTAGTAAGTGTCTAAGGCCAAATTTGAACTCAGGAAAATGAGTCTACCTGACTACAAGCCTAGCACTCTGTCCACTACACCACTCAGCTGCTCCATCCCTGACTGCTTCTTACCACAAATATGGTGACGGTGAACAAGTCACTGGACTGCCATAAATCTGTAAAGTGAGAAGATTGAATGAAATGGCCTTGAAGGTTCTTTTAGCCCTAACTCAATTTTCCTATGAACTTCAAAACACGTTAGAAATATGAGCTATAATAATAATATTGTCCTATCTCAGAAGTCCAGACAGGCCTGAGCCATTTTCAGTTTTTTAGTCCTCTAGGCATCATAGAAAAATGAAGATAAAACAAAAACAAAAGTGTCTCCTCAAGAAAGGGAAACAATCTGATTTTTTAAAGTTTAATATAAATGCTTGTCTGGTCTTTTTCTGTGCAAATTCAACTATTACCTTAATACTTCCAAGATCTCTGATTTCACTAGTGTGTGCTCTCCCTCCACCAATGCAGGTTGCAATCCCTTTATAACTTAGTAGATGGTCTCAAAGGTCTCTATGGTCAAAAAAATCCCCCAGTCCATCCATAGCCAACCCTTTAATGAGCCTCGACAGACTAAACTGGCCTGGTTCCCAGGAAGCATATAGTCCTTTTCCGAGTCACAGGCAAAATCTGCCACGGCTAGTACTCCCTTCAATAACAAAGCAGGAGAAGCCCCCAGGACCATGCCTCCCTCACAATAAGACCCTGGAAAGGAAGTGAGGACTTCAGTATGGGGAGTGCACTGATTATTGAGGAAAAATCTAGCTATCCTACCATGACACTCATTATCGATCTTGGCAAAATTACTACAGTGAGACGTCTTTTACCTTCCAAATATGAGACCCCGTTTACCCTTAGCCAACTTATTTTCTTCTCCTTCTCCCATAGCATCTCTTCTTTTCTTTTTTCTTTCCTTCGTATCCCATCTCCTCCTTTTTTCTTTCAGGCAGATCCACGCTACCTTGAGGAGGCAGAAAAGGCTAGCCAAGGCCACTTTGTGGAGTGGCCCACTAAGAGGGGCATGCCCTCCCTGCTTGAAATGCCCCCAGAAGTACCTCTCATTCTCATCTGCTGCCTGCTATTGGACCCCAAAGCCCAGAGCCCTACTTAGGGGACACTAGCATCATTCACGTTGCCTAGACTAGTCCCTGGGATAGCAGGCCCATAAAACCTTATAGCTGCTTTATCAGGTACTCTTAGCTTTTACAGGCCTGCTGGGCACCTGAGGCTGGTGAACCACAAAGCCGCTGGGGCAGGTGGGCTGGCCCAAACAGCTGAGAAACAGATACCTAAGAACAGCCACCAAGGAGGCTGCCTGTGTCTAGACAATAGCAATAATAATAGCTAGCAAGTGAAGGTTTACAAAGCACTTTACAAATATCCGATTTGGTTCTCACAACAACCCAGGGGGTTGGTGGTAGTATTATCTCTGCTTTACAGATGAGAAAACTGACGCTGTGGGAAATTCAACAACTTGCCCATTCCTAAGGCTGGATTTGAACTCAAGTCTTCTTGAGGCCAGGTCTAATGTTCTACCCACTTTATCACCTACCTGCCTAACGGAGAAGAAATTCAGTGCAGCATCTGAGCCAGATTCCCTCTACATATCCTGTGCACAGTCAGAATTTCCTAGAGGCCAAATAGGTCTTTGGCACGTGTAGGTTGGCAGGTAGGAGGGGGAAATTTTTATCATCCAAGGGCTCCTTTGGGGGGTCTTTTTTTCTAGGTCTTCTAGGATGAGATGATCTTTCCCCAATCCACCCCACAGGGCAACCCTTGACTCAAAGTCTCCCCAAATAGCTGGACAAACAACATTCTCTCGAGGCTTCACAGAAGACAAAGACTGGGGGGTTTTGCTTGTTGGACTTTCTCCTGTATCTCTCCTTTGTTATTCCTCCCCTACCAGGTCCTCTGCATGCTCTGTCAGAAGCTGAAGCAAGCATACAAACTATGCTACTCTAGTGTGATGAGATCTCAGGGTAATAATGATAGCTTATGGATGTTTACCATTGTAGAGTTTTTCTAAATGCTTTCATCCTTATTTTCTCATTTTGTTTGATCTTCACAACAACACTGTTAGACAGGCAAGGCAGGTATTAATATCCTCCTGATATACATAGGTACAGGGAGCCTCAGAAGTAGAGTGAATTTTCAAAAGTCATGGGGAATATTAATATCACAGAGCCTAGATTCAAATACAAGTCTCTGACTAAATGAAGGTCTCTTTCCCTTACACTCCATTGTGTCTAATTGTTAAATGATAAATAGTCATTCACTCAGTTCAGGTGGAAACAAAGGTACACCTAAATCAGGCCTGCGATGGTGAGACCAGACGTATAATTTCATCGGTGTAGGGAAGTACCTCAATAAATACATCTCGTTTTATGGGAACTCAACACACGTGAGTTCAGGTCACGTGTGTTGATGGCCAGGCCATCAAAAAACATAAAGACAGAAAAATACATAAAATAAAAAATTTAATTACTTTCCAAATCCACATTATTTTCCCAAATTGTGTAAAGTCTCACAGCAGTTTGCCCAATCGTGCTCATTCTCACCCCGAGAAGCATTAGTGTGAGTCATTACACTGTTTTGCACCAAACATTAGGTTCCATTTTAAACTTTGGAGTTCTCACTTGTTTCTTGCTTCTCTCTGTTTCATTCATGCTCTTTAGTTATTAATAATAACTGGTAGCTGTGAATCGCCTAAGAAAAGGCACAAAGTGCCTGGTTCTGTTCGTACAAGAAATGCTCATTAAATAATGGGCTTTGCGATTATGAACGATTTTCAACTTAGGTGAAGGGTCTTGGAACATATTGCTCACGTAAATGAGGTCCTACTGAACAAACCAACCAAAACATAGATTTGAAATTACCTCAGAAATTATCTAGTCTGGCATTCTCATTTTACAGATAAGGAAAGTGAGATCCTGGGAGCTTAAGCTACTTGACTGAAGTTATGCAAGTAGAGAGCATCCGAGGTAGGCTTTAGACTCAAGTCCTTTCATCTGGGAAGCTAAGTAGTTCAGTAGATAGTGCACTGGACCTGGAGTCAGGAAGACCTGAGTTCAAATCTGACCTTAGACACTTACTAGCTCTGCGACCCTGGGCAAGTTACTTAACTCTGCCTCAAATTTCTCATCTATAAAATGAGCTGGAGAAGGAAATGGCAAACTACTCCAGTATCTTTGCCAACAGACCCCAGGGGTCATGAAGAGTCAGACAAAATTGAAACAACTGAACAGTAACAAGAAGGCAGAACACTTCAAAGCTATGGCTAGGGGAAAATTTTTTTAACCAAAATCTAGAAATGATCATAAAAAGAAAAAAAGAAATTTCTACTACATTGGAGAAAAGCAAAGATGCATTCTTTCCCATTCAAATTCATGGACCAACTAAAATATATCCATAGATCCCTTGGGGTTCTGTGGACCTCAGTTTAAAATTGATGTCAATGGATGTGTCAAAAGAATCATATGTGCTAACAATAGGAAAGAGGAAACAATATTTGCAAAAAGCAAGACCAGTTTTTTTTTCCTACCCTAAGCTACAAGAGTCCTTCTTCATGAAAATCACTTATTTCATAAGACTAAATCAGTTTATCTCAATTGGATAATTATTGATTAATCTCCTATTCAAGCACTAGGGTTAAAAACATGAAAAACTACATAATCCCTTCCCTCAAAGAGTTTATAGTCTAAAGAGGCAAGAATTACAATGCATATGTAAATAAGATTTTAATGTGGTAGAATGTGGGGGAATGGAAAAAGCTAAGTACTTTTGGGAAATTCAAGGAGGAAGTAAGCAAAAGCAGTTTTATGGAGAAGGTGGTAGCTTAGATGAGCCTTAAAGAAAAAGGACCATCTCACCTCACACACTTTCTAGGTGTGTGACCCTGGGCAAGTCACCTAAACCCTATTGCCTAGCCCTTTTTACTCTTCTGCCTTCAAACCACTACACAATATTGATTCTAAGATAGAAGGTATGGGTTTAAAAAAAGAAAGAAAAAATAAAAAAGGACAATTCAACAAATAGGAATGAGGGAAGGGATGCATTTCTGGTCATATGAGCAGGCAAGACAGTCTACCCAAACTATGTGCCAAGAAAAATCACTGCCCCTGTCTTACCCACCATCTCCCCTCAGACCCTGATAGAGCTAGGCCAGGACACTGAATTTATGAGCATTGGAACTCTTTCTAATTGATTGCTGCTGAAATCTTCCATTTGCATTGTCTTGTCCCTTAGAATGTGAGCTCCTTGAGAGCCGATATGTCTTTCTTTTCTATTTCTGTTCTCAGCATTTGGTATAATTTTTGGGGTGTAGTAAGCACTTACTAAGTGCTTTATGTATTTATCCATTCATTCCAAGTATGTGGAATAGCCTGAGTAAAAAGCAAAAGGACAGTCCAACCACAACTTGTGTATATTCCATTGAGTTTTACCAAAGGAAATGAATTTTAGCCAACCAGATCTTGTATGAATAGGAGTTCAGAGAGCACGAAAAGTAGCAAGAGTCCCTTGGGGGCTTCCAAATAAGGGACACATCCCAGTCCTAGAAGTTTCTTGTTCCTCTGACAGTCTTTTCCATGTCCATACAAACACCAGTGTCCATGTAAAGCTTTGTAGGATGAGTGCTTAGCAGCAATGAAACCTGAGACTGGATTCTTGTTTATTTAGAGAAAAATCTCTGCTTTTGACATTACTCCTTACCAGTAAGGATCCTGATCTTCAAGTGTTATTGAAGATTTTAAAATGCTAATTGGCCAGGGTGCACATGCTTGAGCTAATGGACTGTCTTTTAAGCACTCATGATCGGTCTTTGAGGCAACTCAACTTGGCAAACATCCAAGAGCCTCATCAGCCTCAGATGTAGGTGCCTGTTGTCTGGGGAGAAAGTCTTGATGGGCTGGTTCTCATAATTAACCTAAGAATGATATATAGTCAGTCACATGGGGAGGTAGCAGTTAATGCAGGATGGAGACTCTACTCGGCTTGGCTATGGAAAAAACAACCTAAGAATGACCTTGACAGAAGCTACTGCCATCTTGAAATGGGGGTCAGAAGGGTCCAAACTTTTTATAAAAGTTATGACAGAAAAAATTTATTTTCATTTTTTACCTGCAAATTTATGAGGATGTAAGTGGTTAAACTTTTGAAGAAAACATAGAAGCAAAGGCGAAGCGACTAAGCCAGACTCAATGTAACATTTTTTTTCTGCTTAAGAAGGGAGACCTCCCAAATCAGAGTGGCACCAGCAGCTTTAAAAACATCACCCAAAACAGAAGCAACAGCAACCGTACTGGCTCCACCTGTCATTTAGCCTAACTTCAACAAATAGAAGTTCATACATCAATAGTGCCTGGAAATTGGAGGTGAATCATAGCAGTCACAAGAAGGCATTGGCTAATGAAAAAGGTCAGCCAGGACTTGTGGTCAGATTTGTGCATTAGGAAGATTATTTTGGCAGCTGTTGTGAAGGATGGGCTGGAAAGAAGAGAGGATGGAAGCATAGATGGCTAATAAAATGCAATTGCATATATGGATATATAATAGATATGCTAACAAAATACAGTATATATGTGTATGTGCTAATAAAAATAATAATTATATGCATGTATATGTATGTATATTTACACATATATATATACAACTGTTTTATTAGCCTCCTAGCTTGTCTTTCTGCTTCCACCCTCTCCTCTTTTCAATCCACCCTTCTCACAATTGCCAAAGTTAGATAGATAGATAGATAGATAGATAGATAGATAGATAGATAGATAGATAGATACAAAGACAGACAGACAGACAGATAGATAGAGATACTTATAGATATCTATTTTAATCTAAATAGATTAATTCCCATCTATATTTATATGGAGCTATATAGAGATCTCTCTATATGCATATAAATATCTTACTATTCATATATAGTCCTATATAGATATATCTAGACCTCTGATCTACAAATATAGAGCTATATAACATTGTTATTACAGATACATGATATGAATATAATATGTAGATTATAGATATCATCTATATACCTATACATGAATTTGATATATCTATATTGATCTGCTTATAGATACATATATATATGGATGTGCACATATATGTATAAATATATGGGGACAGCTACCTAGCATAATGGATAAATCCCTAGATTTAGAGAGATCTGTGTTCAACTTGTAATGTATGAACTTAGCCAAGTCACTTAACAAGTCTCAACTTCAATCAATCAATCCATCAATAAACATCTGTGAAGCACTTGCTATGTGCCAGGAAAGTCTGTGCTAAGAGCTGGGAATACAAAAAGAGACAATAAACAGTTCCTGACCTTGAGGAGCTTACAATCTATGCATCTATATGCATCTATGCATCAACACAACATGCAAACAAATATTTTACTAAGCAAATTGTATATAGGATAAAGAGAAAATAATGAAGAGAGGGAAGGCACTGGAATTAAGAGGGATGGGAAAAGTTTCTGTAGAAGGTGGGTTTTTAGTTGGGACTTAATGGAAGCCAGGAAAGCAAGAAGGCAGAGATGAGAAGGAAGCATGTTCCAGGCAAGGGAGACAGACAGGGAAAATTCCCAGAAACAAGACATAGAGTGTCTGGTTCATGAAAAAGCCAGAAGGCCAATGTGACTGGATGGAAGAGTATGTGTGGGGAAGTAAGATATAAGAAGACTGGAAAGGCAGGAGGGGCCTGGGTTATGAAGGGATTCCAATGCCAAACAGAGGATTTTGTGCTTGAGCCCCAAAGTGCTGGGGAGCCACTGAAGGTTATTGGGTGGGGTGGGGAGGTGACACAGCCACTCCTGCACTTCAGGAAAATCACTTTCTTGGCTGAATAGAGGCTGGATTGGAGTAGGGAGAGGTTTAAGGCAGGCAGACCCACCAGTAGGCTCTATTGCAATAATCCAGATGTGAAGTGATGAGGGCCTATACCAGAGTGGTGGCAGTGTCAGAGGAGAGAATAAGGTGTGTTAGAGATGTTGCAAAGGTGCAATCAACAGGCCTTGACCACAGCTTAGATATGGAGAGGTGAGAGATAGTGAGGAATTCAGGATGAATTCAGGTTGGGAGGCTGAGGAACTGGTGAGGATGATGTTGCCCTGTATAGTAATAGGGAAAGTAAGGGGTAGCAGGGAATGTTTAGGAGGAAAGATAATGAGTTCCATTTTGGAAATGCTGAGTTTAAGGTGTCTACTGGATATCTACTTTGAGATGTCTGAAAGGCAGTTGGAGGTCCGAGATTATGGGTCAGCAGAGAATTTGGGTTAGAATAGGCATATTTAAGAATCATCAGCATAATGGAGAAGAGAGTCCAGGACAGAATCCTGAGGGACCTCTATAGCTATGTGTACTTGGAAAATCTTGAACCTCAGGACTACATTCCCCAGAATTCCTTTTGTATTTCCCAGCATCCTTTTCCCTGTCTGTCCATAATGGTTTAGAAGTTTCTGTAACTCCTCCTTCTTCCTTTTTTTTTTCTCAAGACCTTGGTTTGAGTTAGTTAACTCCTTTTTAACACTAGTCTTTATTTTAATAAATGTTATAAATATAATACTTGAGTTGTTGTATATTAATTTGAATTCTCACCGCTAGAGGATCTGGAGGAGGAAACAGAAAATGAGACAGAGAAGAAATGGTCAGACAGACCAGAGGAGAACCAGGAGAAAGTGGTGTCCTGAAAACCTGGAGAGAACAAAGTATTTATAGAGAAGAGAATGATTGATAGTGTTAAAGATAGCAGAGAAGTCAAGAAATTTCTTCATCTTTAAAATGAGAATATTTTCTATCTTTCAAGATTATTGTAAGAATCAAATACATTTATATGTGTGTATGTATATATATGAAGCATTTTGCTAACCATTTGTATAAATATATGTATGTATAGGGGGCAGCTGGGTAGCTCAGTGGATTGAGAGCCAGGCCTAGAGATGGGAGGTCCTAGGTTCAAATCTGGCCTCAGACACTTCCCAGCTGTGTGACCCTGGGCAAGTCACTTGACCCCCATGGCCTAGCCCTTACCACTCTTCTGCCTTGGAGCCAATACACAGTATTGACTCCAAGACGGAAGGTAAGGGTTTAAAAAAAAAAAAATATATATATATATATGTGTGTGTGTGTGTGTGTGTGTGTGTGTGTGTGTATACGTATAAAGAATGCAATGTGCTTACTATAAAGCATTATATAAATATTAATTGTTATCATTATTATTATTAAGCAATGATCAAAAGCCTGACCCAGTGGCATAGATATGGAAATGTAGGGGAGAAGGGAAGGAAGGCTGAGCTAATGTGAAGGGAGAATGAACAGGAGGTCAAGGACCAGAATCAAAGAATTTCTGAATCAGAAGGGCCCACAGTGGCAAAGTGATCTTCCACATCCTTCAGGTTCCTCACCATGGCCCCATTCTCTGACTTGCACCCGGGAATGTGCTGAAGCTAATTCCCACTAACTCCTAAGAGTCAATTGTTATATTTCAAGGTGAGCAAGTATACCTCAGAAATTGGCAAAGACAGGGTTTGATTTATTGTTTTTATTGATAGTCTAGACTTAAGAAGGTGAAGGTGGAAGAGCTAATAATGTAGATTAAACTGTAAAGTATGTTGTGAATACATTTTAAAGCAAGTCAATTGTTTATCATTTATCAGCATTCCCCTGCCTCTACCCTACTAAGTAATTGTACTCTCCCTGGACACTTTCTGGCTCTGATAAATGAGACTTTTGTCTTATCTGTCCAGGAATCAGATCTTTTCCAGGACCCTCAAGTGCAGGATATTTGTATTTACAGTATATAGCATAATACCTGGTCCTTAGTAAAGACTTAATAAATATTTTACCTCTCTCTCTCTCTCTGTCTCTCTGTCTCTGTCTGTCTGTCTGTCTCTCTCTCTCTCTCTCTCTCCTCTCTTTCTCTCTCTCTCTCTCTCTCTCTTTCTCTCTCAATCTGTCTCCAGAAAACAAGAATTTATTAAGCACTTACTATACAACAGATACTATATGCTTTTGCTAAAGCACTTTATGAACATCTCATTTTATTCTCACAGCAACTGTAGGAGGTAGGTACTATCATTATTACTATTTTATAGTTAAGGAAATTGAGGCAGACAGAACTTTAGTCACTTACCCAGGGTTACACAGCTGTTAAGTAGCTGAGGTCAAATTTTAACTTGGGTCTCTCTGACTCCAGGCCCAATATTCTACCCACTGTACCACCTCTTTGGTTATCCATCCATTACTTGAATTCCTTCAATGTGATTGAGCTCACTACATCCAAAAAAGTTCATTTCCATTTGGGGGCGATACTGCTTTTAGAAAGTTTTTCTTTATATCAAACCTGAATTTGTTTCCTTTATTCCTAGTTCAGATTGTCGAGACAAAGAAAACAAGTCTGATATTTTTTTCCAAATGACAGGCCTTCCTTCAAGTATTGGAACATAATATCATTCTCTATGCACACCCTTGCCCTGAGCCTTCTCTTCACCAGGATAAGCATCTACAATTCCCTTACTCCTCATATAACATAGACTCAAGGCCCATCATCAATTCTTATTGCCCTCCTTTGGATGTTCTCCAAGTTATCAATGTCTTTCCTAAAATTCAGTCTCAGAAATGAAGAACTGAACATGCTTCCATCTGTCGAAAGCAGTGAATGAGTACATTATTATCACCTTTTCCTTGAGGACTTTGTGTTCTTGAATGTACCCTCTCAAGACAGCAGTGTTCTAGTAAATATTTAACAACTAACTCTCTGAAAATGCACTAGCACTTTAAAATTTAATCTGCATTATTAACATTTCTTCTATCACTTCTTAAATTTCAATAATAAACCAAGCCCTAATTTGTAGCACTTTCTGATTTCCAAGGTATTAAAAGCTTATTGAAATTGAAAATTGAAAATAGAATAATTAACGTCAGCTAGTTGGCTCAGTGGATAGAGCACCAGGCCTAGAGATAAAAGGCCCTAGATTCAAACCTTGTCCCAGATACTTCCTAGCTGTGTGACCCTGAGCCTAGACCACTTGCTTAGCCTTTAGTTCTCTTCTGCCTTAGAACCAATACTTAGTCCTGGTTCTAAGACAGAAAGTAAAGATTAAAAGGAAAGAGGGAGGGAGGAAGAGAGGAAAGAAGGAAAGAAAGAAGGAAAGAAAGAAGGAAAGAAAGAAGGAAAAGAAAGAAAGAAAGAAAGAAAGAAAGAAAGAAAGAAAGAAAGAAAGAAAGAAAGAAAGAAAGAAAGAAAGAAAGAAAGAAAGAAAGAAAGAAAGAAAGAAAGAAAGAAAGAAAGAAAGAAAGAAAGAAAGAAAGAAAGAAAGAAAGAAAGAAAAGAAGGAAGAAAGGAAGAAAGAAAGAAAGAAAGAAAGAAAGAAAGAAAGAAAGAAAGAAAGAAAGAAAGAAAGAAAGAAAGAAAGAAAGAAAGAAAGAAAGAAAGAAAGAAAGAAAGAAAGAAAGAAAGAAAGAAAGAAAGAAAGAAAGAAGAAAGAAAGAAAGAAAGAAAGAAAGGAAGAAAGAAAGAAAGGAAGAAAGGAAGGAAGGAAGGAAGGAAGGAAGGAAGAAAGAAAGAAAGGAAGGAAGAAAGGAAGAAAGGAAGGAAGGAAGGAAGGAAGGAAGGAAGGAAGGAAGGAAGGAAGGAAGGAAGGAAGGAAGAAAGAAAGAAAGAAAGAAAGAAAGAAAGAAAGAAAGAAAGAAAGAAAGAAAGAAAGAAAAGAAAGAAAGAAAGAAAGGAAAGAAAGAAAGAAAGAAAGAAAAGAAAGAAAGAAAGGAAGGAAGGAAGGAAGGAAGGAAGGAAGGAAGGAAGGAAGGAAGAAGAAAGAAAGAAAGAAAGAAAGAAAGAAAGAAAGAAAGAAAGAAAGAAAGAAAGAAAGAAAGAAAGAAAGAAAGAAGAAAGAAAGAAAGAAAGAAAGAAAGAAAGAAAGAAAGAAAGAAAGAAAGAAAGAAAGAAAGAAAGAAAGAAAGAAAGAAAGAAAGAAGAAAGAAAGAAAGAAAGAAAGAAAGAAAGGAAGGAAGAAAGGAAGGAGGGAAGGAGGGAAGGAGGGAAGGAAGGAAGGAAGGAAGGAAGGAAGGAAGGAAGGAAGGAAGGAAGGAAGGAAGGAAGGAAGGAAGGAAGGAAGGAAGGAAGGAAGAAAGAAAAAGAAAATTTAACAATTAACTATCATAAGCTGGCATGAGCTGGTTACAGTGTACCCATGACCCAAAATCACATCAGCAGGGTTTGATGGAATATTGGGGAGGAGATGTTAAAGAAGAAGAAAGAATCAGGTTCTAGTACTTAGATTCTAAAGCTATATGTGCTCTGAGTGTCAACATCATTCTCAGGGAAGGTTATTGATCTTGTGACTAGAATATATTCTTTAACATAAGTGTAAGCTCCTACACATAATAATTAAGAATTACAAAATATTTCACACATTTTTATCTTAATAGCACCACCATCATGGATCTAGCCTGTATAGCCCTCTATACCTGCATACTTCTGATGCATGGCCTGAAGCTGCCATGATCTCAACTTGATGATCAGGAGGCATGGACATTTTGGAAAGCCACCTTGTCTAGCTTCCTGCTGCTAAGAAGATTCACATGTAAGGTATCCCATACAATTATGTTTACCACAGTTTGACTTCCTCTCCCACAAGGATACCATAGCCTCTTCCCTCCTCCACTCTGACTCCAATCACCTGT